>NC_092204.1:18659969-18726405 GCF_043381705.1 Parasteatoda tepidariorum
TATTATTTTTGTTTAATTAAATTACCATTCATTTAAAATTGTTTTACTCTTTAGAAACGCGTTTTAAGAACACAAACATAAACAAAGCAAACACGGGATTTCAGAGAGCTTTGTGATCTTTTAGCTAGTAAAAAATAATTGAATGTGTAGTATAAGTTGAAACAGAAGGTATTTAAACACGAAGTTAGCTGTGAATGCATATATATTGCATTCACAGCTTTTTTATTTATTTATTTATTTTTTTAAGAAAGCTTACCGAGTTATAGAAAAAAGTAACGATTTCATTCGATATTTCCGTTACAAATACTTTTACTTTTTCCCTAAAAAAGTAACGAAAGTACAAGTAAAAGTACTAAATTTAAAAAGTAACGAAGTACAAGTAAAAGTACGTACTTTTTACTTGTACCGGCGGTACAAGTAACGAAAGTAAAAGTACTGCCATGTATGCTAGAGGCTGCTGAAAAAAAGCTAAGTTTAATTTCATTCTTAATTTTAAATTAAAAAATTATTATTTGTTTATCTAATGGTCATTATGTTAAAATATTTCCCAATCAATAATTCGCATGCTGACGGTAACTAAAGTGTTTCTTTTTAAGATCTAATTTCTATTTGTTTGTTTTTCTTTATCCCTAAAAGTTTAATATTTGCTTTATTTCTAGTTAGATTTTTTTCTAAATTATATTTAACAAACGTCTTCCCCTTTTAGTAGCATTCCAGAGTTTTTTTTACTTAATTATATTTAAATTTCGAAGAGCTTCCAGATATCGCAAAATTTGTGCTAGAGACGTGAAAGGTAAAGGGTTAATCGAAGTTCGGAATACATGACCTAACAGCTAGTATGCTGATCTTTGATTTGTAAAAAACAACATGGTTCTAGTGCAGTCTATTTTGGGATTCAGGCACTCTCCGTATCTTAAATAATGTTAACTCACCCGTTTCGTAAAAAATTTTCAAAAATATTTGCTTTAAATGTAGATAGTTTTATACTAAATTATATTTAACATACACCTTTCCCTTTTAGTAACATTCCAGAGTTTCTTTTACTTAATTATATTTAAATTTCGAAGAGCTTCCTGATATCGCAAAGTTTGTGCTAGAGACGTGCCAGGTAAAGGTTTAATCGAAGTTCGGAATACATGGCCTAACAGCTAGTATGCTGATCTGAGATTTGTAAAAAACAACATGGTTCTAGTGCAGTCTATTTTGAGATTCTGGCTCTCTCCGTATCTTAAATAACGTTAACTCATTCGTTTCGAAAAAAACACTGCAAAAATTTCTGATTAGTGTTGGTAATGGGTATCTTTATTTTTATAAAACATTTCACTTCAACTTTAGAGTTTCATTGTAATGAAAAAAAATTATTTTTATCTTTCCTTATTAATAGTCCCCTATTACTTTACTATTTCCTGCTTAGTGAAATCTTCAGTTTATTTATATTGTTATCTAAAAGAGAGACAAGACACCGCAAAATATGTATTAGAGACGTGCCAGGTGAAGGTTTAATCGGAGTTCGGGATACATGGCCTAACAGCTAGTACTCTGATCTTTGATTTGTAAAAAACAACATGGTTCTAGTGCTGTTGGTTTTGGGATTCTTGTTATCTTCTTACCTTAATGAACATAAAGATAATAGTTTCGAGAAAAGTTTTAGAGAATTCTACCAAATAAAACTATTAAGGAATATATAAACATTTTTATATTTATCTTTTTCTCTACAATTTATTTATTTATAATGAGAATAATCATTTCTTAGTTTAAATATTTAAATTATAAAACTTAATATATTAAAGTTTATATTTTTCCTTAGCAGTTTTGACTTTAAAGCAACTCCTGGCGAGCGAATTCCTGAAATCACACAAAAGTAGTGGAAGTCGAAATAGAATTTTAGATTGAAGATGCAGAAAGTGGTTGTTTGAAGAACTAGAGGCTTCTGAAAAAAAGGTAAGTTTAATTTCATTCTTAATTTTAAATTAAAAAATTATTATTTGTTTATCTAATGGTCATTATGTTAAAATATTTCTTAATCAAAAATTCGCATGCTGACGATAACTAAAGTGTTTCTTTTTACGATCTAATTTCTATTTGCTTGTTTTTCTTTAGCCCTAAAAGTTTAATATTTGCTTTATTTGTAGTTAGATTTTTTTCTAAATTATATTTAACAAACGTCTTCCCCTTTTAGTAGCATTCCAGAGTTTTTTTTACTTAATTATATTTAAATTTCGAAGAGCTTCCAGATATCGCAAAATTTGTGCTAGAGACGTGCCAGGTAAAGGTTTAATCGAAGTTCGGAATACATGGCCTAACAGCTAGTATGCTGATCTGAGATTTGTAAAAAACAACATGGTTCTAGTGCAGTCTATGGCCTAACAGCTAGTATGCTGATCTGAGATTTGTAAAAAACAACATGGTTCTAGTGCAGTCTATGGCCTAACAGCTAGTATGCTGATCTGAGATTTGTAAAAAACAACATGGTTCTAGTGCAGTCTATTTTGGGATTCAGGCACTCTCCGCATCTTAAATAATGTTAACTCAGCCGTTTCGAAAAAAATTTGCAAAAATATTTGCTTTAAATGTAGATAGTTTTTTACTAAATTATATTTAACATACGCCTTTCCCTTTTAGTAGCATTCCAGAGTTTCTTTTACTTAATTATATTTAAATTTCGAAGAGCTTCCAGATATCGCAAAATTTGTGCTAGAGACGTGCCAGGTAAAGGTTTAATCGAAGTTCGGAATCCATGGCCTAACAGCTGGTATGCTGATCTGAGATTTGAAAAAAACAACATGGTTCTAGTGCAGTCTTTAACAGCTAGTATGTTGATCTGAGATTTGTAAAAAACAGCATGGTTCTAGTGCTGTTTATTTTGGGATTCAGGCACGCTCCGTATCTTAAATAACGTTAACTCATTCGTTTCGAAAAAAAACACTGCAAAAATTTCTGATTAGTGTTGGTAATGGGTATTTTTATTTTTATAAAACATTTCACTTCAACTTTAGAGTTTCATTGTAATGAAAAAAAATTTATTTTTTATCTTTCCTTATTAATAGTCCCCTATTACTTTACTATTTCCTGCTTAGAAGTGAAATCTTCAGTTTATATATATTGTTATCTAAGAGAGATACAAGACATCGCAAAATATGTATTAGAGACGTGCCAGGTGAAGGTTTAATCGGATTTCGGGGTACATGGCCTAACAGCTAGTACTCTGATCTTTGATTTGTAAAACACAACCTAGTTCTTGTGCTCTTGTTTTAGGGATTCTTGATATCTCCTTACTCTTTAGAACAAAAAGATAATAGTTTCGAGAAAAGTTTTAGAAATTTATACTAAATTAAATTTTTAAAGAGTATATTAACATTTTTATTCCTACATTTTTCTCCTTAATTTTTTTTGTTTATAAAATGAATATTCAATTATTAATTTGTAGATTTAAATTATAAAACTTAATACACCCATCGAAAATTTCCTTTTTCCTGCAGCAGTTTGCGCTTTAAAGTAACACCTGGGTAGCGAATTCCTGAAATCATACAAAAGTAGGGGAAGTCGAAAATAGCGTTTTGGAATGAAAATGTAGAATGTGGGTGCTACAGGGCTTTAGACTTCTGAAAAAAAGCTAAGTTTCAGTAAATTCTTAATTTTAAATTGAAAAAGTAATTAATATTTTTAACTGACGGTCATTCTAGGAGAATATTTTTTAAACAAAAAATTTGCATGCGGAAGATAACTGAAGTGTTTCTGATGATGGAATATTTTTTCGCTTGCTCATTTTTTTCCCTAAAAGTTTAGTATTTCCTTTAAATGCAGTTGATTTTTTATTTAACTATATTAAACGAACGCCTTCCCCTTTTATAATTATTGAAGAGTTTTTTTTTTGTCTTATTTATACACTCATGTCCATAAATTAAGGATAATGAAGTTCAGACACAGAAAGAGGCAGAAGCCAAACAAATTTGACTTATTTGTAAAGTCTATGTATTAAACAAAAGGTAAAGAACAAAAAAGATGCTATATGTTTGACATAATTAATAAAAATTGCGATTTTTACTCCCTGGAGCAAATTTTAAAAAAGAACTTATTTACAAAAAACAGTATAACATGGTTAGTATGATGGTTAATAAGGAGTATGTCTCCCGAACGATGCAATACAGGCCGTAGAACGCATAGGCATGCTGAGTATCAAATTATCAATTTGATCTTGGGGAATATTACACCACTCGTCAAGCAATGCCCTCCGAAAGTCCGGTAGACAGGTGGGAGGGGGTTGACGGGCTGCAATTCGTCGGCCAAGCATATCCCACATATGCTCTATTGGATTCAAGTCCGGTGAGTATGCTGGCCAATCCATACGGGTGATATCCTCCGATTGAAGGCATTCGTCTACAATGTTTGCACGGTGAGGACGGGCGTTGTCGTCCATAAACAGAAATTCAGCACCCATGGCGCCCCGAAACAAACGTACATGTTGTTCCAGAATGACATCCCTATAGATGTGGCCTGTCATCGTTACACTCTGAACATGCAGGTCAGTTCTGGAACCAAGAATAATTCCTCCCCAAACGAGCCATCCTGCACCACCGTAACGGTGTCGTTCAATGGTGCTGTCGTGGTGGTAACTGGTACCTGGCGCTCTCCATATAAAAGTCCGACGAGAATCAGACTGTAAACTAAACCTGGACTCGTCGGAAAACATCACACAAGACCACTGTTAGGGTGTCCACAAGGCATGCTCTCTACTCCAGGCTAATCGCAGGCGACAGTGAGTTGCGGTAAGTGGAACACATCTGACAGGCCTACGAGCATATAGACCAATGTGCCCTAAGCGTCTGTACACGGTCTGCCTTGAAACTGTCGTACCGGTAGCTGAAGAGAGCTGACGAGACAGGTCTGATGCCGTGCTCCGTCTGTTTCTTTTGGCAGTAACTGCCAAATACCGGTCTTCATTCAGCGTTGTATCTCGGGGGCGACCTGTGCTGTAACGTCTACTCACATTACCATCATCTTGGAATCGTTGCCAAAGCCTGGAGATGACACTCTGGATGATTCCAAATTCCTCGGATACTTCCAGCTGGGTACGTCCACATTCCAGTCGTCCGATGATTCTGCCACGTAAAAAATCATCCAAATGCTTCCTTTGTGCCATAACTATGCGGTTATTACACTGAAAGGCTTTTAAAGCGCTTGTGAACAATGTTACTTTTTTGCCACCATTCCTTATATACCCCTCTCTTACACTCTCGTCATTGTGACGTAATACCAGCGTCATCTAGTGGTTTCCTGTAATTTGCATATTCTTCTTCAGGATGTGTGTGATAATTTTACAGGTGAAATTTTGATTTTAGAGTTTGATTTCCGTGTGATTCTGAATTATCCTTAATTTATGGACATGAGTGTAATTAAATTTCGAAGAGCTTCCAGATATCACAAAATCTGTGCTAGAGACGTGCCAGGTAAAGGTTTAATCGAAGTTCGGAATACACGGCCTAACAGCTAGTATGCTGATCTGAGATTTGTAAAAAACAACATGGTTCTAGTGCGGTCTATTTTGGGATTCTGGCTCTCTCCGTATCTTAAATAACAATAAAACAATCTTTTCGAAAAAGTCTAAAAAAATCATGATAATTGTTTGTTAACTTTATCTTTATTTTCATAAAACATTTCACTTCAACATTAATGTTTCCTTGAAAGGAAGAAAAATTAAATATTTTTTATCGGTACTTTTCAATAGTCCCCTATTTTTTTCTTATTTTTTGCTTAGAAGTTAAATCTTAAGTTTAAATATATTGTTACCTAAAAGAAATACAAGACATCGCAAAATGAGTATTAGAGACGTGCCAGGTAAAGGTTTAATTGGAGATCGGGATGCATGGCCTAACAGCTAGTACTCTGATCTTTGATTTGTAAAAAACAACATGGTTCTAGTGCGACCTATTTTAGGATTCTGGCTCTCTCCGTACCTTTAATAACGTTAAAACATTCGTTTCGAAAAAAGACTTTAAAAAAAATTATGATTAGTGTTTGTTAAGTGCATCTTTATTTTTATAAAACTTCTTACTTCAAATTTAAATTTTTTTCGTGAAGAAGAAAAATTTCATTTTTTTTCCGGTCCTTTTCAATAGTCTCCAATTACTTTATTATTCTCTGCTTAGAAGAAAAATCTTTAGTTTAAATATATTGTTACCTAAAAGAGATACAAGACATCGCAAAATGAGTATTAGAGACGTGCCAGGTAAAGGTTTGATTGGAGTTCGGGATGCATGGTCTAACAGCTACTACTCTGATCTTTGATTTGTAAAACACAACATGGTTCTAGTGCTCTTGGTTTCGGGATTCTTGTTATCTCCTTAATCTATAAAACAAAAAGATAATAGTTTCGAGAAAGTTTAGAAATTAATAATAAATTAAATTTTTAGAGAATATATTAACATTTTTATTCTTATGTTTTTCTCCTTAATGTTTTTGTTTATAAAATGAATATTCAATTATTAATTTGTAGATTTAAATTATAAAACTTACCGTCAAACGGGGTGACTAAGCTCCATGCGGGTTGACTTGGTGCCGTCCTGGTTCTTCGAACTCAAGCGGCTGATGGCAACAGAGGAAGGAACCAATCGAAAAAGGAATACTACCGCTATAGCTATAGCGGTAGTTTTCCTTTTAAATGCCTTTGACCGGTTAAATGCCTTTAAGGGCTTTTAACCGGTCTCTCCCCGTGATTGCGTATTCGAGCCCTGCGATCGCCAATCGAAATGTTTGCAACGAAATTCCAAATCGTAAAAAAATTTTGTATAAAGAAAATAAAATGATGAGAAATACCTTGACGTCATTGATAACAGTGAATGTTAATTATAATCTAAAGCTTTAATATGGGTCAGCGCTTAAGTGCCTCGCCCTCTCTCTATATATAGTATACTATATATCTATATCTATATACTATATATCTATACTATATATCTATATATAGTATACTATCTACTCTCTATATATAGTATATATATACTTTTTATATATATATATAAAAAATTTACTGTGGTAACTTGTATTTACAACTGAGCACTATTTGAGATTTAAGCCCTCTAGATAGTTGAAATGCGGTGGTTAATTTGATTCACTATAAATTCCATCTGTAAACAAATTTTGCTTGTAGCTGTCGGGTAGCCATTTAAACTTCTATTGTCATTCATCACTGAATTCCAATTAAAATATGTGCTCACAAAGTAGTCGAAAAATGGTGTAAATTTTGATACACTATTAATCTCTCTGTGACGATGAAAATGGAAATAAATCCTACTTGCAAAAGTCAGCAAACAATTTAAACTTATTTTTCCATTGAGAGCAAAGCTCCAGTCAAAATATGTGCTCTAGCTAATCAGAAAAGAGTCGAGATTTCCACTAACGATAAAATGGAGTTAAGTATACTGTTCATAGTGATCAGGAAATAAGTGAAACTTGCATATTGCAGACTTGCTAGTCATCAGGTATGGGTCTGCAATAGAGTTTTAAATGCTCTAAGTAGCGGGAAGGAGTTCAAAATTAGATTGCAAGATTTGCCCATTTACAGATCTCAAAGAAACAAGTTAATCGTAATAACTAAACTAACAACAGTGAGGGTGAGTTTTGAAAGATCTTTTTCAATTTAAAATATTTATTTTAAGTAAAAAGAAATATTTTTTGAAAGAGTTTGTTAAAAAAATATATATTTACGAGACAGATGATGAGATATTCACCATTTTCGAATTTATTATTATTTTTTTAATTAAATACTTTTAATTGTACACTAATGTCTTCAAGATATATTACTTAAAATATTTGCTAGAAAATAAGTATATTTAGAAAACTATAAGAAATTTTAATTTTACTAACTTTAGATGCGGAGACAATTACCTTTTGCAATGTATCTAAGAAAGAAAGGTAGGAGAAAGGGTGGGAAAAAAATTTGGTTAAGATTCCCGCAAAGTAAGCGGGTGTGCCTTAACCGTATGTGTGTTATAGGCCCAGAGGCCATTCCGTCCTTGTCAAGGGGAGTGCTAACCTTCTCTCCTTTCATATAACACATACTAATAGCAAATCACGCAAATATATATACTGGTAAATAATGCAAAGCAAAAATAGTGGTAGTTTAATATTTTAATATTTAATCACTAATTTTTGGATATTTTCACTAATAATAATATACTCACTAATTTTGGAAATATATATTTTTTATTCAAATTTGTTGTTTAGATCACATATTGTCTTAATTTTAGTAGTAGTTTATCAATAGATTAAGTATATAAAGATTTCAGGGATTTTGATTGAGCACTCCGTGAATAGTAACGCCTACTTTCAACTCAAGTTGAACTTTAGTTAAAAGTAGGTGTAACTTAAGTTGTAAAGTAGGCGTAACATGAAAGTAATGACAACGCAAGGTACAAGAGATACTCTTTTTTCCCCCCAGTTCCGTTGCTAGAGATTTTTGAACGTTTCTTAAATATTTATACATTTTTTCTATACATGCTACAGTTTTCATGCAATTTAATAATATGATGTAGAGCAGGATTTCTTGAAAATTATTTGAGTGAATACTAACCATACCCACTTCTCTGCTATGTCTCCTATGTACTTCTCTGCTCAAAGAGGTATGAGATAATACATTTCAGTTAATGATGCGATATGTAAAGGTCACAGGGTTTTTTTCTTAAGTGTTATTTTCAAAGGAGTAGACAAATGCACATATATATATATTTAAACATATACGATCTTTATGGGTTTACATTCACGCAAAAGATAAAATAAAAAAAATATTACTTTGAAAAAAAAATTAGCTTTCCAAACAAAATTAATTTTAGATTTCAAACATCCCACCAGATACAGGTTAGATCAAAAACTAGTATATAAGCTACAAAAAATTATACTAGTGTAATTCCCACATTTCAGGGTTCACAAATACCTCTGATGAGCAACTTATGGTAAAGCAACTTATAGTAAAAAAGTATGTTATGTGTTTTCGCCTCATTCTTGTATGCAATTAAATGTTTGTTAAAATTTAATTCTGATTAAATTCAATATTTACTAATTTTTTTTTTTTTGGTTTTGACATATAAATGTTATCTAAACTTTAAGTAAATAAAAGTGCATAGTACCTTTAACTAATTATTGAATCGTTAAAAATTTCTGATGTCCCAATGTAAAATTATTTTTACATTACAAAAAATAATTGCAAATTTTTTTAATTAAAATTCATAGAAGCTTTTTTTGTTTCCACTCTCTGATAATATTCCTACAGGTGCCTTTAGGTTTTGTTTCTAGTGTTTCGTAAGTAAAATTTCAGATTCTACAAGGATAAAGTTACGTAAGTATTTCTCTGTTTAATTTCAGTGATAGAAGTGAAATAATTTATGCAAGTAATTTGAATATTTTTAAATTTTCTTCATAGTGTAAGTTATTACAAAAAATAACAATTTAAAAATTTGAGATATAATTTTATTTTAATATTTTTGGAAATGATATATACTAGTAGAAAAAAAAGTTAAGGTAAATTTTCAACTCAATTCAAATGTATATTTAACTTAGCAATTATGTAGTGTGGTTTTCTTAATTTACAATTTCAGAATATAAATGATGATTGATAATTGTAAAATTACAAATGGCTTAAATTACAAATTTTAAAATATATTGCAAACTAACAAATTCAATTGAGCTTTTGATAAAATAGGCTCTTTTTTTTAAAAAAAATAAAAAATTTGAGAGTACATTTTAAATTGGGACTTGAAAATTATTAATGATATAAAATTTGCTTTAATACCCATTGTATGAAGAAATGAAAAAAAAATATCAATAAAAGTTGCAACAAAATATTTCCTAATTAAGTTTGAAATATTAAAAAAAATCAACTGAACATAAGATATACTTTGGAGTAAAGAGGAGAAAAATGGAAGGTAGCAGAATTTGCTAATATAACTTTATTNCGTTTCATAAATAAATAAATAAATAAATAAATAAAATATTTAAAAATTAATAATCAAACAAAGATATTTAATATTTCTCCGACACAGATAACGTGAACTATTTTTATTTTCAGCAAAAGTTTTATCTCCTTTTAAAATCAGAGTTATTAAGTTTAAGCTCTTCACTTTTTCCAGAAAATTCAAGTAATAAAAGAAATTAACTGCTTTAAAAAATGTGCAAGTTTAGAAATTAAACCTTCTAGCAATCAATGAACATTCATAATAAATATCGTAAAATTAAAAAGTAATATTAAAAAAACCTGTTCCTGTACTACCCTTAATGTCAGAATTTGTTCACTTTTTTTCCTTTGTATTTAAAAAATAACAACTGATTGAATCGAGAGAATTATTTTAAGTAAAAAAGAACTATTCATGCGAATCTTAAAAAAATTCTTGAATCAGATTAAATAAGTCTCCTACTGGTGGCTGAGTCAGCCAATCTGGTATACTCCCCATACAAGCTATCATCGAAGCCACCCTCCCTAAAATGCTCTCTTCTTGTTTCCATAGCACCAGACTGCCGCAGATTTTGTGGCGGACAGAGTACCTATCGTAGACAAACAGTACTTCTCTGCTCAAAGAGGTATGAGATAATACATTTCAGTTAATGATGCGATACGTGAAGGTCACAGGTTTTTTTTCTTAAGTGTTATTTTCAAAGGAGTAGACAAATGCATATATATGTATTTAAACATATACGATCTTTATGGGTTTACATTCACGCAAAAGATAAAATAAAAAAAATATTACTTTGAAAAAAAAAATTAGCTTTCCAAACAAAATTAATTTTAGATTTCAACCATCCCACCAGATACAGGTTAGATCAAAAACTAGTATATAAGCTACAAAAAATTATCCTACTGTAATTCCTACATTTCAGGGTTCACAAATACCTCTGATGAGTAGTGAATGAAGTAGTGCAATTGCCTGAATAAAGATAGTGGGATTCTCCTGGTGCTGATTACCCGTGGGTAACCAGCTGAAAGAAAGTTGGCACGCGGTAGTATTCTGACTTCTCTACCGAAGAAGGTTTGGATTTTAGTAAACAGTTTATTCCAGAACCACTGCGGTTCAGGTGATAGAACGCTCGCCTCCCAATGATGTGTCCCAGGATCGAATCCCGTCTTTGGCATATGAATTCTGCTCCCATCTCGCAACAATCACCCGACTGACATAAAATATCTTCACTGGTTAGTTCCATCAACTCCAAGGCTTGTTTGTCCCACAGTGATTGATTCAGAAGTTCCCTTGTCTTCTGGATTGGGTTAAAAATTGTAAAACTATGGCGTTGAGCCTTGATAGTCGTTTATTCAGAATTGAGTCAGCTGCTCAATGCATGTTATAAAATAAAATATAAAATCATTTCTGACTCTCCGAAACGTAAATTTTGCCTCACTCCGTGTGAATCAAATGCAGCAAGAATGTACGCATTCTCTTGACCAGGATTTATATTCTTATTTAATATATGCTTTAACTGCAACTGCGCATTAAATAAAAACTAGAACTATGGCGGTTACCAAGGTATGGCTAGAAATTTAATGTTGTACTATTTGAAATACTAATGATTACTTTTTCATTTTGTTAAAATTCGCACTTTTGTAAACACATTCCATTTTCTATTACTGATCTCTAATTTCAATCATTATTTCGAATTGTTTTCTGCTTAATTTAGGTATTACAAAGTATTTGCATCGGGAAATTACTACATGATCCCTGTATTCACCTTTCTGTTAAGCAAGGGAGCGAAACTCCGAAACCAAAAACATTCAAATCCTTATTTCGAGGGTGTAAACACAATTGACTATGTTAATGTTAATACTTTTTTTACACTATCCCCTTAAAATTAGACTATTCAATGTTGATTTCTTTCCTGAAAATCGATTAATACTCTATTGATCGATTTGAGTCAAGTTTTTACATGAAAATACAATGTTTTTAAATTAATGCATACATTAAATTCATTATTTCTCAGGATTATTTTTTATTTGTTGTTCTATATTTCCTTCGATGCTTTTTAATTAGCTACATGTAAATAACTAAAAAATATTACTTTATTTCTTTGAAAAATGATTTTACAAAAATATTTTTAACGAAATATATATTGCACGTATAATTATTTTAAGTAAAATTATTCAATTTCCTGTTACCTTAGTGTAAATGGAGAGCTATTTCCTTCATGAGCAAATACTCTTTAATTTGTGATAAACTGATGTATATTATAAATGATATGTAAATTTCTTTTATTAATACAGGATTCAAAAATTAATTTAAATCTGATTTTTCTGTAAGTTTACTGAAATTGTAATAAGTGTTATGTTTTCTTACAAAAGAAAACAATATTTCTTATCTCTTACTGTGGGAAGATTTTTTTATTGTGATCTGCTGTTTAATAATCACCAAGTCTTGCCAACTTTCGTGTGGCGGCCTATGAGAAACTGTAAAAAGTATATATAAATAAATAAAATAAAAAATTAACACGAAAGGGGACCAACTTAAGGGTACAACTGGCATCCACCCCTGGTCAAACCTCTATATGTTTTTTTCTCATTAAAATTTGCAAGTTTTAAATCCATTTGGCTTCTTTGCGATTGTAAGACAGGGAGGGGTGACATGACAGGGAGGCATGACAGACAGGGGTCTGACTAGGCCAAATTTATTACTGTTAGGCAGTGACCTTCACAAATTCAATTTAAGGAAAAACGGTAGTTTCACAAAATACTTTTTCTTAAAATTTCATTTTTGTATTTTGTAAGAAGCGATGAATTTATATTTTTACCATATTTTTGTGTTGATTTTTTAATTATGATTTTTTTTCTCACAAATTATGTGTAAATTTTCACAAAAAAGGTACCACTCAGAAAAACCTAGACAGACCCCTGACCAGTGCCGGATTACCCATTAGGCCAGACTAGGCTATGGCCTGCGGGCCCCAATGATTAGGGGCCCCCTTAAAATGGATTTTTTGAAAAAAAATTAAGAAAAACAATGATTTAAAAAAAAATCAATTTCAACTATGTATGTTATGATTATAAAATGTTATGATTATTTTTTAGTTCTAATTTAACAAAATAAAGTAAAATTCAATTTATTATTATTTATTTTAATTTTAAATATGCTTTCTTGAATGAAAGATATATAAATACTTTTATATTTGAATGAATAAAAAATATATGAGAAAAAAATATAATCTAAAATATAATCTAACTTGTTAGAAGTGAGCAGTCTTGAGACTGTTAATTTTTTGAAGAGTATTGAATAAAATTATTGTTCAGTACATTTTAAATGGTCACTAATTTGAAAAGATATGTTTGTTATACTTTTTAAAAAAATTTCTTATGAGCATAAATAATTAGTCATATATTTTTAGGAAGCAATTGTTATTATTGTGGATGTGGTTGAAACAGATGAAAAAGAAAAACAACTATGGGAAATAGAAAGTGCAAAAAGTTGTGTGAATATGATTATTCAAAGAAAGGCAAGAATTATTGATTATTTTGTGATAGTGCTTTTTATTTTTAAATGATTGAATATTTTTTTTTCTTTTTTCCAGGGCAATTCCGTAGAAAGTAAGACATAGTGCCTTTTTTTTTTTTTTCAAATTGAGTTGAAATACTCTTTATTATTTTTTAGTTAAAAGTAAAAAGAAAATTTAACTTAGACAATTTTTCATAATTTTCTAGAAGCTGAATGGAGTTTTACCAATTTTTTCTCTTATTTAGATAAGGAGTTAAAATTACTTTTTGAAATATGCACATATCCTGGTCCCTTTTAAGATTCATATTTAAGAAAAAAACTATATTTATTTAGATTTTGATTTTTTTTAAATTATTATTAATAATATGTATTATTGTGTAACAGGCCACAACTAATTAAAACTCAGCTGAAATGAAAAATGTAATCATATAATTAGTAGCCAAACATTACAGAGCTAAAATTTTCTGTTTTACCCTTAATTTGAAAACAAAGAACTGTAGACAAACATGATTGTTTGAAAGGCACATGGTTTAATATAATTTTGCTTTGTTTAATTTCAGATATTTTCAGAATCAAAAGATGAAATAGCTCTGGTTTTATGTGGCACAAAGGAAACATGTAATAAGTTAGCTGATGAAGGTGATGTTGAGTTCTCAAATGTTGAAGTTGTTCAAGAATTTAAACCTGCAAATTGGGAATTGTTGGAATATGTAAACAAGATTAAAAGTTCTAATGTTTTTGTTCATAGTATCCTTTATTTATTATTTTTTTAATGTTTTTCTTATTCTCTCTTTTAAGTGATTTTTTATTTTGTTTTGATATACAATGTAATCCTTAATAAGATTAAGATATTAAGGACAATGCTTTGCTAGTTGCAATAAATTTATTGCTTTGCAGTACAAGCACAAAAAAGTTTTTCTCTAAAAGAATACTTTTCTTATCAACATTTGACAATCTGTTTGGTCATAAGGCAAACCTTATTTGTGAACAATTAAGAGAAAATAAGATAGAATTGAATCTTATGTAAGTAACACTACAATATTTTAGTTACTTGAGTTTGTTTCTTTTTAATTGGTTCATATGTAATTTGTTTAAAAAGTTTTATTTATATATTTGTATAGACTAGTACTACATGTTATGAATATTAGTTAAAAATTTAAAAAATTTTGCTTCTCACTATTAATCTAACTGATTAAAAAAACATTATGATGTTGTGTGTTTAAAAACAGTTTTAAAAAATGTGAAAATATAAAGATCTGTGGCAGGGTTTCTTCAACATTAAGTTATGAGCAAATGCTTGGTGGTTTCATTCTCATTATAACTGTTATTATAACTGCTCATTATATATTTTATTATTTTTTATGCAAATATACTTCATTTTGACGTATGGAAATATTTTAAAAATATTGTAATTTCTAAACTTAAAAGAACTTTTTTCCAGGAGGTTGATTTAAGTTACAAATGTTTTTATGTATGTTCAGTAGACTTTGGGTTAACCGGGATGGTTGGGAAAGGTTATATAGATGGATAAGTGGATATCCTGGATAATCCAATTTATGCAAATTTTAATAGTTTACCCCACTGTTTTGTAAAGAATGAATTTATATAAATTTGATTTTGTTTTTTATTTACTTTTTGATGAATTTGATTATGCAAATTTAATTAATTACAACATAATTTTTTGTGGGGGACTCCGGATAAACAGTAACTCAGATATTCTGATCCTATATAATAGGAATCTACTATAAATATTCTCACAGAGCCGTAGTTATTCAGGGGATAGAGCGTTTGTTCTCCCTTATAATGAACCGGATTTGAATCCCAACAATGGCCAGTGTATACAAATTCTGCGCCGGGCTCGCACCGACCACGGTGCTATTGTAAAATATCCTCAGTGGTAGACGGATTATGGGTTAGGATGCAAGAGTTTCCTCGATTACCAGTTATCAATTACCAGTTATCAATTACCAGTTATCAATTATGTTCCATAACTTTGTCACAAAATCTGGTATTGAATAGGAAATCGTATAATTATTTTTGTTATATAAAAGCTGTAAGCGATAGCAAGTAGAGGGCTAGCTTCTTATTCCTAAAAAATTATAAATTAGAGTTTTATTTCTTAATAAGTTTAAAGGATTAGTTTTTGCTATTTCTTTATAATTTTTGGTTAATTGAACTTCCATTTTATTAGTTTTAATGCACATTTTCAAAGCAGTGAAATTAAAAATTGTATTTCTTACTGCTTATACTGAAATATTTATCACAAACATTTATCCTATTAATAAAAGTGATTGTACCAGAAGAAGTTTAAATTTGCTTAAGACGTTATGATGAGTATTTGTTAAATAAATAAAAAACAAATCATTTAAACTGTTTATCTTCTGGATTGGTTTCAAAATTACAAGGATACGGAGTTGAACATTAGTAGTCGTAAACCCAAAATTGGGTCGGTTTTTCAATGTGGGTTATAATTTAAAATATTGTCACAGATTTTTGGGTACTTTTTTGTTAGCTGGGCTTAAGTAAATTCAACTATTTCTTTTTTAATTTTAGTGTTAAAAAAATATTTGCATTTACTTGCACCATGTTAATGAGAGTCCCTGTTTTTCATATCTAATACTCTACGTGAATATTTCAAAAATGTGTTATTTTTATAATCATTTGTAATTATTTGTGATTTATGATTTTTAAGTGGTCCTGTGTCTTGTGATGACATTCAAAATGGCAACAACTTGCAACAGTATTCTCATAGTATGGTTCGGAATACTTTAAAGGAAGTGAATGGAGAATCTTATTCTTTCAGGTATTTATGTAAAAATTTTCCTTTTTAGAAACTAAAATTCCAGTTTGGCTGGAATATCTGGTTTTGATTATTTAGAATATTTGAGCATCAGATTTTATTAATTAAGAAAATTCCAATTTTAAAGTAAAATTATTTACAAAAGATGTATTTTTGAATAACAAAATTTTATAAAAATTTATATTTGGACTAAATATACTTAACTTTGAACTAAATGAACTTTATAATAAAATATTCTAATATTTCTTTTTTTTCCTAACAGTATTTTTTAATTCTTATATTTAAAATTTTATCACTGTATTAAAATAACATAGTATTTGGTTGTCTAGTGTTAACCTTTTTTTTTTTGTTTGTCTTTATTACAATTTTTTCTTCACTTTGTCATAACATTTTTCGAACATTATTTTCTGTTTTAGTGAAGCACTACCTGCTCTTATTTATTATCAAAAGAAAAAAGTTCAAGCCCTTCCATGGAATGCCAATTTAGATATTGGAACTAATCTTACTATTCCTATTAGTGCATATATCAAGGTAATAGTTTGAACTAATTTCACCTCTAATTGTTTAGTTTATATAGTGTAATTGACTTTTTGTGTGTGAAACAATATCTAATGTTCTTTTAATATTTATTTGTCTTTATTTTCTCTTTGAGTAATTAAAAAAATTGATTACCAGTTATCAATTATGTTCCATAACTTTGTCACAAAATCTGATATTGAATAGGAAATCGTATAATTATTTTTCAGCGGTAGAAATTAAAAAAAAAAAATTACTGGTCCATAGGACCAGTAACTAAAACATTTTACTAGTCCGCACAAAACTTTACTGGTCCGTCTACGCGTTCCTATTAGCTGCAAATAAAAAAAAAAATTAAAATTTTTGATTGAAAAAATCATGATTTTTTTTTTAAAAATCAGAAATTTCTGGAAGAAAGAAAACTTCTGACGATCGGGAACGAAGAGAGAGCCTGAAATAACGAATCATCAGGCCGCATCGTCGATTGACAATGACGTCATGAACCAACCCCACTACCTCCCCTATTTCTCTCCTTCAGCGCCGATGTAACGCATGCGCAAAACAAGATTTAACTTTGCCTTCCTCACGCGCGCTTGCTTCCTTTTTTTACGTAGATCGCCTGCGAATTGACCCTAGGCTGCGACGAATGGTGCACGTCATGAACCCACCCCGCTACCTACCCTATTTCTCTCCTTCAGCGACTCAACATGTGACGCATGCGCGAAACAAGATTTAACTTCGCTTTCCTCAGGTTCGCGCGCTAGCTTTATTTATTTTTTTTAAATCTTTGTTTTTTACAGAAATCTCGCACGCTAGTTTTTTTTTTAAACGGCGATCGGCTGCGACGGATGGTGGTCCGGCGGACCACTGTTTATTATTTTATGCTGGTCCGACTCCGATTTTAGTGGTCACGGACCAACGGACCACCGTTAATTTCGAGCCCTGTTTCTGTTATTTAAAAGCTGTAAGCGATAGCAAGTAGAGGGCTAGCTTCTTATTCCTAAAAATTATGAATTAGAGTTTTATTTCTTAATAAGTTTAAAGGATTAGTTTTTGCTATTTCTTTATAATTTTTGGTTAATTGAACTTCCATTTTATTAGTTTTAATGCACATTTTCAAAGCAGTGAAATTAAAAATTGTATTTCTTACTGCTTATACTGAAATATTTATCACAAACATTTATCCTATTAATAAAAGTGATTGTACCAGAAGAAGTTTAAATTTGCTTAAGACGTTATGATGAGTATTTGTTAAATAAATAAAAAACAAATCATTTAAACTGTTTATAGGTAAATGAACACAAGCAAAAATCTTGGAAAAATGCTTATGCTCGCAAGCTAAATGCTAAGTTAGAAAGAGACACTATATATCTTATGAATGACGAAGATCAAACTAAAGTTCCTAAAGATAACATCATACCAGGTATGAATTAAATGTTTATGTAAATATTTTTTGATGGATGTGCTACCACTTAATTTTATTTGCATTGGCTATGATTTTTTTTTAAAGCATATTTAAATTTAATGCCAGGGCTTAGTCTGATATAATATTTGTATTAAAAAATCTATCTTTTTTATTTTACTGTTTAAAAAACTTATTATTTTTATTTTTTGTAGCCTTTAAGTATGGTACAACTCTTGTTCCTTTTACTGAAGAAGACAAAGCAAATATGGATTATCAGTCGGGCGAAAAAGGAATGAAGGTGCTTGGTTTTACTAAAGAAGAAAATGTATGTTTCCATGTGTGGTCTTAAACAAATAAGTTATCAATTTAAAACTTTTTTGTTTAGATTAAGAATTTTAGTTATATATTAAATAAGACTTTATTTAATATATACTTATATAATAAGTATATATTAAATAGGACTTTTTTAAAATTTCTGTTTGAAGTGATTAAGCTCNTTTTTTTTTTTTTAACTGTCTTTTCAGAGCTAAGTTTTTCCATTCAGGGAAGAGTGATTATTATTTATTGAAACATTGCAGATACTGTTTTTTTTTATATCATATGATGATAAAAAAAAAAGCTGTAATGCATCAATACTCAATCCAAAATGATTCAAGACTTAATTTTTCTCTTAATCTTAAAAGTTTACATAAGTAGTATATGGGGGGGGGGGGCTACAGGACACTTTGCCCCTTCCTCATATACTACTATTAATTTCCTATTTTTATATTAAAAAAATTTAAAATAGACCTATATTTTGCATTTTTATATGAAATATTATGTAAACTGACACTAAATTGTCATTCACTTAGTAAAGTTTATTGTGTATCCCACCATACTTTTCCATTCATATTACCTCTAAAACATTTATTTAACTGCTGAATTTCCTGTTGTGTGTTAATAACCTTTTTTTAAAAATTATCTCGAAAAATATCATACACATATCAATGAACAGATAACAGAATACAAACCTTCCTTCCTCATGAAAATGTGTTCATTTTGGACTCAATAAATTGTGAAATTTTATAGTTTTTGGTTTATTATATTATGTATAATTAAAAATATGGTTTCTAACACATTACGAAATTTCACCATTAAAAAAATTTTTTTAAGAAGATTTGAATAAGAGATTGAAATGATTTTGTCTGAAAGACATATGTGTTCATATGTCCTTCTCTTTCCAAAACAGTATTCACTTATTTTTATTTCTATTTGATCTGAATACTATAAAAATATAAGGTAGTTTATAATTATGTTGTAATTCATAAAAAAAAAAAAAAAATTGTATTTTTTTCAAGTAAATTATATTTATTTTTAATTGTATTTTTTGTATTGTAGATAAATGATTTTAATTATACAAATGTTGTATTCGGACGTTATCAGTTCAATACCTCTGCCAAAATTGAATTTGTCAAACTTAAAGGAAAAGTGCATATAATTTCCTTATTTTATTTTAATGTTACATTTGAATTCCATTTGATTATAATTAAATATGTATGCCTACAATGTATATTTAACTTTTCTATTTCTTTAGTTTTCTAATGTAGATTAATGTTGCTGCACCAAAACAATTCTTTTTTTTCCTGATAATTGATAAAGTTTATGGAAAAATGTTTTCAAATAATTACTTATATTTAGTGTGATTTTTTTTAATTCACATTTGTTTAGTTAAAGAAGTTGAATTTACTATTCTTTATAAGGTTTTGATTGAAAAAATGGTTTGAATGGATTAAATTTTCATTAAGTGGAAGAAATAAATGAAAAATGATTTATTATTTCATTATCAGATACATATTCATTTAATTTGATTTTCATAATTTATCACTAAATGTTTTTATTTTGTATTTTTAGGTTCATCGTTATCATTATATCGGAGATAAATCTATGTATGTATTTGGTCAGAAAAATAGAGAGGTGAGGATAGTTTTATAATTTCACTTTTTAATGATTGGGGCAAGTACTGTTAAAAAAAACTGTAATTAATTCACTGGCTGTAATTTTTTATGTACTTCCAATTTTGAATTATTCTTTTTTTTTTGTAAATGTATGTATTTTTTTCTTTTCTTAAGAATTCAAGCTTGAGAATCTGTTTTCAACTGTTACAAAGCAATATTTTTTAGGAAGAAAAATTAGTTATTTTTTGGTTGATATTGTAGATATTCACAACTTTTTTCATTGAAGGGCTTCTTAAGCAGCAGGTTGTCTAAGAAAGGGCCGCACGCATATTCAATCATGTTAGCGTCAAACATAATAATTTTTATGTAAACATTAGTGTTCTAAGTTTTTTACCAGTAAACTTAGTAATGTATTTGCAGAACATTAAATACTTTTTTCAAAAATGAAAAAATGCTCTATTCAAATATTTTTTCCCTTTTTATCAATAATTTGATGATCAAAAAAAGGAAAAAAAAGAATATGTATATATATCTATATATAAATTTTGGGGAAAAGAAATATAAATTCTAGTAAAAAAAAAGAGAAAAAAACTGTAATGCACACAAAATATCAGTGTAAGAGGAAAAATAAAACATTCTTTAATGAATAATATAAAATCAAATTAAATATTTTATATAAAGAAAATTTATAAGATTTAAACAAAAATCATAAAACAAGATATAGTGCAAAATAAGATTCCATATTTATTTGGTATTATACTTCAGATATCTTAAATTTTTTGAAGGTTTTATGAATTTTAAATATGAAACATTTTCTTTCTAAAAAATCCCCTAAGCTACAAAACTTATAAAAACAAACAGTGAGCAGTTTAAGAGCAGTTAAAGTTTTTCTCCACTTTTCTAATATTTCTTGTTGCAATAATATTGTATCAAAATATCGAAATTCTAAGCATCACGTGCAAATGTATGTTGGTAATTGCTGAAAAACTACAGAAAAAAAACTTATATTTACGTAGAATTAAGCACAAATTAACTGAATCAAAAGTGATTATTGAAATGCGCGATTAATAACTCGCGTGTCGTAATGCTTTCATAGTGAAAATAATGGGATTGTTAAATTTTTGAAGTAGCACTATTTAAGCATTAAAGTTATATTGTTGCTTTATCAGTTTCATGTAAAAGAATATACAATAATTATTATTTACTTATTATTTCATTTATATAATCGTGATTAGTAGAATGAAATAACGTACATGATAAAAATGTTACAATATTTACCAGACGTCACTGTAATAAATATTCAAGATCTCTAAAAATATTCCCTAAAACCAGAGTGTGTACAATCCTTAAAAAACTTTAAAAGTGGTAGGAAATTAAATGAAATAAAAAATATATTTTAATAAGCTTATGTTCACCATATTATGCTTCATATTTTCAAATAAATATATCTAGTCGAGAAATCTTTTGTGTTAAATTTTTATTTTACGGTGCAAGCTAATAAAAATGTATTTGTAACTTCGCTACTAGAAGAGTAACACTACTAATTAAATTTCCTAAGGACTGTAGAAACCCTGCCTAAAACATTAAAAATTTGTTGAAAATCAAAGTATAAAATTACTATATATAAAAATAAGATAAAATTCAAAAAGCTATAGAGAAAACCATCAGTAGGTTATATACATTCATTTATTATTATTATTTTTATGTTGATCAAAAAAAAGGAGGTAATTATCCATGTTAACTAGTTACTTTTTTTTTCTTTGAATTTCTCAAGCTCTGTTTGTTACTTTTCTTCAAGCTGAAATTAATATGCATGATTCTCTCATTATTTAGGAGCATATATTGTTTTTATGACAATTTTAATTTTTTTTTTAGTTCCGAAGTTTGCAATTGCATCTGTTCATTATTTTTTGCTCTTTGTGAAATAATAAAAGACCTTTTCAAACTGTTACCAATATTTTGAATATACAGTGCACTCCCGATTATCCGGGTTAATCACCGGGACAGGTCGCATAGACAATCGAAAAACACGGATAATCCGAAAACTCCTTTTTATAAAAGATAAAATCAATATCAGTACAAAAAATATAAAAATTTCTGTTGCTGTATAAATCGCTGTATAAAATCAAACTAGTAATTTTCCATTCAACATTCGATGCTTAAAAAATGTGTGATGTGCCATATATTGACACATACTTTACGAACCGCAGTAATGTCACCGTAATCAAATTCTCCCATATAATCTAATAAAGTTTCCACAGATTGAAGAGAAGCATAAATTGTATTTCCCTCATTCCCTACATCTTCTGCATCAGTTACTATCATCACTATTTGATTTAACAACATAACGATGACTTCATCTGTCAAATACTGGAAACCAGGCTCACATGCATCACTTTGAAACCAATCTTCTAAATTTCCTTCATTGAGAATTTCTAAACCTTAGATTTCTTTTCTTTTGCTTGTTCGAGAATACTGTTATCATATTCTTCTTGAATATCTAAAGAAGATTGTTCATCAAACGTTATGATCTTTCTCCACGATCGTGATACTGTAGATAATTTTACCTTTGACAATGCTGCTGATGTTCCATATGCTGCAATCCAATTACAAATATTGCTTTCCAAAAATTTGGTAGAGTTATAACTTCATGAATCAGATTTTTTTAATCTTGAAAATGTTTCTCTTAATATTTTTTGTGTCACTCCGGAATGAGCACGGATAATCCGCAAACCGGATAATCCACGCACAGAAAATCAACAGTGTACTGTATTACCAATAAATATTTTTAAGTGTATTTAAATTAAAGGTTTTTTTTAACAATTAAATTATTTTAATCTGCTCTCAAGCCATTTGTTTTTATTTCTTGTATGGGATTGATGGGCACTTTTTTTAAACCAATTTCTATCTATTATAGTTGGCAGGTGTCATCCTTGCACCTTTTATCCAAGCATTACATGATACAAAAATGGTTGCTATTGTTCGCTATGTTTATTCTGCCAGATCTGCTCCTAAAATTGGGTTCTTGTCTCCTAAAATCAAAATTAACTATAGAGTAAGTTCATTTTTTTTTAATTCATTGAATTTATTCAATAAATATTTGCTTCACTGAAATTATAGAGATAAAAATATTACTTTACAGTGCCTTATTTTTATTGCATTACCATTTATGGAGGATCTACGTCATTTTATATTCTCTCCATTACATTCCAGTCCCAAAAATATTCCTACAGGTATTTTTTTTTCATTTTTAATTAATGATTAATCTTATATATATTTGTTTTTATTCATTATATCTTATTTTACTTAGATGAGCAACTAAGTGCTGTAGATGATTTTATCACTTCAATGGATTTGAGTACAGCTAATATGTATGCATAAATTTGATTGTCTACTATAATGTTACAAAATAATTTTAGTTGTTTAAATAATTGTTAGATGACATTAGTTTTTGTTGATTTAGTTTTTACTTTATATGTTAATGTATCTTAAAAATTTTAAATTAAGTAATGTTGCTTGAATATTGTTATTATTTAGAATGAAATATTTTATCTCTATCAACGTAATATCCATAGTTGAATTGTACGAAGGTTTTTCTTCAAAAAAAAAAATAAATAAATAAATAAAATAAATAAATAATAATAATAGCACTTTATATTATAACACCTATACTGTTGACTCGATTTCAATTTCCCTGTCAGCGCTGAAGCTTCAGTGTCGACACATCAAATTTTAACCTGATTGAAAATTTTTTTCCATCCATGTCAAAATCAGTTTTTCTTTACTTTATTCAAGGAGCTACAGGATAAGAACTATTTTTTTACAAATTTATCTATTTCACCAAAGAATGTAAGGATTATGAATAATCAAAATATTAGCAAATCAATTTTTTTTTTACAGTGACCTGTTTATTGTGTCTGTAATAATTAATAAATAAAAATAAATTGTTTTAAGTTCAGGATACAATTACTTTTTGTCCATATACCTAAATTTCCTTTCTTTATTATTTTTTTCTTACTTGTAAATTGTATCTTAGTTTAAATTAGTTTTTTTACCCTTGTTAATATAATAAAAATGTAATTAAATTTTTTTTCTCTCTACCATTTTTGTCTATGTACAAATTTTTTTTCTCTTTTTGTATTTTTGTAAGGGATGATGAGGGAAATCTCGTTGAAGCTCTGAAACCAAAAACTACTTACAATCCATATTTGCAAAGGCTATATCAGGTAAGGTCAAATTATTTTAGTGTTGGTAATTTGAAGTATATACAGTATAGTCTTGTATAGTCTTTCTGGACATAATTATTGCAAAGTTTATTTGTATAGCATGGAACTAGGACAAATAGTTTTATCAGCTATATTTTAGTTTATAAAGCTATATTTAACAATTTTTTTGTAATGATATATGATATGAGAGTAATAGTTAACTCTTGATGCATTGCATCTAACAGAAAATAAATGATAATTGCCCAATACTTCCTTCAAAAATCCCCCCCTTAAATGTTTTGAACATTTTGTGTAAATAATTTACTTTATTTTCCTTCTATCATTTCAAAATTATTAAAGATAGAAATTAAAAGATTTCATAAGAATATTTAATTAATATATTTGATTTTAAATTTGCTGTAGAATAATTATTAAACTATTGAAGTAATTCCTTGTAAAGACTTGCAGAAACTTGTAATTTTATAATGATTATGTAAAGTCTTTGAAAATGTTTCTGTATTTTGTTGATTTTATGTTTCTAATTTAAGAACTTTTAATAATAGAAAGAAAAAAATTATTACATACTGCTCAAATCCTAATTAGGATTTTTTTTTTTTTTTTTTTGTAGAGTGATTTAAAATATTTTTTGTTGAAAAAACCCTGACACGCAATTATTATTTTTATTCTTATTTTATTTTTAACAACTATTGTTATCTTTATTATTGTTACATTGTAGTGTCTGCAACATCGATCTCTATATCCTGAGAAACCTCTACCTGAAATTCCTCCTCAAATTAGCTCAATCATCAATCCACCAGAAAAAGTAGGATGTTTGTATTTAATAAAAATTTTGTCTGCTTTTAAACTTCCTAATCCTTCATCTGTTAAGAATTAATTTAGTCATATCTTATTTTTTTAGCTCATGAAAATGTCAGAGCCAGCTCTTTTTAAAATAAAGAGTGTTTTCCCCTTGAAAGAAACCTATCCAAAAAAAGTTCTTGAGAAAGGTGCTGCTTCCTTTATGTAGGTTTTTTGTTTTGTTTTGTTTTCATATTTCTTGGTGTCATAATTTTAATTATTAATTTGTTTATCAAACTGAATGATTGATTATGAGTGTTTTCTTTATATTTTATATAGGAATGTAATGAATAGTGATTTGGCCGAATAGCCGAACACCGAATATTCGGCCAAACAATTTGGCTAAATACCAAAAATTTAAAAAAAAATAAATAAATAAAATTCATTAATAAACATTATCTTTTTAAATATAAATAAGTTTTGTCATCATCGAAAAATAATCAAAACTTAGTTGTATTATTGGTATAAGTAAAGGGAAAAAAATGTTTAAGACAGCAAAAATAATTAGATATTAAGATAATTAGAAATAATTAAGGTAACAAAAAACTAAAGTTGAAAAAAAAAGAAATAGAAAATTAATATCTTAATTCTTAAAACAGTACTTTAATGCTAATAATAATATTTTTGAGAAAAAAAAAATCTATAAAACATTAAGAGAGATAATATGTCTATCAGAAACGCATCAGTTGGCCGAATATTTAGCCAAATATTCGGCGAAATGGCTGAATTGTCGTTACATCCCTATTTTTATAATCAACCTTTTAAATTTTAAACTTAGTGCTTGCAATGAAAATTCAGATTTTATGAACACTTGTTTTATGCTTGATATCTCAAAAATTCATCTACAATAGCACAATGCTTATGGCACTGAGCTGTCAGCTTAAAGCTCACATAACTTCAAATGTAACAATGTGTATGTACTATCTTGTCTGGATATTTAAGCTGGCCAATGTGTAATGGTAAACACATAATCACCATCATGTCTTTGGTCATGAAATTGTCGAATAAGCACTCCAGCTCACTTTTTTATTGAAGGTACAGCCAAAACTTTAAATGGAGATAAAGCTATTTTGTTATTTTCTCTATTATTTTATTTTCTTTAACTCCTTGGTATTTCATATATTTATTCTATTAAACTAAAATTTTAAGTCTTAAATTTTTTTTCCAGATGTTATATGATTGCTATATATGTGCCATGAGTTGGTATTTCATTCTTGATTATATCAATGTTCGTTGTATGTTTTTAAATATTTATTACTGTAATATTTGTTTATACATCATCAAAAGCACAAGTATTATAAAGTAACTAGTTTAGATAGAATTTGGATGCATTTTTGTTCATGAAATTTCTAATTGTTTTTCAGAAAAGTTGAATTGGAGTAATTAGAATCTGCATTGATTTTTATATAATAGTGTACATAATAGTGCATCTATATTGCTTTTTAAAAGAAGTGTATATAATAGTCTCTTAAAATTTTTTTAAAATAACATTTAGCTTACATTTTAATAAAGTTAACACTGACCAATATAAAGTATAATAACCTTCTCTCCCTTTATAGCTTTATTATTTTTTTTGTTTGCAATTCAAACATTTATTTAAATACATTTTTCTCTTCTTGATTTGTTATATCTTAGACCATTAGGACTGTCTAAATGGCTTCAAACTAATAAATTCAAAAAAAAAAAAAAATAATAATAATAATTTACTATTTCCTAAAATAAATGTAACTTTTTTTAGTAAATCTGAGAGTGCGAATAAAAAGAGAAAACTTGATGACAATGAAAGTGTTGGAATTGATGCTGTCGAAGATAAAGTTATGCAGGTATTACATTATTTATTATATTAGCTGTGATCTTAGATGTTTAAAGACATAATATTTGAAGATTATATGTGTTTTCAATGCGCATTTTTAACTTCTTTTATACTTATAGTAAATATTAATTATTAAATATTATTTTTAAATCAAAGGTTAATTAGTAAACTGAAGCCTTAGGTTACTTTCCACATCAATTTTCAGGGTGGTCACAGAACAGAAATATCAAGGAGAATAGGGGAGAAAATCAGGAATTTTATCATTCTGGAAAAATAGGGAAAATGCCAGGGCAATTAATTAAAACTGTAAAAAAGTCAGGGAAATAGAATTATATTGGGCTACCTAAAAATCTAATATTTTTAAAAAGATCTTGTTATGTCATTGGTTTTTAGAAAAAAAATATTATTTTCATTTCTAGTAGCAAGTATAAATGTTTTGCAATATACTTTATTTATAAGAATAAGAAATTACTGAAAAATTAAAAATAAAATTTATACCACCAATTACAAAAATCAGGAAAATTTGATAAGAATGGTCAGGATAACCAGGAATTTTTTCCTCGAGTACTTGTAGCCACCCTGATTTTGTCTATGGACTATTGATACACATTTTTACAAGTTGTAAGTGGTCATAATTGATCATAATCAGAAATGTACCAACTTTTTTTATACATATTATTAATCTTGCAATATTTTTGTATTTTATCTTGATCTGACCATCTCTTAGGGTGCACTAATTTTGATAAAGTTTCATTCATTTCTATATTTTTACAAAAGCCATTACCTGTTTTATTTTTTTTAAATCTGCTTTTTATTATATAAATTAAAAACTGATTCATTACTGTAGTACATAATTAAATCTGAATTTGTGTTGAGAAATTTTTTAATTGATTTCGATTAATGAGTTTTTCTGCCTTAAACAAAAACTGTTAATTTGTTTTCTTGATAAATTTGATGTGATATGAAGTGTTTTTTAGAAACAATATTATTGACTAAGACACGCAATATTCATGCCTAAAAAAAATCTCAATATATTTTTAACTAAGCAGACAATGCATCTATTTATATTATTCATTAACAAAATTTTTATATATTGCAATCTATGTTCTATTCCAAAGCAAATGTTCATTTTGTCAAAGTTTATAAAATCGTATCTTTTTAATAAAGTGACTTATTTTATAATCATTCAAAGTTTTGTTAGCAGTTTCTTCATTTACCTCATTTTTCATTCAATTCTGGCCCAATTAAAGTATTATTTGCTTGTGTTTAATAGAGGTCCATAAAGAACATTCCTTCCTGTTCTTTATTTCGATGATAAAATTTTAAAAGATTATATAAAAAGCATTGTTCTATTAATTTGCATTTTGTAATCTATATTTTAATATCACTGAAATAGGTAGGGTCTGCACATCCAGTTCAAGATTTCCAGTATCTATTAAAAACAAAAATGCTGTCATTTGGAGAAGGTATTTAAAATTTTAATTTTTTGTTTAAATCAANACAATATTATTGACTAAGACACGCAATATTCATGCCTAAAAAAAATCTCAATATATTTTTAACTAAGCAGACAATGCATCTATTTATATTATTCATTAACAAAATTTTTATATATTGCAATCTATGTTCTATTCCAAAGCAAATGTTCATTTTGTCAAAGTTTATAAAATCGTATCTTTTTAATAAAGTGACTTATTTTATTTTTAAAATCATGTAATCTTTGAATTATTTTATAATCATTCAAAGTTTTGTTAGCAGTTTCTTCATTCACCTCATTTTTCATTCAATTCTGGCCCAATTAAAGTATTTTTTGCTTGTGTTTAATAGAGGTACATGAAGAACATTCCTTCCTGTTCTTTATTTCGATGATAAAATTTTAAAAGATTATATAAAAAGCATTGTTCTATTAATTTGCATTTTGTAATCTATATTTTAATATCACTGAAATAGGTGGGGTCTGCACATCCAGTTCAAGATTTCCAGTATCTATTAAAAACAAAAATGCTACCATTTGGAGAAGGTATTTAAAATTTTAATTTTTTGTTTAAATCAATAAAATGTTTGCTTTGTACAAGGGGTGATCAAATGAAAAGGTACGAAACGTCACGGTGGGTACAAACGTAGACTTTATTCAAAATATACACCATAGGCCTGTGCACAGCGATCCCACTGATGAACAAGACGCAGGATTCCTTGTTCCCAGAATTCCTGTGGTCTTGACGAGACCCAGTCCTTCACAGCGTCCTTGAGTATGTCGTCCGAGTGGAAGAGCTTCCCTTTCAGGTGGAGCAAACACATGGAAATTGCAGGGCGACTAGTCCGGATTGTAGGGCGGATGGTCCAACGTCTCCCACTTGAACTTGGCCAGTTCCATGTGTGTGAGTCTGGAGACGTGTGGACGCGCTTTATCATGGAGAAGAACCACACCCTCCATGAGCAGCCCCGGTCTTTTGTTCTTGATGGAGCTGCGTAGGCGTCAGAGTGCCTCATAGTACACATCGGAGTTAATGGTATTTCTGTGCTCGAGGAAATCGGATAACACCTCGCTGCTCATCAATCGTCGAATTTTCCAACGCGAATGCCATCCAGTCCTCATACGGACTGCCGCATCATTTGGACGCCGCTTTTGATAAGAGCCTCTGCTCTCTCTTGCTCATGCGGGCACCAGCGCATGCTCCGATCCCAGTCAGAGACTCTAATCGCATCCTGAGATGTCTCGCTACGTTCTCCCATAGCGGAATATGCATATATTTAACTGTTACGTTTTTACGTCGTTTCGTACCTTTTCATTTGATCACCCCTTGTAAAATAATACTTTTTAGGTTGTAAAAAAAAATTATTCTCCCTCTAATATCAACTAGTGCAATCTTCTCTGTAGTATTAATTGATTAAAATTAGTTAATGTAACTTAAGTTTTTAAATTTCAATTGCAATTTCAAATTTCAATTTAAATTTCAAATTAAATTCAATTCTATTATTAGATATTAAGAATCGTTGAAAGTTCCGAAATTGTATAACTGAAAGGCAAATGTTAAGCGTTGAAATCTTTCTATGTTTATTCTTATTATTATTTGTAATCAACAGGTACCTCAGACCTGCTATTATATTACCCCTTCTCTTTCTTCTGTTATATCCTACTCTTTCTTATCTTTTAAAACCATCTTCATGATTGATATACTGTTTTATGTTATGTACCAGGAGAGAGGGAGTGAGAATTTTCTGTGTTATCTCTGAATTCCAGATGTTTTCTTCAATTGAAAAATCAGATATATGGGATACGGATACTTAGAAATCCAGATTTTTCACTATTCTACTATAACTTTAATTAATAAAAATATTATAATTATCAAAAATAATAATTTTGATTTATTTTGTTTAATATTGTGAAACTTATAAGTACAGCGTAATGTTCAAGTTAAGATATAAGAAATGAACAATGTCACTGCTAAAAAATCTACTTTCATTACAAATTCTTTAATATCAGACAATTAAAACTACTGAAATCTGTAGAATTTTTAGAAATTTCATTTAAGGAAATTTAGATTTGTCTGACTACTTTATTAACATGATTATACTTATGTAGGAAATAAAATTATCCAGGTATATCTATAATGCTTTATTAAAAATCTACTTTTGAGCCTAAAATAAATTATTTATGATTTTTTTTTTTTTAAAATTAAAATGTTATTTAACAGAGTTAATCAAACAAACTACTACTTTTTCTTTGCTGAAATCTTTTATTGCAACATATGATTCGCTGGAAAGTTGAGGTTAAAATTTGGATTTTAACATAAATATTTTTCCTTTTCTTTTTTCCCATAAAAAATATTAGCTGCAAGAAAAATAAAATACTTTTGTTAATTGGTATACAGATTATTAGAATTCTAATGTTCAAAGCCCTGATAAAAATCATCCGTAAGTTGAATTGATTGTACTTTTTTAGCTTAAATAAAATGTGACCTCTGAGCTGTTAAATATATTTATTTTAAAATCTTTTTTTTCTTTCTATAGGCTGAGTGCTGTTTACTAGTTCCTAACTACTGTCACTAGTCTTTTTTAGAAAGATAATTTTTTATAAGTGACCAAAGTCATTAATATATAGATATTTATAGTATCAGATACATGTTCCCTGTATTCAGTACTCTTAACAATAAGAAGTATTCAATCTTTTGGTTAACTTATGACTTTTCTTTTCAGCATGCAAGCAAATTATAGATATTGTGTACAAATACTTAGAAAACAAAGGAAATTTGCATCGTTACCACCCCAAAATTTTAGCCATATGCAAAGAACTAAGACATGCTTCTTTAAAGGTAAATTCAATACTATTTATATTAAACAATGTCTGCAATGTTCTTAGAATATTTTAGTTTTTAAAAACTTTTAGATATTGATATTAATTCTATTTTCAAACTACTATTTTCATATTAAAAATTAATCAGCATTGTACTGTGACTTAAGATACTCCGAAAAGTTATTTTGTTTGCAGAAAGAGTGAGAAACAGTTATGAAAGTTTTTAATTTCAGTATTATCAAATTAAGCTTGTAATTTTAATATGGCGGTTTATTTCCACTATTTATTTTTGCCATTTTCTAGAGAAAGGATACAACACAATATAATGTTTTTATGGCAAATCTTCGTGAGGAACTTCTGACTTGTGACAAAGAACTGTGGAATAAGATTAGGAAAGGTAATCAGTTTATAGTCTTATTTTAACTATACAATACTTATTTTACTTACTGTTATTCTTTTACTAAGATAGAATAATCTTATTAATGAAATTATTATATTTTATATATGGTATTATCATATATATTTTATTTTTGAAAGTTATCTTTATCTGAGGACGACATTTGGCGACAATCCTGTCTTCAGTCCATGTTTTCCACACAAATGACCCCAAGGTCTCCAGACCTTACACCTTGTGACTTTTGGTTGAGGGGCTATTTAAAGTCACGGGTATATAGAGGTCGGCCAACGTCTTTGGCCCAAAGAAGCTATAAGCCACTATGTGTCAGATATACCCTCTGAAATGCTATTTAACGCTATGCTGGGTGTCTTCCATCATCTGAGGGCTGTAATTCTTAATGATGGGAAACATTTAATAACTATAATGAGAAAACACTTTTATTGTTTAAAATAAATTGTAGTATAATTTTATAAGTCCATTAATTCAACTGCAATGCCATCTTTTAGTCAAAAATGTAACTAATATAAATATTTTTTTCATTAAAAACAAAAAAAATCTTCCGATGTTTCTGAGCATTTCTGTGAGAACTGCATCATTTTATTTGTAAATAGTTTACAGTACAATAATTTTAAGGTTTTAAAAAGTAAGTTGACTTTTGGATTGCCTAATAGTTTGGTACCACTGTAAGAATCTTAAGCAGAAAGCATAAAATTTGGCAACCATTTAGACATTGTATGAAATTTATAAATTACTTCTAAGTATGTTAAGTTATTATTTATAGTTAAATTTATTTGGTAATTATTTAAAAAAAGAATGTAAAGATTTTCCCACATTGTGGAGATGCTATTAAGTAAAAAGTAAACATTGGGTTCATGGTTTCATTGAGGTATTTTAGAACATTTTGAAATAGTGTGTCAAGTCTGGGAACACTTACTCTAAAAATATTACAAATCATTAAAAATGCAAATTTTGCTTTGAAAAGACAACCTTGTTTTTTCTTTTAAGTATTCTATTCTATTCTATAAACAACACTCAACTGAAGTACACATCTTCTTCACTTATAATACTATGTTTTCAGTTGCAGTTGCTAATGTGATTTGGGCAAAAATTTTCAGCAGAAATTTGCTGTTCCTAAAACAATTAGAAGGGAGTTAATTCTAGGAATCAAACCAGCTACGTTGTAGAAGTAAAAAAAAAACAGATAAATTTTTTTGTCAGAATACTGTTTTTTGTATATAGAGTTATTGCTTTAATTTTGAAAAAAGTTGTTGATTTAGTATTATTAGTTATGGTTTTATTTTTAGATAATGTTAAATTTCTTCACTTTTATGCTAAATGCTTTTTTTTTTTTAAATATATTTTGGTAGAAAAAATTGGTTTAATATCTAATAAAGAAGTTAAGTCAAGTACATTTTCTGCAAGTGAAGCTGAAAGTTTCCTATCTGTATCTTCTTTGGAAGAAGTAAAAACAAGTTTCCCTCCATCTGATGCTTATAACGACGATGATGATGATTACGAGGATTTGGTAATGCTTTGATTTATTTGGCTGATTTACTTTTATTCTATTATTATTTTGATCTCTGAAATCTTTCTTTTTAACAATTCTTCCCAATTTATTCTGATTTAGTTAAGTGTATTAAAATTTTTAGAAAATATTTAAACCAAATTTATGCCTGCTCAGCTGTGTTATTTTGAGTTTGGTACATGAAATCATGCATTATACTTGCTGATAATATTAATGCTGTCATTTGTCTGAAAGCAAAATGTCCATGTGGTTTATTTCAGTGAACATCCACAAGTTTTGTTATAGAGTGATATTAAAAAGTTCAAATTGATGTTCGAGTAAATTTGGTAAGATTGAAACAAATTTTAAAACTCAATAGCTCTTTTAATACAAATTGGAGCTAAAATGTAGTTAATAAATCATAAATTATGATTGATTAAGGAACTATGTGGCCTTCTAGACTTAAGATTTTATTGTACCCAATTTTCAAATAATTCGTTATTATTAAGCTCCTCCAAAACTTACTTTAGAGAAAAATAAAATACCATTAAAAAATAATCATATAGTTCAAATAGATAATTGACGATATAAATATTCATTATCTAAAATATTCTCAAGCAATCTAATTTCATCTTACAAATATAATGAAATTTTTCAGCTCTTAATTTAATATTCTCTGTCTTTAGGCCAATCATAGAAATTTTATAAAATGTGGTATTAATTTCATTAAAATATGCTGAAATTGCATTCATTAAGACATAAAAAAAGTTTCACACGTAAAAGGTATTTAAGATATAAAATGGTGCAAATATTCATCAAGTTTGTTTTCAAATCAATGGAAACCATTTAGTTGAACCTTAGTTTTTATGAAACTTGTTTTAATTTATTTACTGAAATTAGATTGTAGTAACTCTTATCGATCACAAAAACATATAATTAATCTCAAATAGAATAATTATACATTTTCAAAAAGTCAATAACTGTTTCAAGTTAACAAAAATTCAACAGAAAGTGTTTACTCCCACTGAATTACTGATATTTTATAGATATCTTCTGAACTTTTGATAATAGTAGGAAAATAAAATTAGTAAAAAATAAATGTCACAGTGTTAATAAAAAAATATTAATTGAAATTTTGTATTGAAATTTATGCACTTTTGACCAAAAATAGGTTAACATGTAATATTAATGATTTATTGGCAACTTTGATACTTTTTAATGAATTTTCTTTTTATTTTGCAGCTTGATCAGTTATAATAATGAAGAACTGCCCCATTTTAAACATGCAAGTCATTTTACAAATAGTGTTATAGAAGTTAATTTTTCTCATGTAATCAAATTTGTTTAGAGTTTTTATAAATTTATCTTTATTTTTATGTTGGAGTTTCTTTTATCATATATTACATAATTTTATTACTACTTCTTAATATTATAGTGTATTTTGTAAATGCACTTTTCTCCCTCAAATTTAAAAAAAAAGTGAAGTAATTTAAAAATAGTCAATGCAATGAAGTTAAAATGATCATTTAGTGGAATTTTTAACAACCTGTTATAAATTTTAAAAGATTCTACATTTATATTGTTGCAGTCCTTTGATATATATGTAGAAATGTAAATATCAATTGCATAATCATGAGTGATTTGTTCAAAACTTAGCATTTATCATATTGCTCATTTATTAAATTTAAACTACGTGACTAAATCGAACATTTTACAAAATTACATTTATGTTGGATTTGAGATGTATGTAAACAATTTTTTATGTATTTGCTTAAGAAATTTTTTACTTTATATATTCTTTAATACTTGTACTACAATGTTTATAATTTTACAAGACTTGATTTAGACCAAAAACTTTCTTTTAAATTACTTAAGTAGGCAAGAAATAAATAAATGCTCCCCTGGAGGTTTACTTTTTGGCAAACGCAGGTAACCTCTAGCGATCTTAATTTTTTCTTCCATTTTCATACCAATCTTAGTTTATTTTACCGATTTTGTAGGAAAATTGCCTATTATTCATGCCAGTAAAGCTTTATATATTGTTGTACTACTGTTATTGTGATAATAGTTATCTAATATAAAGTCTACCAAAAACTACACACCTCCTTTGTAATGTGAAAGGAAGTGGTAGGGTATTTAACCTTTAACTGAATGGTAACGTTCTAGCTTAAAAATACACAGCATAGCATAAGTGGAGTAAAGAGCATGTGCATACATATTCAAACTTGTAGTGAAACTATCTGAGAGATCTAAGGCTACATCTTATATATACGTTTAAGGTTAATGCCCCACCACTTTTTATTTTATTTTTTATAATGGCATCCTTGTACGTTTTCTGTTGTGGATAGAATTTTTTGGTCAGCTTTATTTATACTAATATAGATACTGTATTAATAGGTTTTTTACAACCTACAAAATGCATGAGTATCAATTTAATTTTGTAATAATGTTTGTATTTGGCAATTTTTAAAACAAATCAAAACTGAAGCTTTTTTTTGTAAAATTATCACAGAATAGAACTTTTTTATAAAGTTCTTTCTAATATTTATTTAAACATTTGTTCGATTCGTAATTACTTATATTTTTAATAGCTAATAGTTAAGCTTTAAAGAGAAGAGGTCGGAGAGGTATTTGATATCAATAAAGAAAAGGAATGCTTTTTTTCTTGCAATGTCAGTTTGTACAAAAGAAAGAAATGTTCAAATTTCTTATTTTTAATAAAATCTGTAAAAAAATATTAATTCTCAAATTTATTTTAAACATAATCCGGAGACAAACTTTTCTCAAAAAACATTTTATAAATCCAGTTTAATAATTAAAATTTAATCTTCCTTCTATTTGACAACTCCATTTCTGGTGCATTTCTTAATTTCACTATAATATTTTATACATAATACATACTAATCTTTATAGTATATCAGGTGTTTTCATTCAGTCAAAGGGGTGAATTCTTTAATAAAATCAAAAAGTAAATTGATTGTATTTAACAACTTGACAAATTTATTAAACCAGGTAAGAGTAAATTTTTTTTTCTTCTTTTAAATAAATTATACTACAAAACATGAAAGGGCTTTGTTCTATATAGCATTAAAAAATCATCAGTAAAATTTCTCAATAATTATTTCTATTTTAAGCAAGGGAGGATTTAAAATAAATCACTGCTTTTAATAACATTTCTAAAAAAACAATCATCTTTAAATTTATGTATTAATTTATAAGGTTTATCAGTTAATAAACACAATTAGATTTTTTTTACTAAGAAATGAAGAATGCAAAGGCATTCAAAATTGTAAATAAATAAAGTAAATAATTTAAAAAAAAAATTTATTCCCACTTCTAGTTCGTTTTAAAAAAATAAAATTTCATAATTTTCAATACCTAAAAAATATTAATTTGGTTTTTATCAAAATCAACTTATATATGATTGAACCCAATAAAAATGAAAGTCAAAACACAGAATTATAATTAATGAAATTATTATTAATAAAAAATGAGTATGACGATTTTTGCTGGTTGCATAAACTTAGATCTTTCTTCGAGTGAGCAACATTTTTAGATTGGCAACAAAGCACACAAATAATAAATTTAATTGTAAAAATTTTCAGTTGATTTATTTGAATGCTATTTACATCGAACTATTTACAAAAGGAAACTTCATTTATTAGATCATTTTTTTCTCTTTTGTGCTGATGGTCTGTCAAATACTTGTTTCATACCACCTGCTTGATTATGATGAAACTTAATGTTTTGGGCAGTCTCAGCCATCCAAGGGGAATCGAAGATAGTCGTGTCTTGATCCACCAAATGAGTGTACTTAGTACGTCCTGACCGGCCAAAGTTCTTAACCTATATCATTACATTAAAACAATTAAATTACTATAGAATGAAGAAAAAGTTAGCAATTATAAATTTATTTTTATGTTTGTATTGTTCATAATCTCAAGATAACAATCAGGAAGATCAGAGTAAAAAAAACTCAGATTCATCTTGAATTATGAATTAACATTGCATACGTTATTTATTTATTAATTTTTTTTACTTAAATTTGTCAAAACATCGTCATTTTAAGATAAAATTAAAAACATATTTTCTTAACAGGGATCGGACATAAAGATTTTTTAATAGCTTAAATTAATGTATGCCTAACCCCTTTAGTAATAAAAATCTGAAGATAAGACTAGAAAATCACATAGATGTATTTTGAGCTACTATTTTCTAATATGATTTACATAACTAGAATTTATCAAATTTTTGCTGCTTAATTTTAGATAGATAATTGTCATTCTTAAGTCATAATTTTTTTGCAGGAACTGAAATAATATTGCATTAAGTTCTTTCTGTAAAAATAATTTTGCGATGATTTTTTTTATCTTTTAAACCATTTAAAGGGGTTTCTTAATGTTCTTTCTGTAGATAAAGAATTGATAAGAGGCCATGTAAATAAAACTGAAAATTTAGTACATATTATCTTCTCACAAGACACTCCATCATAATTTATTTGAATGTAAAAGAAAAACATAAGCTCAATAATGTAATGTTGAATTTCAACATAGCAATTAATTTTATTATATTAAATGCTTGAGCTTAATAGTTTTAACCCTGAAAAAAAAAACTTTTTTTTCACATTAAGGGCAAAACGGAGTTCATAACAACCTTACTTGATTTTGTTAGAATGTTACGTCTACGGATATTTTTTTTATTTTTTATATATTATGATAAAAATGTAATAAATCAATATTTGACTCAAAATCTCATAAAATTTACAATTTTTTATTAGTATTTCCTCAAAAGTTTTTATTTTAAATAATAAAACTCTGAGTTGATAACATTTTTTATTAGTGTGTGAAATATCATTATGAAAGTAAATAAATCACACAAAAAAACAACATACTTTTATATTTAAAAGCTGTAATGATATTTCTCATAATAATAATAATAAAAAAAATATAGTTGTTTGCGCACATTAAATAGATCAACTATGAATTTTTTTAAAAAAAAGAAATATGTTACGAATAGAAAATTGAAATACAGCCCATAATCGAGCCCACTTTGCTGTGCAAAACTCACTTTCCGTTATTAAAATAAGTATAATCTGTTACTAAAATAAGTATAACACATTCAACATATGTTCAAAATAAACATACCTGCATCACTTTGGGTAAGATAGTTTTATCAAAATGATCTTCAAGAGTAGGAGCAGAGAAATCTCTCTTGTAGACATCATCTTCATTTTCCTAAACACATAAAAGTTTTCAGTATTACACTATGAATGATAAAAAATAAGGCCTAAAATAGCCTAACTCTATGAGTCTCCATTCAAGACCCCAGACCTATTCACCAGAGTCATTATTTAGAGGGAAATGGCATCATCTCTTTACTTAGCTTAAGAAATTAGAAAGGAGTGGGGAAAAAACTGCTCAATTTCAAGGTTTTGGGATGAATAAGCTTTTTCCAAGATATTTTGTTCATTTTGCCTGCCCTTGTAAGCAATTCTGAGTACCGCTAAACCCATTGTTAAGTAGTTTCTTCATCACGCCTACATACTTACGCTATAGTAATGCATTGTCAGCTTTAAAAAATTTTGTATCTTAATTTATAATTAAAATATTCACTTTCATTATGCATATATGGGTAATAGTGTCACAAAGAGAAAAACCCTAAAAATTTTAAGTCCAAAAAATCGATATCAAGTAATTAATTTATATAGCATACATGCTTCGTATTTAACATAATTTTTGTTGAAATAAGATTTATACTTAAATTACCTATAATTCGATGTGCCCTGCTCTTTTCAGAAGAATATCACACTTTTATAGTAACTAATTTAGGAAAAATCTTAGTTCTTATAAGAATCACGATGTTGGATTTTTAAAATAGCTTGAATATGAATTGTATTGCAATATTTGACTTTTAAATCAAGTGAAAACGAATCGCAATGCATAGCTTATAAATCACGTAAAAATATGAAAATCGATGTTTCATATTACAAATGTGTGAATACAAATCGCAATATTGGACTTTGAAAACGAGAGAATATGAATTGCGATTTTAGATCACAATAAATACAAATCGCAACATGAAACTTTGAAAATAGTTAAGTACGAAAATCGATGTTTGATATTCAAAGTGCAGGAATAAGAATCACAATATTAGTGGATTCCGGTGCAGTTTCAAATATTCAATATCCCTCAAACCGAAAGGTTAAAATTGGTAGGAGAATCGCGTGGATGTAAGCGTCTCGTTAGCAGGAATTGGCAAAAGTTTCAAAATTTGATTTTAGCTGAGGAATTACAGGAAAATTTTATTTGATTAGCTGAGTCCGTGAACCAATGGACTTGAGAAACGTGAAATTCAGAAATATTCCCCAAAAAACCATATGCCCTGGTCCTAATTTTAGACCCAGAAGGATAATACGAGAAACTTCCACGGAATACAATCACCCCTGTATATATCAGTCGTATTTTTGCAAGATTAACATAGTGAATTTTAAGATATAATCAAAATAAGTTGTAAAAAATTTGTAGACTGAATTCCACTTAACAAAGATATATCCTTAGACAAAGGTAAATGAATTTATATAAAAAAAACTAAATGATAAATAATTTGAATTGAGATAAAGTGGGAAATTTAATATTAAAAAAATAATAATGGTGAAAAACTGCACATTTTTTCGAAAATTTTCACCCACATAAATATTTTAAAGTTGCATACAATAAATTGAAAGAATGAAAAATACATAAATTTTAATAAAATAAGAAACATAAAAATAAAATAAGGAAGAATATATGTTCAAAAAGTTATCAGCAAGAACTTTTCTATGATAATCAATTTCAAATAACACCCAAAAATACCCTAAACATTTTGCAGGGATCATACTCTAAAAGAAGATATTTTTTTGCTGGCTTTTCCAGGTAAGATATACATGAAAGTAATTAACAAAATTTATATTTAATTTAATAATTGCAACTCTAAGAAAGTATTAATAAATTATTTTTATTTAAAAAAAAATTAGGTTATTTAAATAATGTCAACCCTGATAAATAAATTGTCAGAATAATAAATTAACGATAATAATTTTGCAGAACTCTAAACGTGACTGAATGGAAAATAAGACTAAGGTAATTTACTGGGCAATATTTAAAAAATAATAATAATTTTTATAAGTGGGAATATATTTCAAAAAAAATAAATAAGTAAATAAAAATATATAAATACTCTTTGTATGATTAAAGTTATCTAATCAACAGAAAAAATATTTTTGAAAGCTTGAGTGCAATAAACAACTATACTATAAAACAATACAGTACAAACTATAAAACAAAGCAAGCAATGCAAATTGTAAAACAATATATAAAATACAATATATTTCATACTTTATAATAAAGAAAAGGATAAAATACCGGTAAAACTTATTAATCAAATTAAACAAAAACAATTAAAATTACTAAATGGAAACGGTAGTTAAAAGAAGCTGTAACATATCAACTGAATTTTAAAAAAATCTTTATCTTAAAACTGATGAATAAGAAGAGCTAATTTGTTGAATATGAAATTTATTGGGAAAAAACGAGGGGGGGGGGACGCAGAACGTGGAATCAGTAATTTGTAAAAAGAGAAAGCTGCAACCTCCTTCAAAAAATAGTCGTCTGCTTTTAGTAATAAATAAGTGAATGTGTTAACTATTAATTAACTATCATCTGATTTTAACTATTAATTAACTATCATCTGTTTACTAAACAGAAAAAATATTATAAATAATATAGTAAATATTATAAATATAATATGATTTCTAATGAAAGCAGATGTGATTTCACATAAGGCGAAACTGGCAAATAATATGGCACCTCTGAGGAATTGGATTTCATTCAATTAAAAAAATTTCTTTCTTTAATAGGTACCAAAGAAAAAAGAAAGAAAGAGCAGATGATAAAAAAACGTTTTAATGTATTTTCTGAAGCTATAAAACAACGATTTGCCATAATAACCCTAGTAACAATTTTACATTGGCCCCAGTTGGGCTCAAAATTGGCAAATATGGGTCTCATAAGAACATGCACCAAGGGACCTATATTGAGATGTCTAGATTTTTCAATATTGGAACAAGATTCATTTCTATCTAGGACCAATATTGAAAAATCTAGACATCTCAATGTTAACCCAACATTATAAGTCTATAAAGGTCCTACATAGAAAATAATATTGGTCCATTATTGAAAGTCTTTCTAGGACCAACATTACAAAATATAGCCACCCTAATATTTGCTTGAGGCACACATGTTCAGATCGCACCCATGTGGGGCAAGGCTAAAGGACCTCACAGTGTCTGATCTAGACTGACTAGCAGCAGCACAAGGGGGTCAATGTTGCTATCACAAATTGCAAATCAATTGTTCACTGTTTTCTATTTAAAGTATGTGAGTTCCTACTGAGGTGGTCGTTTCTGTCAAGATACACGTGTTCAGATCACGTAAGAAAAACACCTGTGTAGAGTGTTTGTTGAAACAAGCCTGCCTGCGAGCAGCCTTTATGGGGCTAAGTTACCGACAATGTCAACCTTCATCTATTAGGAGGTAACTCAAGATAGAATCAGTTAACATATCTTATATACTAGGGAACTGGAATTTAAAAATTTTAGTGGTAGTTAAGCTACAGGCTCTATATCATAAGCCTACAAGGGTTCTATATAGAAATTAATATTGGTCCTATGTTCAAAACCATTCAAGGACCAATATTAAAAAATTTAGACACCCCAATAGAAGCCCTATATAAACCTACAAAGGTCTTAACAATAAATATTTGGTTAGAATATAAAGCCATTCTAAGACCATTGTCTAGAAATGTATAAGACCATTATAGACTTGCAATTAAGGACCAGTTTTGAATTTACATCTATTGAACTTGGAAAGACTTTATTTTTAATAATATCCATTTCTATAATTAGTTCTTCAACATGTGATTTACAATACAAACAAACCAACCTATAACAGATTTTTCTTTTTTTGTTCATTTTACAATAGTGGAAGTACAATATAAACATTCACCTTTTGAAAAGAAATATTTTTTCTTTGTTTGTCTATTAAACTTCTGATAGCTCATACAAAATTTTGGTAAAAGTGTACAGGATTGAAAGAAATTTTTTGTTTAGGATTATTTATTATAAAATAAGTAAACAATGCATAAATGCTTTGTCTTAAAACTCTCAGCTGATCCAACTATCTTGAAAATTAATTAATAGAACAATTAAACACACATATTTTAAAAATGAAAAATTACTTTTACTCATTATATGGCTTTTGGGGGTAATACTGTGCGATTTCGCTTAGAAAATTAAACGATGTAAGGAGCCTTATTCTTAATATTACAGGATGTTAAAAAAAAACATTGAGGAAAGCACTTATTATTTACTTTTTAGGTTTTATTTAACAACTATAAAATATCAGATTAATTGGCTAATTTTAAATAAGATTTACATTGGATGAATAACGTCTTTAAAATATTGGAATCATACAATTCTATATATGACATATTGGTTGAGTAACGGCTATAAAATATCGGGTGAATCGAACATTTCTATATTGGTTCAATGTTGGCCCTTTAAAACCTTGTTGAGCCAAGATTGGTGAATATTGGCCTAATGAGTTCCCAAGCTATTTTGCAACAAGGGAAATCAAAGATAACAAAAATTGAGAAATGAAAGTGGATTAAAAAAAAACCCAACACATCAATACTTTCAAGTTCTTAACTCAGATATCCAATTGAAAACACACCAAAAACGCTCATTCCTGGTTTTCAGGTAAAATTATGTTTTTCCCTGACTTTTTTTCGAATCTCATTTTCCCAGTGTGTATAAACCCTGTTTTAAAATTAAATGATTTTTTTTTATTAGGTGCAAAACTTCATTTTATTAGAATTTACATTTGTTACAGTTCAATTATTAAAATAGTTCATTCAGTCAAGAAACTTGAAATAAATCACTTGACACATTTATTAATAAAAACTACACGTAAAAATAAAATCTCCGAAACTTACCAAAAAGAAGGCACCACGATGGTAATATTTTTGAAGAAATTTGTATTTTCCTTTTGCTGCTTTGTTGGTAACCAGACGTGGATTGGAACGTTGCTCAGCCCGTCTTTCTTCTTCAGTCATATTGTGAACTCTTTCTATTTCTAATCTGTCTTTATCATAGCTAATCAAAACCATAATACAAAGTTAGTCAGAAAAAAACTTAAAGTTACAAGCAACATTCTGAATTTTAAAAACTGGAAAAATACATAAAAAAAATACTTACTAAGAAATGTAGATATTTAAACTACAGATTTAAATTATTTCAACCATAATAATTATCTGAGATACAAGTGCATTGTAAAAATATATATATATATCGATATCAAACTTTCAAATAATTATGATAGCCATATTAACCTTTTGCTTACGGTTGGTATAACAAGAGGACCAGAATAGCGGGCTTCATCATACTAAGCGCAGGTAAGCAAAAGGTTAAAAATGACAGGTAACTTAGAAGCTGAAAAGCTCACATTTAGTAAAGAAAGCATATGCTTAACTCTAAAGTATTGACCGTGAATAAGGATTTATTTTTTAAAATTTTCATATAGAATTAATTAAAATAGTAAATAAAATTATATATATAGAAAAAGGGCTCTTACGCTTCCTTGATATCTTTATGGCGTTTTATACGTTTTAATTCACGCAATTTCCAAGCTTCATATGCCGCCTCATCATTTTCATCATCGGTGATGACAAGATCTGATGCACATTTAACATCCTGTTGCTCCATCAATTCTTTTTTAGTTTCTTCTTCAACCATCTGATAAAGAAAAATCTTAATTCAGTTAAGAAAATCCATTTTCAAAAACTTTCTTAATATATATTTTCAAATATGTGAGTAATGCCATATGTTGTTCAGAGTTTTGCTTCAGGATTTTAGATATTGTAATTAAGACATATGTTGTTTGATGCTTCTAAAATAGCAACAATAAGCTCATAAAATAGCTAAAATAATAATTTAAACTACACAATACAATTATAAGCAAAGTAATTTATTGTACAATAATTTTTGTATTGTAATTAAATGCATGATAAATGAATATAATAATTGAAGAATAAGCCCACTAAAAATTTAACAGATTATTTATTTTTAAATCATCTTAAATTAAAAATTAATAAAACAAAAAAATTCTGAATTTTAAGTTAAAGTTAATGGTTAAACTAAAATTATTTGTTAAAGTTATGAACTCATCAGTCACCATGTATAATATATGTTATTTAAAATTTTTGCCAATTGAAGTTAAACCAATTAACATAAGTCTAAAATTTTAAAATATTTCCTACGTCATGTGAATAAGGGAAAATAAAGAAATTTTAGTTCTAATCAGAATTTATTAAAAATATTTCACAAATACTTTATTATTATCAATAAATTTAGCTTAATGAATAACCAGTTCATAGATTAAAATTTTACTGCAAATACTATACGAATAAAACAAAAATTAAGCAAAAAAAAAAGAAGAAGAAAAACAGCTTAATTTAAATCAAAGTTTCAACTTGAGATGTTATGTTATTCAAAATTTTCAGTAACTGAAATGCAAACTGATTGGCATAAAAACCTTAGTTTTAAATTATAAAAAGTCACTCATTTCATATGAAGAATTAAAAAAAATAATTATATTCCTGATCTGATTTGATTGAAAAACATTCCATATATAATCTATTCTATTAGCAAAGTAACCTTAGAAAATTATCAGGATAGTGATTAAATTTTTATGATAGCAGGGCTGCCATTGGCGACTAAATCGACTATTTTAAAGCAATAGCAACTATTTTAGTAGAAATATGAGTAAAAGCAACTAACTTGCAATGAGTTGCATCAAATCGGCGATTTTTTTAAAGCCAATTAGCGACTAAAATGAAGAATAGCTTCGTGAGTTTCCCTCTTCTCCCACTTTTTTTTTGCCGCGCATTCGTTTTATCCAAACTTTATTCTTCCTCACTATTTGATGTCAAAAGCAAGACAGACACGTTTAACCAATCAGACTAATGGAATTTAAATTCACACTATGTAAATGCTCCTTCTGCTTCAGAAAGCTAATATAATATGTCTGAGGATTACGTCTACCCCCCGCTTTTAATCTGAACGAAGCAGCAAAATTAAAAAAATTGTCTTTAATTACACAAAATGTGTAGTTTTTAGAGCGATTTAGAATAGAAAAAAAGGTACATGGTGATATTCGTTTTGTCCAATTGTGATAGTAATTTTTTTGATGAGCTTTAAATTTGGAAATGCGTCAGTTATGAAAAATAAACACTTGATAGATGAATTAAATTGCAATATTTTTTTTTAATGTCTAAACTAAGCAGCTGCAAATTAGAACCGAGAAAGGAAATTAGAGTTTCAAATTCACCTGTTCAGTAGCAGATAAAAATAAAACTCCCTGTATAGTGTGAAAGAATAAGAGTCCAGCAGTTAATTACAATTTCGGATCAGTTTGTTTTGATGTTCGGTTCGATTGAAGTTCGCAGGGACCGCAGACCTCCTATTTTCCCTACTTTTTCTATTATTTTGGCACTCTTCCTATTTTTTATAAATCCTCTCATTTCTGCTATTCCTTCTTTAAAAAGCATAGTGACAGCCAAGAAAATGGAATAATGACTCAAGGTCAAGTAACTGTACCTGTTTTTCAATTCATTCATTTTGAATGGGGGTATGAGGAGCAGAATGTGGTAGAACGTGAATTCTTTTCAGTATATCAGCTTCTGTGTCTGCATGCCAATTCTTGTTTAAATGGAGCAGAGTAGAAAAAAAAATCGCACAGCTTAATATTAATACACGCAGAAGGGATTAACAGTATTGAAAAAAAGGCTCAAGTTTTAATGGAGAAACATCAAGAGATGCAGTTGTCAGTAGACTCTTTACTTAAAGAAGGAAATGAGTGTTTAAAAGATGCCATTAAAAAAAATGATAGTGTTCAAATAAGAATTGCTCAAGGATTATTGGAAGCTGCTGAAAAATTACGAGTAACAGAAAGAGAACATGAAATTGAATTGGTTCAAATTAATAAACTTGTTCATAAAAGGAAAACAAATTTAATTAATTTCTGTACTAAAAGCCCCAAGAAAATGTTAAAAAAATAATAAATTTTGCATTTTATACAACCTTGTGTGTTTTTTTCCCACTTCATTTTCAATCACAAAATTCTTATTTTTAATTCATTTGTACCTATATAATAATTTTCCTTTTATATTATTTATTGTTTAAAATTATTTAAGTACTTTTAAAATGTAGATTTTGTTTATTATATGCTAAATTTTTATTTTATAGTAAGGTTAAAAAAAATTTATGTATGAAAGTAACTAAATTTTTTAATAATGCCTAAAATTTTTAGTCCCCAGCTTTTTTTTCTCAATGTTTTGTTTTAATTACAACTATTGATTTTTGTATCATATCTAAAGCATAAAGAATAAAACTAAAAATAGATATTTTTTAAAAATGTTTAAAAATTTTGTAAGTTTTCTACAACAGTTCCTTCAGCATTCCTCTATCTATATATTGTTGGCAAATCCACAAATAAATGTATATTTTTTATTAAATATGAGTATCTAACTGCATATTATTTGAATTTTATACTATTACAGCACAAATAATTAAAATAATGTTAGAGGAAGGTATGATGTTGGCAACTATTTTATATATCTTGGTGTTAAGAATATTCGTATCCAGCAGCGCCCCCTATGTAACCGGGATTAATGAAAATGATTATGTCTTGAGTGTATGTGTTTGTGTTGCGTCCTTATAAATGTTTCTAAAAGTAACAATTCGTTTGTCAATTCGAAAGTAATTAGTTTCGTAATAGAAAATTGATGCATCGGCCGGGAAGCCCATGGTTTGTTCGAATAAAAAATTCATTTGCAAGAAATAAAGAATGACGGCATGTGGGGTATGTTGTTTTGATTTGATACTTATCCATTTCGTATTGTGTTGAAAGTAGTTAAAAGTCATTGCATTGAAATAGTTTCGATTTGGACATTTAATTGTTTCATATTGTGTCGAATTAGGGTTTATGAGTAGGAAATTGTTGAAATGGTAAAATTGTGTTGTTTATGTTTGATATATATACTTTCGTTTTGAATAAGTACTAGTTTGAATAAGTAGTGTTTGCATTTACTGAACCACATATGCTTTAAAAATTGTTTGATTTGTTTGTGCTTATTAATATCTGAATAGGAATATAACTTTAGTAATTGCTGAAAAGAAAGAGTTAGATAAGTTAAAAAAGCAACCTCACATAGAGGACNTTAAAAATTGTTTGATTTGGTAGTGCTTATTAATATCTGAATAGGAATATAACTTTAGTAATGGCTGAAAAGAAAGAGTTAGATAAGTTAAAAAAGCAACGCACCTCACGTAGAGGACAGGTTACTAAACTAATTACAAAAATTAAAACTTGTTTAGATGAGCAGGGAATTGAAATCGATGAGTTCGAAAGTCTGTTGATCCAATTGCAAACCAAAGACGATCAAATCAAATCTTTAGATGTTAAAATAGAAAATCTTTTAAATAATGATGATATTGAATCAGAAATAGAAAAAATTGATGAATATAACGAAGAAATAGTTTTTACTACTGTTAAATTAAAAAACAAAATAAAATCGTTGCTATCGGATAGCGTAATTGAAAATAAATGTAATAATGTGCAAGAAAACCCAGTGAATCGTAGCGGAAATATAAGCGCAAAATTGCCTAAATTAAAAATTCAAACTTATTATGGCGATCCATCAGAGTATTTGAATTTCTGGAATCAATATGAAAATTCAATTGACAAAAATCCTTCTCTCTCAGATGTAGAAAAATTTTCATATTTATTTAGTTGTCTTGGTGGTGAGGCACTTTCTTGCATTAAAGGTTTTGCGATAACAGAAAACAACTATAAACCAGCTCTTAAATTAATTCAAGATACATTCGGTCAAAAAGATGTTTTAATTAACGCCCATATGTCTAAACTGTTGAATATGACCCCTTTAAAAATTTCGTCTAATTTACAGGAATTAAAGAANCAATCGACCACTTACTTATGTAAGCAATGAGTTAAATGAACCACTACCTCTCACACCATCCCAATTTTTATTTCCTGGACAGGAAATTCTTAGCTATCCAATTCATTTTACAGAAATTTTGAGCAATGAACCCTCGAATAAAGAAAATTTAACTAGACGTAAAATTTACCAAACTAGACTTGTACGTCAAATTTGGTTAAAATGGAAAGCTAATTATTTAATGCAATTAAGAAATGCACACAAATTTGTTAATCCCTTACCAGAAAAGGATCTGAAGGTAGGGGACGTAGTATTGCTCGAAGGAATAACGAAATCTAAATTTTTGTGGCCCCTTGGCATTATTGAAAAAGTAATTATTGGCCGAGATGGTCATATTAGATCATGCATTATCAAAACATCTAAAGGTCAGTATAAACGACCAATTCAGTTAATTTACCCCCTTGAAATAAATTAATACTAAAAGGTTTCATGTATCATTGCCTATATTATCCTTGTGTCATTATAATGTTTTTTCTTTCTTTATATTTTGTATTTGCATATGATTTAATATAATTTAATTTGTATTTGCATTTAATAGTTTGTAGTAATGTACTCTTAACAGAGTACAGGTGGGGTGTGTTAAGAATATTCGTATCCAGAAGCGCTCCAGCAGCGCCCCCTATGTAACCGGGATTAATGAAAATGATTATGTCTTGAGTGTATGTGTTTGTGTTGCGTCCCAATAAATGTTTCTAAAAGTAACAATTTGTTTGTCAATTCGAAAGTAATTAGTTTCGTAACACTTGGAGACTATTTTTCATATAAGATGTAACTAAAGCAACTATTTTTCTTGTTTTCATCCAGTGGCAGACCTGTGATAGTAACAGTATTAGTAATACATTATGGAATAAATGGAAAGGAATAAAAACAAGCTAAATTTAAATTTGACCTTGAGTGTTTGCCTTCTTCTGTCTTCAGCTTGACGCTTTGCCAATTGCTCTTGTTCCTTCTCTTTTTGAGCTTGTTGTTCTTTATCCTGAACTGTAATTCGATCACCTCTACATAAACAGAATTTAACAAAACATTTATGTCTTTATATTTTTACTGCAAAAATAAAAATACTTACAAATTATAATTAAACAATACATTAAAATAATGTATAAATATTTCTTATTAGTTCCCTTCATGATAACGAATCAAGGAAATACTTACTTTCGAACAAACACAGGTTTTAACCGTTGTTCAACTTCTTCCTCAGAATCAGAGTATTCTTCGTAATCAGATTCATCAGTGTGATCAACATCAGATTTTCGTTCATCATCTTCTAAATCTAACAATTCCTGGTAAGAAGAATAATTATATAAAAAAAATTATAATATCAAGAGGAAAATAAAACAGCAGATTTTATAACTAATATAAAAAAAAAATAATAATTGATATAAATCAAATTAGGAAAAATTATTAGCTTCATTCAGAAAATTGATCTTCATTCAGTTTCAAAAACAAGTATAAAGTATTTAATAATTTTTTTTTTTTAATGTTAAGTTTTTACTATATTCAACTAATTAGCATTTGAAAATGCTTTAAAAAAATTTCAGATTAAGCTTTTGTGAGCAAAGATTTATCTTATACTCATTTCAAAACTGAGACATTTCATACTCATTTCAAAACTGAAACAATTCAAAATTTTTTTCTAAATTAAATTGAGAATCTACTCAATTTAATTTAGAAAAAAAAAGTCAAGGGGATTAAATTTCCAAATTGATTTCCTTTGAAATGGAATTAAATTTCGATGAACAATCTGATACTTTTTGCGACAGATAAAATGAAATAATTTTTAAAAAATTTCTGAAAAACTTGAAAATTCTAATTTTTTAAATTTTTTTTTATTAATGTTTAGGATTTTCTTAAATTAAGGTATACAATTAATAATTTCAACAAGCCATAAATAAAAAGTGTTTGATAATTTCTAACTGAAATAATAAAAAAATAAGCCAATAACATTAAAATGATTTTATGCCTAAAAGCAAAAAATATAAGTTTTACTACTTACCTCTTCTTCTTGGGCTTTTTCTTGAGCTTTAAGTTTCAGAAGTAATCTCCTTCGTTCAATTTCCTGAAATTAAGTGAATGATTATATTAATAAATAGCATACTTAAATTTTTGGATAACAAAATAATATGTAGTAGTTAGAAAATTTATTGTAAGATTATCTAAATAGATTTCAGGGGTTGTTGTCAAATTAAAAAAATTTTTTTAAAAGAAAGAATATTTATTCTTTATTTACTTAAAAATTTTTTTTATTGTACTATACAAAGTAAAACAATTATGAAATAGCTAATTGGAGGAATGAGGGGTTAAGGCTCTGTAGCTTCAAGATCAATAACATGGTTGTGGCGATGTGGTCAACAGTAAAGGCACACAAGTTGCCATTACTACTCAGGCAAGCTGGTAATCATCAATCTGAAGCTAGATAAGATTGTATATACAGTACAGAACCCGTTATCCGGAAATCAGAAAACCGGAAGACCAAATAACCGGAACGAAATTCAATAAATTTTCCTGCCATTTTTTTAAAAAAAAATTTTTTTTCCTCATAAGATTTTAGGATTTTTCTTCCTTTTTTGAAAGATGTTTACTTTACCATCATTTTGGAAATAATCATTAGTATATTATTTCATCGTTTTTTCTTCTTTTTAAGATTATTTCCAAATATTTTTTTTTTAGTTGGATTTAACAATAAAAAAGCGGCTTGTTGTAGCGATTCAGAAAACCGGAAAAATCAGTTATCCAGAATAGCGATGATCCCGATCGTTCCGGATAATCGGTTCCCTACTGTATTATAAAGATAAAATTAAACCTTGTTTCAAAAATGTATATATTTTAAATTACCAATTATTTAGAACTGTGAAATATATTGCATAACTGACAGCACCTTGGAAAAAAAATCTTAAGATTTACTAAGAGTTTCTTGAGATCTGTGAACCCGCATTGCAGGTTCACAGGTTTCAGTGAATCAGCAAATTTAAAGTGCTTGCCTGTGAACCTGATTTGCAGGTTTCTTAGTGAGAGGGAGATTTTATTCTATACTGTAGGTTCATATGTTTCAGGAAATATAGGGGTCAGTTCATATACTTCATAGAAAAATGAATTAGCTGTTTAATTTTAAAAAAATAAAGATTTATAATTTTGTGGTTATAAGGACTAAGAAGTCTACATGTTGATTGAGGAAAAGCAATAACAGCACACACATTAGAAAAATTCAACAGTTATGAGATCAAGAATTTCTTTGCAATTGTGACAACTAACAATTTAGGTACTGACTTCATCATCTAGTTCTTCCTCTTCATCACTACTTTCTTCTTCATCTCTCCATCGAACAGGCCTCTCATCTGCTTCTTCTTCCTCAACAACCATCTCTTCAACTGCAGCTGGCTCATGAATGTGTCTGTGACGCTCAATCCTTTAAGAATATAAATAAATAAATGCTTTGTAAATATTTATTAAAAAGCTTACACAACCAACTTTTTTTTTGATCACCATTCCAATTTGACTAATTGTTCTTAAATTCGACTTAGTTCAGGGTGCATAGCTAAATCTTTCAACAAAAAATAAGTACTTTTTAAGCATTCAAGAATATTTTTAAGCACTACATACATTAACTAAATGCAAAATTATTTTCAAAGACTTTACATGATCATGATAAAATATCTGGATTCTGACAAAGAACTCTTATATTAATAATCTCACCCAACCCAGCTCAATAGAGGCACACGCGGAGACTCGACATTATTTCATCAACACGTAAAATGATTGACGCTTTCATACGCTATGGACCGACGGTACACAGAAATAAATTGTGGTTGAATGAATTGTGTAAACGTTGAACAATGTGTCTTTGCGTAATATGTGGCGAAAATCGACTTGGCAAAGAAAAAAAAATCTCATTTTGGAAAAGGGAAAATTAAGCACTTTCTAAAAACACCCAATGAAAAAAGCACCTTTAAAGACTCTTAAAAACAAAAATTGAAAATAAGCACCTTTAAGTACTTTTTAAAAATGCTACGCACCATGTAGTTGCAATTGTTTGAATCGGATATTACAGGTACTAACCTGTCTTCTTCTTCATCGTCTTCTTTATCTCGTTTTAACAAACGACGAAGTCTTGGATCTTGCTTGAGAGCTTCTTCATCATCAACTGGCATGGGTTCTGGAGCAGAAATGGGTTGTTTCTTTTCAAACGGAAATTCCTCATCACTATCTTCTTCTCCACTTTCCTCTGGAGCATATTTGGGTCTGTTGGAAATTTAAAAATAAAAAATTGTAAAGATATAAGTTATTTGGAAGAAGAGAAGTGAAATACAAAAAAATCAGTGTTAAAAAAAGAAAAAACCATCAACAAATAAATTTTAAAGAAGTTCCTTACGGACTATTTCCCAGTATTCATCTAGTGATGTTTCGTAAATACAAAACTTACAATTAATTATCATTTTCATAAAATCTGCAAACTCAATTATAATTCCTTTTAAAGTAAAAAAAAAAGGATTAGATCACAGATTGGGTGAAGATAACCTTAATAAAATAAAGTCTAACAATCAAATTTATTCGTAAAAAGTTTTTAAAAAATTCAAAGAAAAGTCCAGCTTTATGGAATCATAAATAAAATAATTTAAACATTTATGATAAAAAATATATAGATAATAAATCATTAGAAGAATTGAAAGAAAATTTAAATCAGAATAATGTAACTGAAATCATGCATAGTATATACAAAATGACTGAAAAATTAATTTTTTCTTAACAATAATAATTAAATAATATGTCAAAACTTATCTATGAAATATCCAATATGCACAACACATGAGTACTATAATATAACCAGGAAACCTTTTCCTATTGGTAATTTTATTTACGAGTACATAAAAATATCTAATATTTACGTTTAGTTATATCCTTGCAATAATATTAAAAACTTATTTAAACTATTTAATTTAGTTTAAAAAATATTATTTTTGATCAACAATTCTTAAACTTCTTAATCCTTAATTTAGTAACATCCAAAAGTCACTAAAACTTTTTTTGGGTTAAACTAATTTAACTGGGATAGAAAATGAAAGTTCTTTCAGTTCTGGTCTTTCAGGTTAGTAACTAAAATATATAACTAGTTTCGTCAAATTTTTACCGTTATATTTACAAGTCTCAATTAAATTTTTTTTTAAAAAAGTTCATAAAGCAAATTAAAATAAAACGAATTACAAAGAATATGTAAGAGCGTCATTTTTAAAGTAAGAACTGATTGCACATTGTGACCGCGCATCCTGCCAAGTGACATCGATTAAAGGTTGGTAACTCTTTTCAAAGTTCTCACTATGTCACCATTTTGTTTCACGCCTGTGCCAGTGTTGGTTATATCATTATACTGCTCTGTTTGTTACCATATCAATCAGTAATCCCGCCGATTGTTAAGTGTGTTCAGTTATTCGGTTTTTAAATGCAAAAAGAGTTCATTCAGCTGAAATTCACCATCAGACCACTGAGTTCTAATCACAATTTTTTTGCAAACTTTCATCTTCAGGTTTCCTTGCATTTACAACTGGTTTTTTACACTTAATTCAATGGGAAAGTAGTGTTTAGAAGGGAAATTTAAATTCAATTTTACTCAGTTATTCCACTTTTAGAGGGTCGATAATTAGCATGCTTATAAACAAATAACTAAGCAAATACAAATATTTAGGGTTAATAATTTGGTATTTTTACTGTAATTATAGCAGTACTCATATTTGTTCCTAAATAAATGAAAATAAATTAACTATTTTAATAAATTTCATTGTTCAAAAAAAACCATGATTTTTATTGAAATTATAAATCACAGCAACAAAATAATAATAAGGGTGAAGAAAATAATAAATAAAAAAAACAGTGTAATTATTAAACAATTTCCTCAATTACATTTGATTCCAAAATAACTATCATGGAAAAGAAAATTATGTAAAACCATGTATAGTGAAGGAAAAAGTATAGAAAAAGGAGAGCAATAAATAAATACCTTGGATAATCTCATTTTATCAAAGAGAAATGAAGTAATAATTATTATTAAAAAGTATGCATTGTTGTTCTGTGGCTAATCACATATCATAAATTTAGTTTGAAAGGTGATTCATTTGACAAATAACTATTACAATTCTCTCTAAACAATTAACAATGAAATGTACAATAACAATTATAGGTTTCACCAATATGAAATAGAACATTAAAAAATATTTTTTTTCTTATACCTTCTTCCAGAAACATATCTGAACACTTTCACTTTTTGCATAGAAACTTCCCCTGAAACAGTTGCAAAGGATTAAGTTAACATATGCACAAATTAATAGTGGATCCACATAAAAATAGTTACTAATCATTGACTCCTAAACTTTAAAACTACAATGGCATGAAAATTGAAACCATTTAAAAAGAGGTAATAAGGTTAGAAAACAAATAGTCCTTCCATTATAAACTACTTTAAATTATTTATTTCTGGGGAAAAAAAAGCTATTGTGCAGCTTTTAGGAGAATTCCTCTACACAACAGTCTCACATGGTGGCAGGTACTGTGGTTTTAACCTAAATAAGTCACTTTGGACAGGGAATAGATTTGTTTTGACTTTAGAACAGGTTAGCGTAAGAATCTTTGCTTTGAGGCAAATTGACTATGTCATTCCACCAATGCATCCTCATTGGAAATGTGTTCCCTCTTGTCCTCATAGCAGCAGATTGCTTCAGATTTTTAGCCTGGAGGAGTTCTCCTCAAAGCCGAACAGTACACAGTTAGAGCCTCGATAGTTCAAGTTTCCCATCAACCTGAACTAGCGAAGGAAAATAAAAACAGTCTTGCTCCCAAACAATGACCAACGTTCCCACAACACGTGGAACGATTACTACAATCAGTTTTACGACAATTACTGCGACCGAATATTGAAAAACATATTTGTGTGTTAAACACTGAAACANCTAAATTCTCCGAGTTGAAGTGGATTACTCAAGTTGCTTATTTGTCAGATATTTTATTTGAAATAAATAATCTAAATACGTCTATGCAAGGACGTAATCATACTATTATTGAATTAACTGAAAAAATTACATGTTTTAAAAATAAACTCAAATTATGGAGAAATAAGGTTGAAGTAAAGAAACTTGCTTCATTCCCGACTCTTAATTTACTTGTTGAAGACAATAATATTGATATCACAAATTTTGAAATGCAGAAAATTATTATTAATCATTTAGAAAAACTAATAGCAGACTCTGATCGATATTTCCCTGCGGACGATGTTTTCAAATATAATTGTGTTCGAATGCCGTTTAATTTTGATGTAAGTGATTTGCAGGAGGAATTTGTTAATATTAATCAATTTCAAGAACAATTAATAGAAATACAAAGTGACCAACCACTACGATACAATTTCTACAAAAACAATGAATCTTTATGTGCTTTCTGGTTAAAATTAAAAACCGAAAAGCCAATAATTGTTAAAGAAGCCCTAAAAGTATTATTGCCCTTTTCAACAACATATGTGTGTGAGGCTGGTTTTTCGGCTCTGTGTGTAATCAAAAACAATTACCAGAACAAGTTAAATCCTTTTACTAAAAACACTAACAGCTGCTTTATTATTAAAATTAATTTGCTTTCAAAGTATTTGAAGACAATTGCTGAATTCTCTGAATTAAATTGTCTGATCTAAAAAATTAATTTCAACTGAACTAAACACAAGATAAAGAATAACAGAAGTGTTTCTTTAAAAAAAAAAAACATGATAGTATAGGAATTTGATAATAATTTAATTTGATAACAATTTTTAATTATACAAATAGCAAAATCAAACATTATAAAAAATAAATCCAACCGATTTCAATACAGAATACATGATAAAAAGTATGTAAAATTACATGTATGTATAAGGTTCCTACCTGTAAAATGACAATTGTCATACGCATTAGCGACAAAATTGTCGCCTTGAAATATGTATAAAAAAGTAAGGAAAATTAGCTTTTTGCACCTAATTCCGTAGATTTAAAAAATAATTTGTTGTACCAATTCTTTTTTGTCTTACAAGTAGATTTGGTTTTAGTTTTAAAATTTTTCAAATGGAATAACTGAAAGTGTCTACTCTGGATACAAAAATTCTAAAATTTAAATGCTGAGATTTCAAATTTACATATGTACTGTGCTTTGAATTCAAGTACCTACTGATGGTATAATTGTTCATCAATAAAATATTATTTTATGCTATTTCAGAATTGACTTAATTTAGAACTTCGCAATTTTTAAATAATTTATTTTTAATGCAATATTTTGTTAGTTATTACTTACTCTGTTTTTCTCATTTATTTATTTCGCTTCATGTAGATCTATAGGTTGAATAGATTTACTAATATAATTTTTGCTTTTCTTCACTTAATTTTTATGAATACTAATTTTCAATCATTATGGGGTCATGAACCTAATTAGTTTTAGGGTGTAATAGATAGCAATTAATAATTTTTGATGCATACTATAATATGAATTATGCAATTGTGAAGTTCAATTTCTTTTCCAAGTTTGTCTACTATGTTAAGTTTTTAGACCAATAAATGAATATCTAGGTGGTCTAATTAGACCACTAAATGAAAATATGGTGGTGGTTTAATTTGACCACTAAATGAAAATATGGTGGTGGTTTAATTTGACCACTAAATTTTCCCTGCTGGTGTGAACCCAACTTATATAGTACAATCATACATATCAATAGCAGTAAAATAGTACCCTTTTCATTGAGGACAGGGATAGCTCCAGCTGTAGACTGAATCTGGCTCTGAAGTAGAGCCAGATTTGCTGCATTTGAAGACATGTTGCTAAGTTGGTCTAAAAGAGTATTAACAATGTAAATAGAAGTATAATTAAACATTTTCATAAATATGAAACATTCATTCGGTCTCTAATAAAAAAAATTACATTGACAATGGCTGAATAAACAAATTGTTTTAATTACATTATGAACAGAGATATATTTCTAACTCTTCTACAAAAGCATATTTCATGCATTGAAAATCAGAAACATTCCTAAAGAATAAATAGACTAATGTGTTTCTATGCTTTGTTTATTACATTAAAAAAAAAACATGGTGTGGACTTAAAACTTTTCTTTCTGTTCCCCACAACATCTAAGTGTTGCTACAGCAGTAGCAATACCCTTGTCAACAACTAAATGTGAAAGAGGCTTTGAATTCTGAACAGGATAAAAATTTTAAAAGAAATCGACTAACAAGCAGTTAATAATAACTTGAATATAAAAGCAAGAGACTGAATTTAAGCAATAACAAGGTGCATAGCCAAATCTTTCAACAAAATTGATTGATTGAATGTAGGGTTTAGAAGGCACAAGGTCCAAATGAGGACATGCTGCACCAAACATCTTTCAACAAAAAATAAGCACCTTTTAAGTACTTTTTAAGCACTATATACATTAACAAAATAATTTTCAAAGACTTTACATGATCATGATAAAACAACTAGTTTTTGACAAAGAACTCTTTCTTGATCACATTAGCCACCTGATGAAGAGAGAGAGATTTTTCAGTTCGATTTTAGAGGGAGGAAAATGAAGCCAAAAATTGAGAAATGCAGCAGAGTTGCATATGATAGTGCAAGAATAATTCCCAATGAATTCAGCTCAGTATATGCACAGGCGGACCTACAAGCATTTCACCAATCATGTAAAATGATTGGCAGTTTCATATGCTACATAATGACGGTAAGCCGAAATGCATTGTGTTTGAATGATTTGTGAACAGGGTGAATAGAACAATGTGAAAACCACACTTTTGCATAAATTCTCATTTTCAAAAAGGAAAAATTAAGCACTTTTTAAAAACACCTAATAAAAAAGCACCTTTAAGGGCTTTTAAAAAACAAAAATCGAAAATAAGCACCTTTTAAAAACGCTATGCACCCTCAATAAAAGAGAAATGTTTGCAATTTCAAATTTAATAATGCTGCAACATAAAACAAATCTATTGAAATTATGAAATTGAAATATTTTATTTAGGTAAATTTTTAATTCTATTTTTTATACAAAAAATATCAACCATGTTAAATTTTCTTTCGAAGTTGGCCTCTGTAATTTGAACTACTGTTTTTCACTAATTATTTCTATTAAAAAAAAAAAACTCAAAGAACACATTCACTCTATAAAAAAAAACCTAGCTATAGCTTTGATTATGAATGAGGAGAGCTAAGAATTATTATAAGTAATATGCATCATAAAATGTTTTGCCTAAGCATTTTTAGAAAGGCAGCCTGTCCTGCCTGCCCTTTAAATCCCTATAAATGCGCCCTTTTCGCTTTTTTGTAAAATAATAAGTTGCTATCCTTTAAAAACACTGCCTTTTTATTTTATTTTTTCAGGAAAAGGTTGTTTTCTTCACCATTTGTTTTAATAAAAAATCCAAAAGAAACATTAACCTCATCATAGGTTAAAGAAAACATTAGAAGTATTTTTTTTCTTTTGTTGCTATGTGGTTGCAAAAACAATCTTTTTTGGTTTCTTAAAAGCCACTACCAAGTTGACATCAAAATTAGGTGACCATTTTAGTGCAGGTACTGCAAAAAGTTTACTGCGTGACTTTATCTACATGATCCCAATAGATTTTATAACTTCACACCCTAAGATCCCAAAATTTTATTTATCTATCTTAATTAATACACATGTAAAGTAAATATTTTAACTTTTAAATATGTTATTTTTATTAAACTTAAAGTGTTTTTAAATAATGCCTACTAAATCTTCGTAAATAACAAATTTTACGTAAAATAGATTTGTAATTTATATGATGTTTTAAATAATGTAAAATGTGTAGAGAACGGAGAGTAAGAGTCACTAAGACTTTAAAAAACAAGAACACACAAATGATTTGTGATATTGAGCAGGCACTGTTACACTATTATTAACCTCGTAAGCCATCTAAATAATAAGTGCATCTATTGATAGACAAAATAGGAGAAGAATCAAGGCTTTTAATTACTTAGAGCTAATCAAATCCCTGCATCAAGGAAAAATAAGAATGTTACTCAATACTTCGATAACTATTTCAACCTTCAGAAGAAAAAAAAATGTCGATACAGAAATGAAAAAAAAATTTTTTTCTTCTTTATACAAAACTTGGAAAATTTTGCCCTAACAAAAACAAATTGATGGCATTGGTTCATCAATTTTTACTTGGACGGTAAATTATACATTCTGGGCGATGCATTACTTTTACCCTCCATCTACGATTTTTGGACTGCCTGCAGTTATAGCACTTATGTGGAATGGGATTTCCACATCCAATTCCGCGCCAGAAGGGATTTTCAAAATTTTAAAAAATTACATGCCATGTTTTGTCTAGAGGTGGCTACTATTTAAACTTTTCACGTTGGTCCCGTTATGTGATGCTTTTATTTTTAGTTCATGGGCCACTGCCCTGAATTCGCCAAAACATGGCAATTATTTTGGCATAGATACAGAAATCTCCCCAGAAGAATCATTCTGATCGGATAATATTTCTTTTTATATTACTAATTAATCTAATCTTAACAGGAACTAAACGAAAAATCAAACCTGCTCAATTTATTTCAATTACACAAAAATTCACTTCAGTAAAAGTCACAATATTTAAAAAAAAAAAGATTATTTTGGAAAAGTCTCCCCAGTTTTCCTTGAAATGAAAAATGCTTTCAAATAAAATACAGTAAATAGAAAGGGATTATTTTCGTATCGCATCGTGACATGTCACGCCAACTACAATCGTCGGGACATCTAAGGGATTTTAAACTTGCACATTTATTTTGATATCACAATACGGAATTTTTTCAAGACAGATTCATAAACTCATTATTATGATTCATAGATAGTTTAAACTGAGAAGTAAGGAATATAATGCTTCAATACACCTACGAAACATTCATTTAAAGAAAAAATAACAACAGTATTCTAATAAAACTAAATTTGAAAAAGAAGTAAATGAACCTACTTTTATTTTTCACAATGTAAACATTTATTGAGATGGACCAGGGTAGTAAGAGAACAAAACTCCATCTCAAACTGATTAATGAGTTTTCTCAGTTTAATTTCACAAATATTATAGGGCTTATGGCTATATATGCGTCGGTTTAAACGGAATGAACTTTTTCAAATATATGCATTGAAAAATGCTTTTTCTTTAGTTCGATGACAATTAAATTTGTATCGAAAATAGAAAGCTATTCCTTACTGAGGTGTTCTAAGGAAACAAAAGGGACCGTTTTTGTTGTATGAATTTATGAAAACTTTCATGGCCATTCCCACTAAATGCCGTTCAGGCATGTCCGATCACCATTGGCGATCGAAATGGGCTGCAGGTGGCGTAGAGCAGAACTCTCTACGTATGGCAACACCTCACATGCTTTCTCCACTAGCGTATGGAGAGTCATTGAGGAAGGAAGTACGCTAGTTTCTCTCTTGATTGTCACATAGATTAAAATCTTTTAAGTTGGAAAACTATATGGAACTGAAAACTGCATTAAATAGAGTTCTAAAGAAAAGCATCACGGAAATTTTAAAAAATATTTTTATGAAATAAAAAGGGAAAATAGTGCAGTACATTTCCTATACAACTGAAAATATGGGGCGAGGGAAGGGAGAAGGGCCAAAGGCATGAAACCGGTCTTTCCCCACTGATGGCGTATTCGAGAGTTGCGATCGCCAATAGAGAAAAATGAAGAACTTGATTGGTAAATCTATCGCAATAAATATGTTTCACTAATCAGGTTCTTATACTTCCTTCCTCAAAGGCGATCGGAAGTGAGCAAACCGTGTTCTGGGAGAATTGCAATTTAATGAATTTTCCACAGGAGAATATATTTCACCTATGAGGTACTCATTCTCCGGATTGGAGGGTGTGTGAATCACCTGCAGTGAGAATGACCCTAAACTGAAAGCAAAGCAAAGAAATGTGGGCACTATCAGAGACATATTGCACAAAACAAACCACTCACGTCAAAATTGTTCCAAAAAAAGGACGTGCTATAGCTCCATTCCATTAACAGCTTTAAAAGTAGGAAAAATCTGAGTTTTTGAGTAGCGAATGATTGTGTTGCGAATATTTGAGGGAGGGGAGGGGTAGACGAAAAAAGGAATATCTATAAAAGTACGGGCTATAAAAAGAAATATCTGATAAAAGGTCCAACTAGTATTAAAGTAAACTTGCTATCATCATCAATTTCAGGAACCGTGGAAACATTTTTTAAGCAAAAACGACACAATAATTTCAACTTCTCCACTTTTTCGCAAAGATTTTATAAAATGGTTGCGATATAAACTTCTCATATAGATGAGTTTTTTTTATTACAAGTGAAAAGGGTTCAAAAGCAATCATCGCAATTAATATCGCAATATTGCATGTAGTTTTCAGGAATGCCAGATTTTCTAAAACTGGCCAAAATAAAGACTGATAAAAAGCAAAAATTCATTAAAAGAGATTAAAATTAAATCAGCAACTCTGTCTAGCCTGTATCTTTCAGTTTACTACTGTATGTGAATACAAGGAATAGTCTCGCTCTAAATATGTATAATTTACAATGTAAGTCATTGAGCTATTTGCATTGTAATAATTAAGTAAGTTACGCAGGAGTATCTCCAGGTTTTTCTGAGAGGTACCTATTTTGTGAAAATTTAGACATAATTTGCGAAAATTAAAAATTATATTATGAATTCAACACAAAAATATGGATTTATCGTTTCTTGTGGGATACAAAAATAAAATTTTGAGAAAAAGTATTTTGTTAAACTACCGTTTTTCCTAGAGTTGAATTTGTGAAGGTACCGCTAAACGGCAGTAAATGTAGCCTGGACAGACCTGTTAAGTGAACGAAAATTTATTAAATAATACTTAATAAAATTAATAGGTTCGTTTTAAATGTATATAATTTACAATATAAGTAATGGTGGTAGTTGTAATGTAATAGTTAAGGAAGTTAAATAATGGAAAATTAATCAACTTTCGATCACTTGTTATAATTTTAGGTGCAGGTGACAACTCTGAAAATTATTAAATCCTGCTAAAAAATTGGAACAAAACGAAACCGAATTCTAGAGATCAAGGAAATAAAACAATTTTTTGATGTTTCATGGAAAATTCTTAAAGCACAGCGAAATTTCGAACTGCATCAAAGACTATACCTTATCTTATTTAAAACCTATTTTAGAACTTAACTAAAACTTTTTATTCATTTTTATTCTGTTAAGTTTGAATGATAATGCAATGAATTTAAAAAAAGTTTCTTTCATTTTTCAAATGACTCCAAGTCTAGGAAAAAAGTTTTTTCCTTCTGCTCACACTATTAAGCAACTTCTAAATGGATTTTAAGTTTATTAGCAATTTAGTGGAAAAATCACTAATTACCACTAGATAAGTGACAATTCATGTCTTCTCCTTCACACGCTTTCCATATTAAACCACAAAATAAGCACTAATTTTACCTAAAGTTCTTTTAAAAGAACAATTCCTTTTTTTTGAAAAAAGTAAGAAAATAGTAGTACAAGTGTTTAATATTAGTGTTTATTCAGTAAAAAAAATTAGGTAGTTTTCTCTCAACCATAATTAAAAATATAAAAAGTGGTGACTAATAAAAAGTAAAAATCTATTAAAAGGAAATAAAGTTAGCAATTTTTTGTAGTATTTTTTTTTAGTGTGCAACTGAAATTGAATGAAAAGATTATTTTCGCTTGAATGAAATATTTGCAATTTAAGTTATAGTGGTAATTAGGACTAAATAAATAAATAAAATGGAATTTTTGGTCACCCGTGGCATCCTTGCCCACACAGTTGGCAATATGCTCCGCTTTGCAAAAAAAAAAAATATTTTCTAGTTATAGCAAAGTTTAATTTATTTTGCTACCACTACGCATCAATAATCCAGAACAATTCATATAGCATACAACTTTGTTCAAATCTCACCACGAATTAGAGAATCCAACTCAATTATCACGTGGTGAGATTTCAGTTAAAGGAGAGAAAGTAGCAAAAGTTTTTAAGGCTGCTAAAATATGTTCAAACTCAACTTCCACTTAGGTCTAACAAAAACATTCCTAAGCTTTTTTTAGTCATATTTATATTCTCTTTGAGTTAGAAATTTTTTTGCAGGTATCAATCACTCAAAATATCTATATTTTTCTCGATTTCGATACCATTTTGAGACACTTTCCAGGCCGTAGCAACCATGGTTGGACAAGTGTGTATTTTTTTGAAGGGGTTTTTATTTTTGAAAAGAGTTCACAATTTTAAGTTTTATTCCAGTGTTAGAGAAAGAGCAATATCAGGAGAATCCTTTTCAATTTCTAAAGCATTTAAAATTTGCGTGTTTTTTTTTCATTATCTCCTGTGATGATACGTGCACACGAAAATATAAAAAATTGTGACCAATGAAAAGCAAAAATCTATAAAAGAGATTGAAATTAACAACACTTTCAAACATATTTCGTTTATTTTTCAGTTTGTCTCACTTAAATAAACGCACCTTGATCTTATGACATAATTAGACAGAAAAAAAAATTATGGGAACCAAAAATGTATTCATTCGATATCCAAACACATAGGATTAACACACTCTCTGACCCACCTGGACAAGGGAAAAATCGAATGAGTGAAACAAAAGGAAGACAGTGCCCATCCAAATAAAACTACTTCTAATAAAAGCTATAATACCTGCAGCATTTACAAGAGATTTGAAATATGTGATTATGCTTACCATTTACCAATACCTAGAGGATAATATCATCAACAGCAAGCTAAGGCTTCAATGATAGTAGCCTTAAATTCTATCACAAACTGAAACTCCCCCCTTTTTTTAATTACGGCCCTACTGAGCAGAGTCCCTACATTGTCTTGGGGATTGATGTTAAAGAATAGAACAGGCCAAGTACCCAGTTATTGAAGAACTACCAATATGAAGATTTTGTAATGCTGATTGAAGAATTACCATGTTGGAAAATCTGGCTTTTGCCACCCATCCTCTCTACAAATGACAGTAATTGCGCTCCTAGCATTTTTTATTTATTTTGGTAATTAGTAGTCTTCTTGAGACCCGAGGAAAAAGATAAGTTAAGTTTACTAGCATGCTTCCCTATCCATTATAGAATCTCCACCTTGCTGTTCATTGGAGAAGATTTCCTCTTCTTTTCTTCATCTATTGTTTCATTTTATCTATCCTACAAACAATTTACTATATAAAAGAATTAATCAGCATCTTAAGTTGAAAGTTATCCTTTAGTATAAGGGGAGCAAAAGAAAAAAAAAAGAATTTTGGCCGGTTCAAACGATTTTGTGTGCAATTGGTAAGAAGAAGAGAGAAGAAAGGAGGATTTATTCTCCTTTATACAGCAGGATGGAGGCTCATAAATTGTGTGCGAAGGCTGTACCTACAGTGGTCAACTTAGCCTGGCCAGCGCATGCGAAGTAAAATGATAATCAGGAGGTACGCCACCTGCGAACCTGTTGTTGGACAACTCTACATGTATGGTTGAGTACGCTGCCCCTCCCATGATTAAAACAAGGCATACGTATAATGTTGATGCTTACTGGCTGGCTATTTTGACTATTATCAGAAGTGGCTTTTTAGTGATGGGACACTTTCCCCCCTTTTTTTATTTATTCGATTCTTTTCCAGCACAGGTGGAGATGTGAGTAAATTACTCTTTGTGAACGTGTGTTTAAACATTGACTTTCTTAATACATTTGGTTGAGTAAAATACCATTGCGTTTTTTTTTCTACATTTTTCAAAGTCATATTTTAATATAAAGGTTAAAGTTTAATCAATGATATATGTTCCGTCGTGTTCGATGGCTTTTTGCCATTGTTCATCTAGCTTCACAATACTTCGTTCGTAAAAGGACCTATTTTTATTTGCGAGAAACTGAACAAGGTGCTGATTTACAACCTCATCTAAATTTAACATTACTCCAAGCAAGGAGTTTTGAAGAGAGCAAAATAAATGGAAGTCTGGACGACGCTAGGTCAGGTGAGTATGGCGGTTGGTGAAACACATCCCATCAAAGCTTCAATAACTTTTGACTGGTCGTCAAAGATGTAAATGGTCTCGCGTTTTTGTAATGGAACACTACTGCTTTACGATTAACGAGCTCAGGATGTTTCTGAAAGATAGATTAGTTCAAATTGTTCTATTGCCTCGAGTATACATCTGAATTAATTGTTCCGGTCTGTGATTGGAGCTCAAAAAAAAAAAACAATCTACTAACCTTCAAATCCCACCACTCTGAGAGCAGAACCTAGCTCTGACGATGTTTTGGATTTGAAGTCGTTGATGGCGAATTTTCATCTCACGACTAAAATCGCTTGAGCACCACATTGCTGTAAACAATCATCGTCTCATCACCAGTTATCATTCGTTTCTTTTGAAAGTTCTTTTTCTCTTTGAAAGTTCTGAATTCGTTTTTTATTGAGGGTCGTTTTCTTCGCGTTTCATCGGTCCATTGCAGGTCTTTATTCAAGCCGTCAAATGAACTTTCTCGAATTTGTGAGTTATCCCTTGTTTACGCTATCCCAGTTTCTTTAGATGAACTTTAAGACATTTTAGACTGATCTTCAATACCTTAACAATTTCTCGTCTCGTTTAACGAGGACTTGACTGGATCAATGTCGTTATTATGTCATCATATATCTGGGTAGGTCTTCCTGAACGAGGAGTATCTTTCGAATTAAAATCACCAGCTCGAAATTTCTCGTACCAGTTTTGGTATGACATTCATGTAGAGCATCGTTATCGTAAACTTTACGCAATTTTTCACGAGCTTGACGAGCGAAATTTCCTTCTACGGAAGTAAAATAGCAGAATGTGGTGCGAACACTTTGATATTCCATGTTCATCGTGCTGTCAAATCTCCAAAACTCAACAAAATTGCTCGATTTGTTCTTTATGATGAAGCTTAAATTGTCTGCTATCATTTACGTGAAAACTACTATTCTAAATGGTTCAAGTATTTCAGAAACTACATTACTGCAATTTGTTGCAAAAAAAAATCGCAATGACTATTTACTTAACACAATATATATTTGACTCATATTGTTTTTTTTTGCGCTCAATTATTGCACAAAATCATGGTGGTTTTATTTACCCCGTAAGTGTAGGGCCCCAGATAGTGGTGTGTAT
>NC_092204.1:18727093-18741062 GCF_043381705.1 Parasteatoda tepidariorum
CGCCCACATGTTGCGCGGACTGTTAGAGACTTCTGTTCAGCACAACGCATGCAACTTCTTCCTTGGCCTGCTTATTCGCCGGATATGTCGCCTATTGAGCACGTGTGGGATATGGTTGGTCGGCGTCTCACTCGTGATCCGCGTCCTGCAGTTTCCAAAGACGAACTTTGGTTGCGCATACAAGCGATATGGAATTCTCTTCCTCAAGCAGATATTCAACATCTGTTTGACTCCATGCCACGTCGTATAGCAGCACTTATTGCAGCGCGTGGTGGCTGCACCAAATACTGATTTCGGACGCTTAATTTGTTTCTTTTGTTTTGAAAATTTCATCATTTATTTGTATCAGTACAAGTCGTTTCTGCATTAAATTTCATTTGATTCTGATGATTCTTTCATGGTGTTGCATTTTCTACAAACAGCAGTTTATATATGAAAAGCACTTATACGAAAAAAGTGACAGTTCGTATTTGCTTACACCAACTATTTTCTTTGCTTACTTTTAAAAAGCACTATGCTTTGACTTTCAAGTAGATAGAACTATTTTCAAGAATATAACTTTTTCTCAAGATAGAACTTTTTTTTCGAAATAAATGCTAATAATGAAACACGTGTGGTATCATTTTCTTTTGAAAAATAATTATCGTCCCATTAAAAGAATGGTAGGCAGCAACGGGTTTGGCGGGACACACTATGTTATTAAGAGAGGATTAACTCAAGGATACACATTGATAATGTAATATATGAAGATAGCAGTGGTTGGAAAAACTTAGTTTTTTTGAAGTTAACTACAACTACTTTGTTACAAGTGTAGTTAATTATGACTACAACTATTTTTTTCTAAATGTAGTGACTAAAAACTACTTTGGAACTGTAGTAACCATTTCACTACTTTAAAGAGACAAACTTGCAACTGGAAAGAGAAAAAGGGAATAATTAGTAAATATTTATTCATGTTTACATGAGCCAGTTTGCTATTCTAAAAATTTTTTTTCAAATTTCTTCATTTAATTTTTAACTTGTTAGCCTTTCTCCACAGCGAATATTCAATTTAAGAAATGTGAAATTATCAAACACTTGAAATTTTTTAATTATTTAATGCTCTCTTATTTCCTCTAAGAAATTAAGGACATCGAAAAAACGTTCCCTTCCTTTGAAATAACATCAATGTTTTGTGCATTCGCATGTGAAAGTGTGTCCAAAGTGATTAATTATCTAATTTTCGTAATGGCAAGTTTAAATATTAGTTCTATGTGATTTTATATACGTAATTTCTGTTAACACTCAGCTGCAGCCACAGGATCATTATCATTGCCTCCATTGATGGATCCACGAAGATTTTTACTCATCAAATTCAAAAATAAAGTTGCGCTAGAGTCGTGTTTCTTTACTAAATTAACGTTAAAAATAATTGCCAGGAGTCTCTACAAACTACTGTTTTTTTTGTATTGCACTATTCACTACACTACTTTCTGGAAAAAAGTAGTCTACTACCCTAAAGACTACGAAAAATGTCGCGACTACTGTAGTTTCACTACTTGTAGTGCGCTACTTCCGACCACTGGGTGGTAGTTATAAATGAATAGTTAAATTAAGGAACTATGTGAATATGAATTAAGTTTCTACTTTTATAAATAAAAAAGTAAACTACTACACTACAGACTACGAAAAATGTAGCGACAAAAGTAGTTTCACTACTTGTAGTACTCTACTTCCGACCACTGGGTGGTAATTATAAATGAATAGTTAAATTAAGGAACTATGTGAATATGAATTAAGTTTCTACTTTTATAAAAAAAAAAGTAAACTACTGCACTGCAGACTACGAAAAATGTAGCGACTACAGTAGTTTCACTACTTGTAGTGCGCTACTTGGGTGGTAGTTATAAATGAATAGTTAAATTAAGGAACTATGTGAATATGAATTAAGCTTCTACTTTTATAAAAAAAAGTAAACTACTACACTACAGACTACGAAAAATGTAGCGACTACAGTAGTTTCACTACTTGTAGTGCGCTACTTCCGACCACTGGGTGGTAGTTATAAATGAATAGTTAAATTAAGGAACTATGTGAATATGAATTAAGTTTCTATCACTTTTTGTTTTTTAGGCACACGTATCATCACGGCAGATGCAGAGCTCGTATCTGAGTAGCCGTCGCCCTGTTTTTAGCCACCCTGTGCATCAAGTAAAATTATTTATTTCTCATAGTGGTAAAAATTATTTTAAATCAAGTTTATTAAATTACGAGACACAAGTTCTGCAATCTCTGAGATAAAATCCTGTAAAATCCACAATGTATGCGTGAAATGTAAAGGCCATACACCTTAAAATAAATTCAATCAATCTTAGGAGATTCTCATCACGTGACGTTTGCTTTCATCAGTGGGATGCAAAGGTAAAAAGCTGGCTCGATTTCAGAGCATAACAAATTTAAGTGTCGAGTTTCAACGACATCAAACAGAGATCTGTCTCTCTCCAAAGCAAATATCGACGAACTCTACTCAGTTCTGTGGAGTGCTCCGGAGTTAATTAACTTTGCTTATAAACTCATTAACTGAGCCTTGGGGATTTTGTTTTCATTGCAAACTGGGGACGTCGCAAGAGAAATAGCACTTTGTCCTAGAAGCTTTGAAGACGGAAGTGGAAGATTCGATGAAACGGAAAAGTTCTAAAATGGAATAGAAGTCCGTTAAAAAGAATTGGATTTATTGTATTGCTTTCGAATAATTTTCAAAGTGAAATTAGCTAGTATTAGGATAAGATAAACAAATGGTTTATAAACAAGTTTACCATATCTTAATGATTTTTCTTAAGAGGTGTGTTCCTTGAGACCTGTAATCAAAACTATTCTCATCGTTTATAGCAATTCTTTTTTAAAAACCAAAATTCAGCTTATTTCATTCATTTTCAACTTATGCATACACCATGAAAAAGATCATAACATGAAATATTGCATTCTACACATTAACCCTTTGTTTACGGTGTACCATTACATGGGGTCCACATGTTGTACCAGCCGTAAGCAAAGGGTTAAATGGTTTCAAATATTATTAATAGCCTTTTTTTTTTGGCTAGTATATTCACAGCTGTTAATAAATTTTTAAAAAAAATTTTTTTAAACTTTTTTTTTCACCCAAAAAGAAGCTCCATCATTTCAGGTTCCATAACCGAACAAAATTGGTCTAGCTGTTCTAGAAACCTGTAATATAAATGAATAGAAAATATCCGAGTGAATAGATTCTAGATTTTCTAGATGTCTAAAGATTCTAGACACTTGTTATCAAATTGACTGCTACTTATATTTGCTGAAAAATTTTAATATTTTTTCCTGTAAAGTCGATTATATAATAATGAAAAATAAAATTCGATTCGTTATAAAATGATTAGAAAATGATAAAAGATTTTAGGAGTATGATCATACAATCACGATAAAAAAAAATGAACTTCATGGTGTTTCGATTAGCGTCTTAACCATGGGTGATAGTAGTTATAGTATTGATTTCTTACATTCTTTTTCAAAAGTAATACCTAACTGTTTCAAGCCCTTAATAAACAATGTATTCCGCAAATACCAATCTTGAGATATATTTTAAAAATTATTGTCAAAAATGAAGTCAAATGTATGCTTTGTTTGAACCTCCCGTTAATATTTAAACTCAAGAAGAAAAAAAAAAACGGTTTAATTGATATATGAAACCGGAAATGCACCGAAAAATATTAAAAAAAAATTTTTTTTCAGATTTTTTCTGTGCAGATAAACAGAGCACCCAAATCATTAATGGTTTAAGAGATTTTGATTGATATTTTCTTTTCTTTCTAGTCACTTAAATATTAATTTGCAATTCCTTATGTGAATAACTGAGATCATATTTACAAAAGTATTTAGGGTGCTGACATAGAACCACCCTATACATGCTGATTCAAGTTACTTACAACGTATTGCTTCTAGGCTAAATTCAATGAAATATTCATAGGCAGATCATCCTGCTGGTGACCTGTCTGTTAAAATACAGATGTGCAATACAGCTACCTACAAATGTACAGCGCGCAAAGCAAATGATAATAATAATAATAAATAAATAAACGGACCAACCGGAATAATTTTTTGAAATTCACTTTCTCAAATACTATTCATCCGAACTTGCTTGAATTTTGTATTTTGCCACATAAAATTATATTCTTCAAAATGATGCAGAAAATTATGCCTTACAATTCAACAATTTTTCGACCATTTTAGAGAGACAACAATTTTTCGACCATTTCATCATACAGAGGTTACATTCTTCATGGAGTTATCTTTAAATAAACGAATTTTATAAATGTGGGCAAAATTTTTCCATTCTCCTTAAAAGTTCTCGAAAGTTTTCTGTTAAACACAGCTTAATTTTTAAAAATGTGATTTGACTTAATTCGAATATGTTATATATTTATATTATTAATATTTTTCTTTTATTAATGTATTATGGTAGGCAGAACAAGGCTGTTTCAGTACAATTGTAAAATTAATCCTTATGATGGAAAACTTGAGCTAACATTTTTTTTTCTTAAAAAAAAAAAGAGATCATTTTAAAAGCACAGTAGATACAAATGAGCAAATCATAACTATGAATTCACAAATGATCAATTTCACTTATGAGATAATATTTACTTAAGAGCTCTGCTGAAATAGTTTTAAATCTAACCTTTAAAAATATTTTAATTGAGGAAATATATTTAGATAAACATTTCATTTCGATAGAATAAAAAAAAAAACATTTTTTTTCGAAAGTTGTCGCGAAGTTTATGCTTTGAAAAATATTTCCAGAAATAAATTTATAGATTCTTCAGGTCGATTGATGTTTAAAGTTTTTTTTTCCGAAATTAAAAGTTTCAAACATGGCCACTGTGACTTTTTCTTTTCTAGTTTATTTAATTATTTTTACTATGCTTTTAATGTAACTATTTTTCTACTGTGAGAAGTTCTTGTTCAAAAACCCAATGAAAATGTTACTCTCAATTTTCCTTTTAACCAGACAACTATAAAAAAAATATTCTGGCCACATCTTATTTACAGTCACTGAATTGACAAGACCAATTCTTTCTTTTGTCTGCTTCACGCAACGCTCTTATCTTACTTTTCATTCACAGAGAGCCAGTGAGAGAAAGAGAAAAAAATTCGATAGCTCTTGTATGTTCATCGGCGTAAAATCTCTGAAAACGATTTTTTTTTATAAGGATAGTTCTAAAGCAGGGACAATTAAGGTGAAAGTCAGAGAGAAACTAATTTTTTTATTCCTGACTTTCCCCATTTAGTAATTGTCGTCGAACATAATGAAGAGTCTCACTCAGTTTCAAACGTAATCAGTATAGCTTTTGCAAAGTAAATAATGCATTGCAGGGTTACAGAAAGTTTGAAGAATATGTTTGGTAAATTATAGTGTTACGTTGTAGCATCCGTCTATCTTGTGTTGATGCTACCACTGAATTATTATATTATTCTATGGAACTGTATGATCAATTTTGTTTTAGTATGACTTAGGATTATGTGTAATTTACACCAACTAAGAAACATTTGAAAAGATAAATATCACTGAATATTTGTACGAAGCTTCCAGGAATTTGACACGAATCCTTGTATTGTAGTGACAATTGAAATCTTATGCAATGTGACCGAATATTCAATTCTGATTAAGAATGTGCTGTGATTATCGGTATTTGATACTAAAGAGAAATAGTTAGACGAGGACACTAATATTTTTATTGCTGACTTTTCCTATTTAGTAATAGTCATCGAACTTCTATTAATGTAGCTTCTCACTCAGTTTAAAAAGTAATCTATATAGTTTTTACATTGCAAACTCTGCATTGCAAGGTTGTAGAAAATTTGAGAAATATGTTTCGTGAATTAAAATGTTCCGCGACGCTCTTGAGTTGATTCTTCAACTGAATTATTTTAATGTTACAAAACTGTATGATCAATTTTGTTTTAATATGAGTTAGGATTATGTGTTATTTATACCAACTAGGAAACACTCCAAAGATAAAATCACTGAATATTTGTACGAAGCGTCTGTTTGGAGCTTTGTAGCTACAATTGAAATCTTATGTTATGTAACTGCATATTCAATTCTGTTTAAAAATGTGTTGCGATTATTTGTATTTGATATTAAAGAGGAATAGTTAGACGTGGTAACTAATTTTTTTTTATTGCTGACTTTTCCCATTTAGTAATTGTCGTCGAACCTCTATTAATGTCACTCAGCGTGTCACTCAGTTTGAAACGCAATCCGTATAGTTTTTACATTGTAAACTTTGCAATTGAAAGGTTGTAGAAAGTTTGAAGAATATATTTGGTAAATTAAAGTGTTTCGTGATAATCCTGAGTTGATGTTACAACTGCATTATTATAATATGTTATGAAATTGTAGGATCAAGCGTAATTTATATCAACAGGAAACATTTCAAGGATAAAATCATTGAATATTTGTACGAAGCTTCTGCTGGGAACTTGACACGGAATTCTGCATTACAGCGACAATTAAAATCTTATAATTATGTAACTGTATATTCAATTCTTTTTAAGAATGTGTTACGATGATTTGTATTTGACACTAACGAGAAATAGTTCCCAACATAATACAAAAAGTTTTTTTGAGTGTGAATTGATTACTCAAAAAATTTTATACAAGAAATTAAGCCATTATTTTTAAATATTACCAGCATTGATTTGTTATCTAATTAATTTCAAAATGAAATTTGGTAGTTTAATTTTCAATACAAGCCCTATAAAATTAATTTTTAAAGTCTTTTTACATTTCTGATTGCAGGTTCTGAAACAAAGAGTTAAAACAGTTGCTAAAAAAAAGCACAGGTTATGCTTTTACTGAAGCGAAAATGAATGGAAAAGTTTTATTTAAAGAGACAAAGGAGCTTTCGTTCCCACCAATACAATTTTATTAGAAAACGAAACGAAGCAATCTTATAAGCGAGAGATAATCTAAAAGAAAGGGAAATTTAAAACGAGTTGGAAATTGAATTGAAAGTTGAAGAGAAAAAGGGGAGCGGAGGAAAATTCTAGCAATCCCTTTAATCCAATATTTAAATCACATTTACTCTTACATTCAGAACATTATATAAACGAAGAATTCCATGAAAAGAGAGAGTTTCTTTTAAAATAATGGATGGAAAGTTCTTTTTAATCGAAAAGTATCTTTTTCAATTATTTAAAATTGAAACAAAAATTTCTCGTGCTGAATGCCACAATATTTACTATTAGTTAGGTTAACTCTTGGTAAAGTAGTAATATATATCTGGACCACTTTACAGGGCACTTATCAACCCTTCTGTATTCGAAATTCTTTACAAAATTATAAAAGCAGACGCAACCATCAATACAACCAAGTTTACAAGATATAACCCATTGTAGCCGAGGCAGAAAGAAGATGAATAACAAAACCAGAAAAACAGCAGTGGCCGATAGGGATTTTCTACTTTGGATTCTTACCTTTGTTTTTTCATCTTTCTTTGGCAACTTTATGTTTTATATATCAAATCACTTTTGTTTTTTCTCATTCACGCCTGGCAAGTCTTGAAAATGGGCGACTATTTTTGAACGCTTAAAGCATGTCGACTGTTATTTCCAATTGGTATGTTTTTGAAGACAATGAAGTGTTTAATCAAGTAATATATTCACCGCTTCAGTTTCTTAGGATAATTTATTTAATAAACCATTGTTTTTACAATTACCATAAGCTCCTCGAGACCAATTAAATAGATAATGAGTATTAAACTGTAAAAGTTTTAATATTCAGAGTGGTACATAATTGTAGAGGTGAGCTTTTCGATTGAAAAGGGCTAATTGATTTATTTCAACCATACCTCACCATAGAGTTCGTTCTCTTAAAATTCCTATTTCGGCAAACACATTCTTTAAAACTTGTAATAAGGATCTCAACAGTGGCACAAATGGTTTTTTATTTACTGCAGCATTGCATGCATATATTGAAACAAAATGCATGCTTTCAATTCAGTTTTACTTGGAAAACTACTTCTGCTCTCTTCTTTACAGCACATCTGGCCGGGATAGCCAGGTTGGTAGAGCGTTGGCCCATGTTCAAGAGTTCGTGAATTCGATCCCCACCGGTCGAAGACTCCCTATGTGACTGGTTAAATTTGTCGGGTTACTAAGTCCTCCAAGCTCCCATAACAAATTATACACCTGGGGGTACTGAATTAGAGATTGATCGATCTCTGGTTCAGGTCAAAATTACGATCTGTGGATGAATGAATGGATGTATGAATGAGTTCGCACTTTAAAACAGGCTGTGACGCGTGTGTGTGGCTGAAGATTCTTGACCATAGATGGCGTCACTGAAAAATAAGAAACGCACCCCCTGCCTTAAATTCATTTGGTTTCACCAAGCAGGTTTACTCTTACTGGTATTTTGCAAGTGACATTAGAAACAACAAGAACAGCACATCTCTAACTCCATGTCTCTTCGAACGTAGTTATCATCCTTATCCCTTATAGTTGAAATGGTACGGAATAGTTTTATTACACAGGCTTTTAAATCGCTACAACTTGTGTTTACGTCTTTCTCGTACATGAAAAGCACCAAGCATCGGTCAAATTGGAAAACAGTTTTAATTGTAGTTTTCTTTTGCTTACGCTCTGTATAATGTATATGAGCATTTTTACTTCTTCCAGAAAGAACTGACTATATGCTGCCCTAAACAAGGTAACTTTAATTATAACCACCCAGTAAGTACATCAGCCATTTAAAATATCCTATTTTTTATTCAACATAATCGGTTTTCCAAATAACGTTTACATATATTTTGAAAGATTTATTGCGCGATAATGTAAAACTGGATTTTCGACGTCAATTATTTTTATATTTTTTAAAAATGCTCCTGATTTTCTTAATCCTGGAATGATCCTGATTCCTGATATATATATTTATCGAATATTTTGGGACAACTCGAATGGTTTCTAATGGTTTTCAAAGAAGTTATTAAATTGCTTAACCTATCTTAAGATAGAAAAAAGAATCCACTGTAAATGCCGTTACCAAAGCCCATTGTAATGTAATGGTGGTCAATTTTATTTTCTTACTCCAAATATTCCTTCAAAAAAATCTTGAGTTTTAGAGAAATTACTGTTTAAAGGCATAGAGTAATATCATGATAAGCCACAGTTTTTCTAAAGGGGATATTTTTGCATCACATTGCTCCTTAACAAATTTTAAGAATTTATACCAATTAAACAATTTAATGTATAAAAACAATTTATTGTCTGTATGGAAAACGTAGTGTTCATAAAAACAGTTACTAATACCAAAGCGCACTTCCTCCATAATTTAAAAATGGGTTTTTAAATTGTTAAGGAGGCAACTTTTTGTTGTGAATGCAGAAATTGTTTTGTAAATTTTAGAGTGCAATTTAAATTAACAAACCATTTCTGAAAATTTAACCATTTCTGATTAAATGCTGTTAAACATTTCTTTAAATTGTTAAGACTTTTAATTACATAGGAAAAAAACATTTTATGTTTTGTATTAGAAAAACTATCTGACACTATAGTGCTATAAATCTTTAAACAATATAGAAAGCGTGAATAAATTTCGCTATTATTGAGAAAAATATTTCGCCTATGCCTGAAAATTGTCTGCTTTGTATAATCTTTTTGTTTAATGTGATACGCTTATTTTAAATTGAATATACTCAAATAAAACCGTTCTCTCAGTTTGATGACATATAAGTATAATAGCAATTCAACTAAATAATATTTTCTGATAACTTACTTTAAAATGTTCCTTTAAGTTAAATAGCTTATTCGCCGATCGATTTTACTGTTCAGAAAACCAACGAAGTCAATAGATTCCAATTTAGACCGAAAACAAAATAACATTGATTCCAGATTTTCGATTTCAAATCAGAATTCAGCAAGAAAAGGAACCAATAATGCTTCATTTATAAATCGAATTTATCTCCAGTCTTGGAAATAAGATTACCGGAACAAAGAATAACAAGAAGAAATTCTTATCCATGTATTCCCCTATCGTTCTGTTTTTAGAAATATTTGATTCTGTTGCCAGATCTATTCACTTTATTTTGAAACAAAAACCTTTACCTTTTTCTTTATCGTTTGGTGGAATTGGAAAATGTCCAATCGTCCACAAAAGACTGGGTCAGGCAGAAAGCTTTTCCGTGTTCTTTACCTTTAAATACGAGTGCGAGGGTGACAAGTCTTTAGCATTTGTCAGCCGCAGTTCTTTTCAAAACACGTAAAAGATTTCAGGGAGTGTTTTCGCTTTTGAGATTTAGTGCGATACACTTTTCTTCGTAACGACGCAATGTCGTCGGAAAGTGTTTTTTAAGAACAAGAAAGAAAACAGATTCATATATCTATAAATGTAGAATCACAACATCTGAACAGTAAAAGAGAAAATAGAGAGTATAATTAATAATTTATGAAATTCTATCTAGTAGGTTTTTGTTTATGTTTAAATTATTGAGGTGACCAAAATTACCTTATCTTTACTTCGTAATGAAGTACAAACTTTAACAATGGTATACTTGCAAGTGGCATAGTGTAGGTACCTCAATCCTGATTGGTTGTTAAAACGTAGCATTTGTTTGCGTTAACAACTGTTCTTTTTTATCTTCGAGTAAGCCAAGCCCGTCAAGTATCAATTCTCTTAAGTGGCACATTCGAAATTCTTTCACAAAGATTCTTTCTCTAGGATTTCAATTCTTTCACTATACAAATTTACAAAGAGACTTAATTCAAAGACAAGCACGGAGGCATGTGGAACATAAACAAACTAATTATGCATCTAAGTTGCTAGGTACACAAAACAAAAACATATAACAATTGCAATAAAATACTTAAGAAAATAATAATTCAAAGTTAAATAAAAGAAGTGGACGAGTAAGAATTTTATTTCAACTGAGCTCTGTATTTAACTTATCGTTAAATAACATTCTAACTTATGTAGAAAAACTTAGCTGAACTGAAATACGCCATTTTGCTGATAGAGTTTAGCTGGCATTGACGTCATAGGTCACGTGTGTGGGTACGGGAGGTCTTCTTGAAGTGAGAGATTTTTCATTTTTATTCTAGTTTGCATTAGAAGTATTTTTTTAATGTTTTTTCTAATACTATTAGTGACATTAATGTTACTATCTGTTCTTTTTCATGGCTATCTTTCAAAACTGTGCATTTCACCAAAAAAGAAATAATTTTGAAACTGTTAACTCCAATAAAGATCCATTTCGATAAAAATGCATTTTCTATCATTCTTTCATATGAACGTCATATTTCTTTCATAAGAACTGTAGATTAATTTTTTTTCCAAAATGCTTTATACAAGGTATTTTTTTATGAGATTTTTTATTGAATGATGTGAAAAATGTTATCTAAAAAATGACTTCCTAATTTTAAGGAGATAGGGATTCAACTTAACTTTGGCTAAAAACAATTTTTGAAAGATGCCAATTTTCAGTTAATCAGTTAGTTTCTTGCTAATTATATTTATAAAAAATGTTATGTCTTAAAGAAATGATTATTAAAATTCAACTGTAATTATCGGGATTAAGCAAAATTCTGGCATTTTTGTAGAAATTATGAAAATTGCTACATGTTAGAAAAAATATCAATATTGCAAAAATAATTTTTTTTCCATTAAAGTATGTTTTCGGTTATGCAGGGGAAAAATAGAAATATTGAAGAAATGGGAATTTTTTTAAGGAACTTAATAACAGGAAAACAGTTTTTCCGCACTACATTACCAAAAATAACAAAAGCTGTGAACTGTGAATCACTGTTCTCCGATTGGTTTTTCTATTATTTAAAATAATGTCTTGTCATCCTCTCATTTCAAAGAAATTATAATTTAAATCTTCGCTTAACACAGCAACGCCTATCTTTCCAACTCCGTGCTCGTTTTACAATATCTCGGAAGCCGGAAGATGCGAAACCAAAATCGGATCTTTTATATTTTCGTGTCGCTGATTTAAAATCTGCAATCGGGTTCTCCTCACAAAATTACAATTTTTATACAATTTAATAATATATTACCAACCAGGATTTTTTAAAATTCACTAAAAAGAATACTAACTGTCTCCACTTTTCTGCTGTGTTGGAAATGGTAAGAAGATAGCAATAATACATTCGGTTCAGAAAACGAAACGTTAAGGTCACATGTTTTTTGTTTTAAGTGTTATATATAAACCTTAACACTCTTTATAAACTTATACATTTTGGTGAAACTAGATATACTATTTTGGAAAAAAAAAATCTGTAGATTTCAGAACAAAACTAATTTCAGATTTGAAATCCCCCACGCATTCGAATTCGGTAAGATCAAGTACTTGCATAAATGCTACAAAAAGTTGTTCCCTAGTGTAATTAACAAGGTAAAGAGTAGAGTTTCCGAATGTTGCAGTTCAATTAGTTTCAGAGATGCTATTAGCTTCGGATACGAAAAATATTTTTAAAAAATGTAGAGAACTACAAAGTAAAATTTGGTTAAAAACGGTCACTTTTGCTAATTTTTTAAAAGGCTCAACCCGTCTTAACCAGGGAAGTCGCCCGTAGTAGCCTTAAAAATGTGACACGCATTCAATCTTTATTTTATATATATGTATAATTTTTTTTATGAATGATTCTATAATTTTATTTTTATATTTAAGTTGGTAGTACAGCTGTAGTACAGTTGGTAGCTTTATATTTCGATGTTATAAATTTACTTTAAAATAATTTTGATTGCAATCATATCGAATTAAATTAAAATTAGATATTATATAATGATAATTGAAATGTAGATTGTTTAGGATCAGGCAAAATGAAAAAAAAAATCTGATCACAAAATTAGATATTAATTGTCATCATTCCTACTTTTTTATTTTAATTTTCGTTGCACAGTCGACCCGACTTTATGTTTAAGGCTACCTATGTTTAACTCGTAGCTCTGTAATTTTGAACCCAATCCAGAAGATAAGGGATCTCCTGAATCAAGTATTGGAAGAAAATTTGCACTCGCGGAGGACTCTTTGATAGAACTAACCCAAATTTTTGCTGCTACATACTTAGAAAAATTCTCCTCAGGAAGAGTTAAATTTGGCAGGTATGGCATATATTTTCAAACCTGAATTTAAGAAAGAATACCACCATGAATATAAAACGGATGAAGCGGATGAAGGTGAGATTTCGTTTATGAAAACTAAACGTTAGCATAATTTTTTTGTATATTATAAATAATTAAACAACTCTTAACTGTTTTCATTAATTTATTTATAAAATTTTTTATGCTTAATTTTGAAAAAAAGCTGGTCTTCGTCAATCCTAATTAAAGAAAATGCTGATTATTTTATTAGTATAAAAATTATATTCAGATAATTTAGAATTCTATTTGTAGCTATTATTCTATTAACCATTTTTTGGTTAGAAGCAACATCGTGAGTGTCAAAAATTATTTGTTCTGCATAAATAATAAATTAATGCTATGGGCAAATCTATTATATATAATTCTCTTACGTGGCTCCCAAATTTTGTCTGTATTTCTTTTCGGTCGGTGGCAACGTTTGCTTTGTTTTGAAAACACCAAAGCATTCTGCCTTTTAATGATGTGTTTCTGATCTAATATACACAATTCTCTTACGTGGCATCCAAAGTTTGGCTGAAATACTTTGTACAACTAAATAAGATTCTTTTCACAACAGTTAAATATTTACTTTATTCTCTTCATATATACAGAGAAAACAGTCGGCAAAGAATTCTGTTAGGTTAAAAAACATTTCGCTAAAAAAAGAACAAATTCTAAAAGAAATAAAAATAAACAACTTAAAAAATAAAAATGCTGTTGCCAGCCATAGAATTTTTTGAAAGTTAACTTAGCAACATAAATCAAAATGACATAGAAGCGCAACTAGATCAAAATTATGATACCTGAGCGCTTGACGTAACAAATCCTTCAATTCTA
>NC_092204.1:18741640-18747499 GCF_043381705.1 Parasteatoda tepidariorum
TGAAATATTAATTTTCGACAACTTAAACCAATAATATACGAAGGAATTAATAATTTAATTGTAAAGTTCGCATTAGTTTACATTTATTAAAGTGGAGAAAAGTTTAACTTTTGTATTAAAAATGTGGCAACATATTCGATACGTAAATAGAACGCTTCGCTTTGATATATTTGTCGCTGTTCATCTGGATATGAAGACAAAATTGCAGGACAGGAACACTTTAATTGTCCACTAATCTTCAGATTTCCTGCTATGTTTTAAAAAACATTATTTGCAAAAACCTTTAGCGTGGCGGACAGCTGGCCGCCTCAGGCGGCTAGTAAGGTATAAATTTATAATTTACTGTATAGTATTATTATAATTTCACGCTGATGAACTACTAAACATATCGGGATATTTTGTTTTTTTGTTTATCACGTGATTTTTCTTACCAATCACAATGCATGAAGCTGTAAAAGAACAGTTCTTAATTTGTTATAAAGAGATGAATAATAAGGAAATCAAAATATCTATTTTTGTTTACCGCCATTTTATAATTATGCTTACACGAACGCTTTGACTTATTTTTAAAACTGAAGTGGAAAAGACCAGGTGAAACTTTTCATAGTTCTTTCTAGAATGGAATATGTCATTAGAAATTAATGAACACAAAATAACTTTAGAAATATTTCGTTTTCCTTATAACGAAAGAAAATAAATTGGATAATTCGGCTTTTTCAATAATTTGTTTGCAGAAATGAAATTCTAAGAAATAGTAATTTCAATTCGGATTCCGTTGCTTTTTTAAACATTTTGTATGTGAATGGCTTATTAGTTTCGTTTTTCTTAGATAGAGGGCGCACTTCCATAATGAGCAAGTTCTTTGAAAGAATTTCACTAATTAATAGGTTATTACCTAAGAACTATTCAAATGGCTGAACATACTGAAATATAAATGACTTTGGAAGTAATTATTTTTTTTCTTCTAAAATCTTAATTATCAGTTGCTGTTTATTATTAATGAAGGAAAGGGTAGAGGGGAAACAAACTTTTTTCACGGAACTTGAAAATATGGAGCTATGTTTCTGTATCTCATTGCTTAGGCCTCTTAAAATATTTTTGTTAAAGAATGGTTTTAATTAAATTTGTCTACAGTTCTGGAGAGCTGCTTTAAGATTGTTTTCATGAAACTCTATTTTGGGAAATTGATTTGTTGTGAATAAGGAATAGTTTAGTTGGAATTCGGGATTAGTCGGATATTTTATATTTGACGAAAAATGATTTTTTTCGTCTTATGTTTAATTAATTTCCTTTTGGTAAATTTATGTTTTTTTTTGGTATCTATATTTAACACTTACAATACACTTCTTACCTTTCAAAATGTTAGATAAAAAAAAGGGTCTTACTTAGAGCTCTGGATTAGCTGTCTCTAGTCGCCAATGGGTGAAAATTACGTATAAAATGGCTACCACACTATCAACCCCTACCCGCCAATAGTAGCCGTCTAATTCAGTTCGCTGCCTATTAAACCAATTTTTACCCGAAAAATCACGTCAAAAGACAAAGAAACTGACAGAAAACATGTTGCAAACCCAGGAGAGACTTAGTTGCAAACCCAATGTTATCATTCGAATGTTGTTTTCCTTCCAATCTAAGAAGGACTTTCATTCTTCCCTTTCAAAAGATAACATTATTATTCTTACTTCTAAGACATCTAGATGAGAAGTTCTTCCCGGGCATCCACAAACATTTGCAAGCCACTGAGCATAATTCAATGGTGATTATCGGTAATCAGGTTCAAAATATATAAGAATTCTAAAAAAAAAAAAAAAAAAAAAAAAAAAAAAAAAAACACAGTAGAAATAAAAAAAACAAAAACAAAATTTGATATTGGGAAAGGAGCTCGTTAATTCTTTTTATTATTTTTTTTCTTTTCCCCTAAATCCTGTATAACATTTTCCATCAGGCAAATGATTCAAAACTTGATCGTTGCAGCAGTCTTAGGATGATTTCTGTATCGAAGAATCTGAAGAGAGGGTTGTATTACTCATAGCATTTGGCTGATTTGCTGAATCCTTTGTTGGATTTCAGAACACTGCACATCTCTTTGTTGTCGTACGATGACAAATAAAATAAAAGCTGCAAAGCTCTTGGTCCGAGAGTATATCCCTCTCGGATTTTGATCAACATATGTTGGGTTACAAATCTTCAATAGCTTCTTCTTCAAATCTCAAACATAAGACCAGATGTAGGCAGCACACATTGAGAGACAATAAAAATCTATAGATAAACTTGTACCTTTGAGAACCCATGGGGTTTAAAGCGGCAGAGCGAAATGGTTGTTATTGGGGAAAATATTCTTTCCACAGACTTTTCGAAAGGGGAAGGGGGTATGAACGGTCTCATAAGAAAAGAGAGGATTTTCGGAGCGCAAAAATGTATTTGGGTTTGGTAGATTCGAAAACTTATTTCTGCGTTTGGCGTAGAAAATCGATATTTTATAACTTGGCGCTGTTATTCTTATGAGGGGAACAGAAAGAGGAAGGAAGGGAACTTTGTAATAATTGGCTGTGCAAGCATTAACAAGCGAGTTCTTGGTATGGGTGAATCGATAGCTTTAATACTTAAAGTAAACTAAACTTTTGATTGCTCTTGAGAGCGCTTATAGGTAGGAAATGAGGATGAATTGGTAAATAAGAAGATGGTGGTTCTTTTTTGGCTTAGAATATTTTTTGAAGTGGGGTTGTCAGAATATGAAATTGATTAAAGTTCATAGAATTTTGGTTGATTGCAGTGATAGGTATTAACTAATTCGTATTTTGTTTTTATTGAATGATGTAGTTTCACTACTAAGCATTCAAAACCTTTTTTTTTTTAAAAAAATGGAGGAGTCAGGAATAAACTTTATATTTTGATTACACCTAGTGTAGGGTTGCCACGGGTGACTAAAATTGCGAAAAGTGCTGACTATAAAAATTCGAATTTTCATTAAAACAAATTAAAACTAGCGACCAATTAAAGCACGTTTTTTCCATTTGCCATTGAAGGAGAATGCAAAAATTGTTTGTAAATGAAGAATTGAGTTTCTATCACTTTTCACCTAGTAGCTAGTGGCATTCCTGCTAATGAAAGCGAATCACCACTGTAAACTTTAACATGCAATGAAGGAAACCTGCAGAAAGTCACAAGATTTAATATAATGCTATCAGAGTGCTTAACCCATAGGGTTAGTTTCTCTTTCGTTTCAGATCATATTTCGAAGTATATCCGAACACAATTCATCATTTTTTAAATAAACTAATTAATATTAAATTTTAAAATGAAGTGGTATTTTAAAAACCGCTAAAAGAAATTTTTGTTTCAGATTCTGTAGCAGATTACAATGGTAGTTATTCTGATCAAGGGAAAAAAAGAGCTACACAAAACAATATTTTCTAGTGGTAACGAAATTTAAGTTATTTTTAGTTTAGTATTTTTCATTAAGTAATTTTTCAAACCACTATACATAACAAATATTCAAAGTTTCGTGGGAAATGCTATTTTATTACACTTATCTCGTGGTGACATTATTAAAGAGTAGTCGTAATTATCCGTAATCTACAAGTTTTACTATTTAATTCGCTACCAATTTATTAAAGCTTTTTCAGTAAACGGAGCAGTTGGCACCTCTGGAAACTAGCGCATGTAAAAACAATACGTTTTCATTGCATTGCTTTATTTTTGTCCATTTGTTTCTATGCTTTGCAGCACAAAGCATCTGTTACATTATCGGAATTATATTTGTACGAAAATATAAAATGCAAAACAGTAGTTTACATTTTTTTCCAGGCATATTAAAAATGTATCAATAACTGTTATTGTAATATTACTGTAATTAAAGAAATTTCAATTATGAATAACTGTTTCTCTTAGATATAAATGAGTGCAAATAAGTGCAAATTTCAAAAATTATTGTTTGAACAGTGTTTGGAAGCAGAAAAAGACACAGGTGTTTGATGCTGTATTTCATAACCATAAATTATTAAAATCATATGTTTCACCTATTTTGACCTAAATTAATACAAAATAATGATAAATGTAGGAAAAATATGTTTAATAAACTCTACGCCAAAGGGTTAAGTCACTACTTTTCTTAAAAAACACAGTTTTTTATCATCCTCTTTTTATTTAGAAAAACGTGTAAAGATAAAGGAAAAAAAAACTTCTTTGTGGAAATGCATATGTTGGCCAAAATTTTCATGGCTTTTCTTACCGAAATACTCCAGCGATGCCAACTTGCTCCGACAGAAAATATATATTTCAAACTGGTAGCTTATCAATTGTGATTCTTGGTTTAATAAATTCAATTTAGTAGGTTTTTATCCACCACTATTTCTAAATAACTCGTTGGCTTATATAATTCACCACTTAACATTATCTGAGTCTTTAAAATACTTCCACAACTTCAACCAAAAATGTTCAACATACCAATNTTCACCACTTAACATTATCTAAGTCTACCTTTTAAAAAGCAAGCAAAAATAGTCAAATATTTGCAACATTTACTTTGAAGTTAATTACCGTTTTTTTAAAATTATTTTGGCGTGTCCGGAGCAGTTGGCGTCGCTGAATACTCCGACTAAATTTTTTTGACCTGCAGAAGGCAGAAAGGTGGTGAATAATTCTTGGTTTTCTATTGGATTCCTCCTCATGCTCAAAAATTAAATCTTATTCGAAAAATTCTTAAATAAAAATTCCAATTTACATCCTCTACACGCATGTGAGAGGCTAAAAACTAATTTATTGTAACAGAATATAATCAAATTACATCAGATATGATAAAAATTTATATCTCTAGAGCACACAGCGAGAATTCAGTAAAAAATCTTGCTTACATACTTGTTCATTCGGTCACGGTTAGTAGAGGAGTGGTGGCATCCAGAGGGCGTAGTTGCATGGCGCCCGAAACAGATTAATTGAAGGGAGGCGTTGGCCTATAGATTCAAAACAAGTACATCTTGTGGTAACACCACGTCGCTATAAAAATGTATTTCTTTTATTTAACAATATATATTCTATAGAACTCAATGGTACTTTTTAGAGCCACTACTACATGCCACAAATATCATCGGATAATACAAATTTATCATGAATACGCAGAACTGCCAACTTTTAATCCCTTCCATTATCATTTTTCCCAGTGGTATTAAAATGAAATTTAAACTTCAATTTTAAGCAAACAAATACGTTGTATTTGAAAAAAATTAAGCTGACAACCATGTTAGCATACCTGCCAACTCTCCCGGTTTTTCCGGAAGATTTTAATTTTGAATTTAAAGTAGTAAAGAAACTCATGTCATGTCATTAAAATTTTTGAATTATAATAATAATTATAAATGAGTTTGACCACCACTACGTTTAAATAATTACAACAAATATATAAAAGCATGCTAATCCTAACTATAGCGAAGTTTCACATAGTCAAAATATAAATATATTTTTGAGTAAGGTTGTTTTTCGGTAATTTTTTTACTACCACTTGGAAAATACATTCTCAGAAAGAGTGAAAGTTGGCAGGTATGATGGTAAAAACGCATATTAATATATAAGCTTAGTTTTTGTAAGAATAGTGGTGATCAAAATTATATAAAAATTACATTTATAAAAGAAAAAATAGTATATATTTACTACCACTTTAAATATGAAAATAAAATCTCGCACAAAATCCGGGAGAGTTGGCAAGTATGTGAATAGCATCAAATAATTAATCCTTAGCAACAAAATCACGTTTGGTTTAATTATTTTTTAATACAATTATTACCACATGCTTTTGAAGGTTATTATAACTTAAGTTAATGTATATATATATATATATATATATATACATGTGTGTGTGTGTGT
>NC_092204.1:18747638-18799627 GCF_043381705.1 Parasteatoda tepidariorum
ACAGAAAGTATAGATAGAATAGATATTTATTATAAATTATTATTTATTACATTTATTACTTAATGTGTTCGATTCTATTTTGTTTAAAAAATATTTTTTTGAATGCTCCTCATACTATTGTATTGATGGATTTTGCTTTGACTATATTGATGCAATATTAGAAAGCACTCCTTTTTGCGGATATAATTGTGTAAGCTGATGAAGAGAGTATATCTTTATTTACTTATATATTTTTTCCACTACATATAAAAAATTTAAAAGTACAAACAAAACGCCATTTTGTTTGTACTTTTTAATTTTTTATATGTAGTGGAGGGCAAAATAACTTAAATCAAATTTACTGAATCAAGAATCATGCATTAGAAAAAATTTAATAATAATTAATTATAAATAAATTAAAATTACCAAATTTGATTAAATTTCGTTACCTCTAGAAATTTGTTTTCACAAAACAGAGCTAGTGGGCACCTCTGTACGTAATTCATGCTCAAAAGTTGCAATTTTGTATTTTTCCATTTATATATTTTTTCCCTTTATGTCACCAGCATTTCGTTATTGATCTTTCTTCTACATTTTCCTCCATTATGCTTATCACCATTTCTAAATTAAATACATTATCAGCATTTACTCCCAACACGCTATTACATGTTGAAAACCAGACTCGAATCATTAACTTATGCTCAAGAGAAGTATGAAAAAAAATCGTAATTTTCTGATTACAATCATGGTTTTAGCGAAAGGTTTTGCTATATAAACGCTTTAAAAAAAACTGACATCAATAGGCCATAAACATGGGAAAGAAAAAAAGTATAGGCTAGATCGAGGTTGTTATTATTTTTAATTTTTTAATCTGATGTTCAATGAGGAGTACTATTTCGTTATCATTTTTACCTCGCAGAAATAAATAAACAAAAGAAATGTGCCAGGGGAAAAACGGATCAATTTTTCTCGTTAAATGAATGAGGGTTTCTTCTATGATTCGTTTCCCCCTCGTTAGTTTTTGATTATGAATTTTCCAGAAAACTCCCCTATGTACTTTAGAGAATTAATCTTAGATTGCCTAAAACTCGTATGCATTTCATATTAAACATTACTTTATAAAATAAGATCTACAGTTCATCTAAAACTATTCTCTTGAGAGTTGTTTATTATTGCTTACGTAAATATGAATATAATATATGCCAGCTTTAATTTCTTGTTTTGCAGATAAAGTTTTTTTTTTTATTTATTGGTAGTAATTATTTCGTGATAACTCTTAAAGCGAATATTTTTTTAACGTATTAAACTGAGTAGTTGTTAGTGTTTCGGATCGTCCAGAAGACTTTGTTTTTATTTTTAAAGTGATAGCCTTATAAAGTATAGCTTATTATAAAGTATAGTTTATGCTTTTCTAATTTATTCTTTGATGTACAAATTTAATCAAATAGGATTTAAATCATCACTATATATAAACAATTTAAATAAGTATATAATTTATAAATGCATGTGTTACTGTGCATAACCGAAATAGGTGGTTGTTGACTTCCACCGGTGAATGTTGACAATCACATAGTCGCTTTGGTAAATGTTCGAAATATATACTAGATCTAGTTAAGTGCACTTGCCCGGTATACATTTACCCGGTATGCCCTACATCAATGCTTTTTAAGGTTCAGTGAGACTGCCCAGTATACATTTGCTCGGTATAAACTACATTAATGTTTTTTTCAAAGTTAACTGCCACTGCCCGGTATGCCTTTAACCGGTACTCCGAACATGGATGTTTCTTCGAATCAGGGGTCTGTCTAGGTTTTTCTGAGAGGTACTAATTTTGTGAAAATGCAGACATAATTTGTGAAAAATTAAAAATTATATTAAAAAGTCAACACAAAAATATGGTTAAAATATGGATTTATCGTTTCTTAAGGGATACAAAAATAAAATTTTAAGAAAAAGCATTTTGTGAAACTACCGTTTTTCCTAAAATTGAATTTGTGAAACTACCNATGTACTCTAACGATGAAAAGCCCTAGTCACCTTCTTATCTCTAATTATCATAAAAATTCAGTTGTTCATTTACTCTCCTCTCGTATTCACTTTAATCACCCCAATTGCCGAAAAAGTTTCAGTTTTCATATTTTTGCTCTGTTGTTGTTTCTAATCCCCAAGAGGTCCATCCCAATTAGACCAATTCCATAAGTCCAAAAATGTCCAGGAAGAATATTTTTGCTCTTAAGTTTTGTTTTGACTCTTTTTAAACTTAGCTCTGTCTCTTTTTAAAATCCTAACTTAGCTTTATCCGTTCATTTGCTGCTAACTATGAATTTAAACCTTACTATACTAGATTCAGCTCTTGCTTAATAAACTAGACCCAAATCCTTCTATCCTTCTTATCCTTACTCTGAACTTGTTACTATACTAGTATGTTTTACTACTCCGTTTGCGTTAAAATTGTGGAATATCCTGTCACGTTTTCGATTTTAAGTCATTTTCAGCTCTTTTCAAAAATTAAATTTTAATCTCATAAAGATTTCATCAGTATAAGGCTGCGATCTGCTGCGCCTTTTGCAAAATATTTCATAGAGTTGAAGACAATGAAAAATTAAAGCTTTCAAAATTTTTGATAATTTTAAAAGTCGAACGGCGAGAAATCTGGAACTAAGTAGCGTTTCATATAAACTTACGACTCACTTACATGTTGCTGGAAGGAAAATAACTTTTCAAATTTATAAAACTAAGAATTATACTGTAAAACATATACCTAACGACTACCGAATTTTGTAAACATACATTTATAAATTGAATATGAAATTTCAAAAGTTTTTTTTCATACATGGTTTTTTATTTCATAAGCGTCGTTGAACAGCCGACTTAATTTTTGAGTTTATAACTATCAATGTTCATCTCCGTAGCCTTGCACTTTTAACTCCAATCCAAAACACAAGGGAACTCCTGGATCGAGTATTGGAAGGAATGTGCCTTCTTGGAGGAACTAACCCGCATTTGTATTACACGGAGAGGAGAACCACGAAATCTTCCCACGGTTAGCTTCACGGCAAGGAGACTCTAACCCATGATCTGTTTACCATTGACGATTTTTTACGTCAGAGCTGTGTTCTAGGTGCGGAGTTCGTATCAAGCAAGCCATCGCTGCGATTCGAACGAGGGCCATCTCAATAGCAGGCGAGTGCTCTCTCCCCTGATCCACCACGACTCTTTATAGAGAATTTGTATTTAAGGGGTTGATTGGTGTAAGTATTATATAAAAAAAGTAGAAAAATGCAAAATTAAAAACAATGCCAACTAACTCTTTTAATTACTCTTTTAACTAAAAGCAACTTCCATGTGAATTAAACTCTTTTATAGTACAGTACAACGCATTAAACAATAAAACATTTCTAAAACCAAATAAAATTCGTGGCATCATTACTAATTGACACTATTTCAACTTGCATTTGCAGAGTTGTCGATAAATTACTTGGTAATGACTGAGGAAGGAAAAAAAATGTCAAATTGAAAACGGTACTGGAAAGCAAACTAATTTAAGTTTTGGAGACCGATAGGGGAAAAAAAAGAGAACAATTATCCAGCTGTCGGGGGTAGTGGTAGAGTGCTCATTAAGCGCACATACCTTACCTCTCAATGTCCCCTTTCTCATTAAACGAAATGGATTTTTGATGCACCAGTGCTCTCTTGCAGTTCATTTCCAGTGTCTGCTTGCAACTCTTCTCGTCCCTGACAAGATGTATATCCTGTCTTATCCTGGGAAAGCCCCCCTTCCCTTCCTTTCTCACCCTTCCCCAACTACCTGGCAGCTTTGCACCAGGACACATCTTTCAAGTTGAGGTTACAAATGATAAATTCCCGCAATTACTTAGCAGTAGAACTGGCGGCAATTAATTATGTCTGCATGCGAGTGGAATGTCACGTGGGTAAAAGATTGCTCGGGATGAGGTCATTGCTATGTCCGGCAGAGTGGACACGTTACTGAGAGAAAATGTATCGTTCTTAAATTCTATACCAGAATTTCGCTTACGTTTTAGCTCTTTTTTTTCTTCTTTAACCCTTTAAATTAATGCAGCAAAATTGGGTGAAATCGCTTAAGTGTATTCTTAAGGTTCTTGTGGCAAATTTGCTTAAATTTGTAAGGAAACAACGCGTGATTTTAATAATTTTAACTTTTATATACAGGGATGCCAACTTGCTACGCTTTGTAAAATAGTATTTTCTAATGGTAGCGAAATTCAAGCTACTTTTAGTTTAGTATTTTTCCTTTTAAGTAATCTTCTCACCACTAAATATCAAAAATTATAAGTATCATATAAAATGCAACGTTGGAGCATCAATCAATTGGTTACTATATTAAAAAGTAAGCATCACTGTCAGTCTCTAACAAATTTCACTATATAATTTGCTACCACTTTATTAAATCGATTCCAAAAAGCGGAGCAGTTGGCATCCCTGTATATAGGGAGTATGATGGCTCAGGGTATATAGCACTCGCCTCCCATTGAGGTTATCCAGTTTTGAATTCTATGGCTAAATTATATCGAACGCAGTGTTGACGTAAAATATATCCAGTGATAGATGGATCATGGGAAAAAATTCCGTTGTTATATGGCTAACCGTGGGAGGTTTCGTATTTTTCCTCTCCGTGTAATGCAAATGTAAGACAAGTTTTATTAAAAATACCTCTGAGAAGACACGTTTGTCGTAGTGCTAGATCTAAGACTTCCCTTGTCTTTTATGTTGGGCTCAAAATTGCTTGGCTACAGAGCTGAATGCTGATAACCACAAACCCGAAAATGTGATCTGTCAACGCCTGCGTTAAATGGGCTAGGCTGCTCAATATCGAACATAAAATAAAATTAAAAATCGCTTAGAGAGAACAGAGCATTTATTTCCCAACAATCAAACACAGAATTAAATCCGTGCAATGGACGATCGATTCTAATACCCTCTACTCGTACTGACCATAAGCCTGACGTAAAATATCGTCATTGGCTGAAAGATTATGGGTTATAATCCTCTTGACGCCGGGCTAAGCGGGGGTGGTTTCGATTTTTTTTTCAAATCCATACATCACAAATGCTGTTAGTTCCATGAAAAAGTCATCAAGGGAAAAATGTCCCAATGCTTGATCGATAATTTCGCTTGTCTTCTAAGTCGGGTCTCTTAATTAGCAAGATGCGGTGAAGAGCACTGATAGCTATCAGTGCACTTCACCGTGCTCTTCACTTAACATTTAGCTCCATACTTTTTAATTTTAAATAATTGCTTCAGGAAAAGAGCAAGACTAAATTATAGGGTGAAAGCTCAGTAGTAGAGTTTTCAGAATCAATCTGCAGTTTTCAACCCAAGCGGAATCAATGGGAGATTAATACTATAAAAATATGGTTCACTCAAACTTAAAGCGAAATTTGAATCTGCAAACAGTAGATGAAAATTAAACACAAGAAATGTACGCTTAAATTTAATTTGAAACTTGTATAATAATGTGTGATGTAAAAGATGGAATAGAACCGTTGTTTTATCATCAAAATCAAACAGAAAAAGTGATTTTAAGTTTAAGATTTATGCAATAAATATTTCTGAAATATATCACCCCAGATAAAAAAAAAATTTCAGACTATCATTCGAAAAATTTGATTTACTCGAGCATACATAGAGAGAAATGTGCACACGTAAACATAGGATAAATAAAAAAATACACAGAAAATTTACGTTTTCTTTTTTTAAATTTAATTTGAAACTTACTTAATAATAGTTGAAAAGAAAAGTGAAATAAATCTTTTGTTAAAACTTCGAAATTTCTGAACACATTATTCTAGTTAAAAAATCAAATGGTAATATCTAACTATATTATTAGATTATCTCAAATTCAAAACTGTAAAATGAATGGAATTTTGAAATTTCGGTAAAAGAAATTTAATTTTAAAAAAAAATTGAATACATTTTTTTAAATATGTTTTTACTTTTCATGAATATACATATTTTAGTGATTAAAATTGTTCCAGAGCTTATATTAAAAATAATTTTATGCAAAACGTTGTCAAAAAACAGCACGCAAGTTGCAACTGCTTGATTAATTGTCTTGAGTCAATTTGGTTTGTCAGATTTCAAAAGGAAGAGGGATAATTTCCTATAGTTTATGTTTAGAATAAAAAAGATTATGAGTTGATGTCTATTTTATTAAGTGATTTTTTTATTCAAACGTAAACTTGTATAATGTATAAAAAACAAAGAAAGAGATCAGGAAAGAAAAAACAGTCAGTTGATCCTTGTTGATAAAACGCATCTCTCTCCACGTGTAAATTGTGAAACATCGTTAAAATTATATTATAGTATTTCTAAATTACTATCGATTCAAAAATATAAATAAGCATAAAAAACAAAAATATAGAACAGTTAGAGAAAAAATAATTCTCATTAAAAAAATTAAAAACATGTACAGTGAGCCAAAAGGGAAAAAAACGGACCATTTTATGTAGCTTTTTATCTTATGATCGGATCATTATTATCGGATCATTCTGAAAACGTTTATAAAAGGCACTTATTACGGAACACTTGTATACTTTCTGCATATTATCTTCCATCGTATGTGAAATTCTAAGGCGTGTATATGTAGTATGCAATTGCTGAAATCTCTTTTTTGCGTTGGCAATAAATAACAGAAAACTGTCTGCAACAAAGAAAGAATAGAATTCAGTTTTCTGTTCTTTGTTGCCAAAGTAAAAAAAGAAATTTCAACAATTTCATACTACATCTACACGCTTTGGAATTTCATATCATAAGTTGGAAGATAATATACAGGAAGTGTACAAGTGTTCCTTAATGAGTACCTTTTATAAACGTTTTCAGAATCCTTGTCAAAAATGAAGGAAAAAAATATGCACATAAATATTGAAGGGTTGCAAATTAATTTGAAAGAGAAAAATAACGAAAGCTTTATTGAATCGTTATCTAACTGAGAAAAGTGTGACTGATCATATAAAAACTTGTTTGATTGCCGGAAGATACAGAGATGAGGAGTTGAAAGAAGATAATTTGAAACATGTACCAGTTTCCCATCTTCCTCACTTGTAAATCGACTGATTCGGATAATATTTTTGTTTTTTACTTGCCTAAAAATTAATTTTTGGCCACTTATTTGTACACTTTTCAAATTAATTTTTGACGAGAACTCTAAACATAAATATTATGGGAGCATTATGAAACACTCTGTACAAAGATAACGATTAAAATAAAATGAATTTCTACTTCTCGTTTATTATTTACGCTCTTCTAAGTATTAAACTACAGTTAAAGTTACACAGGATCGATATATTCCGAAATCACCATCTTTTAGCATCGTGACTACGCATTGTGTCTGATAAACATCATTAATATTAGTCAAGGCAATTTCTTTTCATTGTAAAAATTGCCTATTTATTTTATTTTCATCTATTTTTTATAGATTCCTGATAAAGAAAAAAAAGGCATATTCGCTATGATGGATATGAATCCAAAGTATTTAATGGTTTTATCATTGATTTCACATTATTCATCCTACAAAAAAAAAACAGTTTTTTTTCTGTTCTTTCTTTAGTCGTCTGCATTGCATCTGCGGAATAGAATAAATTATTGTTTTGATGATTCGAATTGCTGATGTAATAACTGATATATTATTAAGAGGAAAAAATATTTTCGGCATTACGGATTTGGAGATCAGTCTAGCTATTGAACTCAGTAATTTTTTATTAGATAATTCGCATTCATCATTCCTAGATTTTTTCCAAGCTATTGACAATTACTTTACTTTCAACAAAAAATAAATAAAAAGAAGTTTTTTAATACAGAAAAAGAAAGATTCCCTCCCCAACGGTAGTAACCAATCTCTGAATGAGATTTAAAAAACTGACGGGGTTTCCAAAGTTCTCCCAAAACTGTTTAAAGTATCGGAAGCTAACTATCAGTTTTGTATAAATTTTCTAAATTTTTCAACTACTTTAATTCAACTAATTTTTATCTTCTACCTATCAGATCATTGTTTAAGAAAAAAACATTCTGAATTTTAATGGTGATCAATATTTTTTTAGGACAATTTACTTAAAAACAAGAAACATTATAATTCAAACTTAGCCACTATTTAAAAAAATTTGGCTGATCTTTGGGAGTTCTGAGCTGATTAATCTACTAGACAAATAAACACTCGTAAACAAAATACAATGAGGAAATAACTAATTATATAGCAGTTATAATAAATATTAAATAATTACTACAAATGAGTAGTATTGATTACTTGCGTAATCAATACAATTCAATACAAATGAATAGTATTGAATTGTATTGATTACATGAATAGTATTGATTACTATTACTTGAAATAGTATTGTTTACTTTGACTTATATGTAATTGATTACTATTATTGATTACTTGTTGATTTTTGATTATTGATTGCTTTATAATAATTACCGAGCAAACTATTGTTGATGTAGTAGAATAGAATTCTATAGTCATTTATAGAATTCTACAGTGGTTTGGTAACATTTCATAAAATCAGCTTCTTTCGCTTAAACTTGAATATTAAAATTTTTGGCATACTTTATGCTTTACCATTTACTATTGATACACGCTGTGAAGTTTTTGCTACGTAAGTGGAGGTATTTCTCTACTGGAAAATTCTATTTGAACTAGTAATTCTTTCTTCAATTGGCAATATTGGATTTCTAGTATTTTTGATTATTGGCAACATCTATGCAGAAGGAGGAAGAGGCTAATAAGTTGACCACCATAGCTGAACTCGGCTCTTCACGCAATTAATTAACCTCCACATTCTGGTATAATGGAGAAGAAATTCTCTCATATTCTCGTGTCAATGCAATAGTACACCAATATAGTGTCTACACCATTTTATACCTTCCTTTGCTTGAGTATGGTTTTCATAGGTATATTTTTATGTTGAGTATATTTTTAATAGCTGCTAGTAATTTTTGTTTGTATTGCAAATTCCTTGTAGATATGTTACTGTGAATGACCGAAACTGGTGGTTGTTGACATCCACCGATGAACATTGACAATCACAAAGTCACTTTGGTATAAGTTAGAAAGACATATTAGGTTTAGCTAAGTGCCACTGCCCGGTATACCCTACACTGATGTTTTTTTTAAGGTGACGTGCTGCCCAGTTTGCATTTAACCGGTACTCTGAGCATTGATGCTTCTCCTAATCTATTCTCAGCAAATATTAAAATAGCGAATAAATATAATAATATCAACGAATAAGATAATATAAAATCGGATATAACAAATATTTCGGACATTCACCAAAGCGACTATGTGATTGCTGACATTCACCAGTGAAAGTCGACATTCTCTTGATTTCGGTTGATCACGTTAACAGATATATAAAACGAAACAGTAAATGAGAAAATAAAGGAGAAAATCTTCTCCAAATAGATAGCAATGTGGCGGCCCATAAATGCTGTGGAAATTCTTCAGCTATGAGGGTAAACTTGTAGTGGTTTTTCTCCCAGGCCCCATGAAGGCTACCGATTATGAACCTAAGCTTATCTACTGCTATTTGAAGGAAGAGATGTTGACCCAAATAAGATTTTCTAGCAAGATAATGTCTTTCTTTGCGTTGTAAAATCCTCAAAGTGGTGGGTTTTGGAAAATAGGCTGCATATCATGAATGGCATGTCCTTTCTCCTGACATCCACCCCTAAGAAAATGTGAAGGGCTATCTACAGTCAGGCTCTATACACCAAAAAAATTCCTTCAGTTTGTGACAGAATTGAAGATTGCCATCGTTAAAACATGACATAATATTGATGCTATTGTCTTCATGGCAATGGTAAATGGTATGCAAAATCACACATTTTTAGTCTAATAACAATATGGCAGAGATTTTGACTGTAATCAGAAATGGCTCTATTTTTGTGGGTTTCCTCCTCCATCTTTGCTTATTGGATGTTTTTTATTGAGCAAGTTGGTGCAGAAAAAGAGTTACCCACTATATACGACTATGTTTGTTTCGATAAAGACTTTCTTAATATAATTATGTTTGGTTCTCATTGATTATTTCGGCTTCCAATTGTAGAACAAAATCAATGCGGCTTTATTCAGGACGGACACACTGCAATATCACATAAAATCTTCTGCTTAGTTACCAAACTAAGATATTTTTTCACACTACTTTTCACAACTAGAGCTTCAATACAAGTAGAAACAACAACGTGCTATCGACTAAATGAAACGCTCATATAAGAATTACAACGGCAAAAATATTTCCGCATCAACAGGGGAAGAATGCAATTCTTTTATCTTTCCCCAGGGTCACTATCTAGGTCGGCATCATTCCTCTCGTCGACTAATGTTCATGCCCCCTCGCGTGTTAAGTTGACAACATAGCTAATTTAAGATTGATTCAGACTAACGATGATCTCTCACTTCAGTTCCAAAAACAAATGTACTGTCCTCGCTTGTGCAGTTTAGTAAAAGCGATAAAGGCGTTTCAACGAGGAAGGTCGCTGCGAAAGTCACAAAGAGGATATTATTTTCATTAGGTGCAATATTTACTTCGTCTTAAACAGGCAAAATTTGCTCTTTTATGTTCGTATTAAGCGATGCAATTATTATTGTTTTCTAAGATTACGTGATGGGAAAACTAATTTTTTTCGTGCTAAGCGCTATCATCTACACGAGGTTCGACTGTAATACGTCCCGCAGTGGACTGATCGTTAAGATACGGTTCCCAGCAGATCACCGAAGTCAAGCATCACTGGCTGCGGTCAGTGTGCGGGTGGGTAACCACTTGGATCAGTCTGCGTAGGGACCGAGGGTGTGCGGTATTGGTCCTCGTTAAACTGTTCTACCGTAAAGTGCTCGACTTCGCTTGCTGGACGTCGGACTACCGAAGCGGGGATGCCATCCCCTCTGCAGAGGATCAAAATTGTGGTGGTATGTCTTCGGATCATCCTCAGGGATGTTTCCCAGACCGTTGCCAATAGCCCAATGTGCAGCTCTAACGTAAATGAACAACAACAACAACATCGACTGTAATACAGTGAAACTTCTCGGGAGCGACCATTTTCTGTGCCACAGTAAAATGGTCGGTAATGGAGGTTGGTCGTTTTTAGGGGTTACTTCCACTGACTTAAAGATTCAATCGAAGGTACCTTATTTTTCACATTGGATTTTAATTTTACTCGGTGTCCTTTTCTTGGTGCGGAAATGCTTCCTGCGTTGGCGTCATGAACACAGGATCGATGAATTAAAGTAGTGTCAATAAAAATCATAGAACTATTTTAACTAATAAATAATTATATTTTTTTTGTTTAAGTCATCATTTAATTTTATATCATAAAAATTAGTTTACTTTGAAAAAGGAGAGGTTTGAGATGCTTAGTTTTTCTAAAATAACTTTTTTTTCTAATTTAACTTTTAACTCTAATATTAAATCAATGATAGGATCGCTTTTAGTGCACCCTGACAGTAACATGAGGTTGTCAATTTCATTCAGTAATTGTCAAAAAGCTCTCTAGCCTCTTCGAGACGTATGAGTCATATATGCATTCTCAGGGTGTCGATAATGAGGGTAAAAAAAAATAAAACTGGTAGCCAAACTATTTTTTATAGCAGTTTATTTGTGGCTGTGTTAATTTTAGTTTGCTTTTTTTAATTCACCACTACTCAGTTCGAATTAAAAATTGTATAGTTACCCTTTTAACACACAATGATTGGATGTGTTAGATTTAAAAGAAAATCAAAAATAAATCTGTCAAATTACCTTATGCCCATATTTCAGCTGCCGCTTTTTACTTTTACGCTCCTGATTCTGATTCCGTGCGAATACATTTATGTCTCGCCCGTCCCAAAAAGGGTAAGTAAGAGTACTCTTAAATATTCTGAATACATTTTGAATCGACTTATTTGTTTTGTTAAAATCTTTTATTTTGATATTTTTTTCGTGTTTTCTCATTTGACGTTTTCCGCATTTGGTGCGGAAGTTTGCCCAGTCGCTGGGAGGTTTCGATGGTCCCTCTTAAAGATTTTCTTTAACAGAAATTTTATGGAAAAAATTCTGTGNCTATCTTGATTTTGATTCCGTACGAATACATTTATGTCTCGCCCGTCCTGAAAAGGTTAAGTAAGAGCACTCTTAAATATTCTGAATACATTTTGAATCGACTTATTTGTTTTGTTAAAATCTTTTATTTTGATATTTCTTCGTGTTTTCTCATTTGACGTTTTCCGCATTTGGTGCGGAAGTCTTCCCGGTCGCTGGGAGGTTGCGATGGTCTCTTTTAAAGGTTTTCTTTAGCAGAAATTTTATGGAAAAAAATTCTGTGTCTCTTAAAAATGATCCTTAATAGAGGAGGTCGCTACACTGAGGTTGTCGTCGTTGTTGGAGGTTTCACTGTAACAAAATTACATCGATTCCGTTCATGTTTGTCAAACATTAACAATAAGCAGCAATTTCAAAGTGGGATTCAACATCAGTTTCATATGCAAATTTCTGCATTAATTCATTACGTGAATATTCCGCATTTCGAGTACGTAAAATTCTTTCGGCTGTATATAAAAGCTAGACTTTGGTTGCAATATTCAAATGTTGATAACAGTCGATAAGGGTTACATACATTTTAATGTTTTTAACGTGATCACCAAACTTTTCGTGTAAATTGTTATTAGATTTACACATTTCGACATAATTATAAGTTAGACTCGCGGGCTTTATTGTGATTTACAGCATAATCCGTGAAAATTTTGAAATTAAATTATTCTCATTGAAAAATCCGGCTCCTTGCCAACTGCCAACTTAATTTGTTAGGCTTATTAAAGTAAGCCTTGTAAGCGCAGCGCAAAGTGACATCGGCTGTTTGCAAAGTTCGTAATTGCTTAATTGGTCTACAACTTCTACATAATTGTATGCTGTAATTTATATTTGACTACGATGTAATTTAGAAGGATAGAAAAATCTTCAATGTAATCACGTGTAATAGGAGATTGTTTCTAATTATGATAGTATATTTCGCATTTTAGATTCTTTTGCTGTTTATGAGTTTCTTTAAGCTCTACAAAAACAAAATGCAAGCAGGGTATCGACGCAATTTTATTTATTTATTTTGTTGAAGTGAATTGAAGAATGAAACTACAAGCAAAGCTAAAAGTGCAAAGGAACAATTTTCGCCTCGGCTGTTTAGTTAATTCCCCAACGTAAAAACGGTTCAGGAAGACGTGGTTATTTCAAAGTTTACGAATAAAAATTTTTTATTTATATAAAAGAATAAAAAATTAGAACTTTACTCCATGAGAGAGAATTTGGTTTATTTCTCTCTGTGGTTGACACTTACATATTTATTTCTTCAGATGTGTGTTTATTGTCTGTATAAAATGCTCAGTCGTATGGAAATCTTATTTTTTTAAAATAATTGTTATGAATTAATTAATAATTATGCTTAATTTGATTTACAAACTAATTTTGCTTTATTTAATTGTAATTAATTAATGAATAATTTTAATTGTAATTAATCTTATTATAATAAATTGCAATTAATTAAAATTAATTGTTGTCAACATGATAGCCACTAAGAGGAAATGCGTAAGGAAACCGAATTATCTCGGAATGGTGCAAAAAATTTCACAAGCAAATATCGGTCATTCGTTCAATCAGACCGATAATCAAGATTTTTCCACGATAGTGTCGGATTAGGCTTCGAGATTGTGTTGATAGTTGAGGCAGCTTTCAACATACTAAATAATGGATAAAAACTTTACGAATTCAATTAATGGTGCATAAAAAGTTGCTTTTAAATTATATTGACTCCAAATTACTTAGTAATACACTCCATTTAATCTAATTTATTTATATTGATTGACAACAATATAAACGTGTCAAATAAGACAAATTTATGAAGTTTTACTGTTTAATAAAAAATAAAATATCCCACAGGATTAATTTTAATAATTTAAAATATTCGTGGATTTTAAACGGATCTTAAGGAAGGCTCTCAAATTTTTTTCCTCAAGGACCGGACAGGTTGGTTCGTATAAAAGAGAAAATTAATTTGTACTTTACCTTTTGATGTGTGAATTGCTAAATTTGATTTAGAAACATTTTGTCTACCACGATATATAATAATGTAAGCCCTGAAATTCATGCTGCGACTTAGGAACCTCGACATTGACACAATAGACCAGCAAATAGTTAAATTTAAATGTAAAATTCTGTGAGAAGGCCACCATCTGTTCAGCACCTAATTCCAGCATAATCTTTTCCTTAAAAAATTTGATGAAGGATAGAAGAATAAGGCCTATAGCCAGAGCACACTTTTGCATCATACTCATCAACATCAATAATTTCATCTTGGAGCCGTGATCAAGCAACTGAGCCACCGTCTTGGTGGCTCAGGTGATTGATCTTTCGCCTTCTAATCAGGTGAACTAGATTCGAATCCCAGCGACAGCTGGTCGATACGAATTCCGCACCCGGCTCGCTTAGACCACAGTTCTGGTGTAAAATATCCTCAGTGGTAGACGGATCATGGATTAGAGTCCCTTTGCCGTTCGACTAGTCACACGAGTGGTTTTCGCGATTTTCCTCTCCATGTAACGCAAATGTGTGTTAGTTCTACCAAAAAGTCCTCAATATAAGCTAATTCCTCCCAATACTTGATACAGGAGTTCCCTTGTCTTCTGGATTGGGTTTAAAATTAAAAGGCTACGGTGTGGAACAATGGTAGTCGTAATAACAAAATTGGGTCAGTTTTTAAAAGACGGTTATCATACCTACCAACTCTTCCAGATTTTCCGGAAGATTTTATTTCATATTTAAAGTGGTAGTAAATATATACTATTTTTCTTTCATAAATTTAATTTTTAAATGATTTTCATCACCACTATTCTTACAAAAATTAAACACATATATTAATATGCGTTACTATCATGGTAGTCAACTTAAGTTTTCTCAAATACAACGTATTTGTTTGCTTAAAATTGAAGTTTTAATTCCATTTTAATACCACTGGGAAAAATTATAATGGAAAGGATTAAAAGTTGGCAGGTATGGGTTATTAAATAAAATAATTTCGTCTTCATCAAGCAAGTTGCATCAACATTTAAGTTTAATTTTCTATTTAATTTTATTTTGTTTATTGCCTTATAATTTTATCCTCACTTTGTTTATAATTGCATAATTATAACCCAGCTTTCCTTTAACTCCTTTTGCATTCCCACTACCATAAAGCACCACCTCTTTTAATAAGGTCACGATAAATAGAAAAAGGGCCGCTAGCAAGGGCCACATGTGCCAAGTTCTTCATTCAAGTTTATTTGTTAGTCATGCTGAGGCTCATTTGAAATTGTGACAATTGATTATTGAATATCATGTAATTCGAATGCTGAGCAAGTCATATTGAATAATATACAAATTAAAATTATTCTTATCTTAACCTTTAGTTAAATTGAAACTATTGTGAGAGTCGGATACTATGCATATTATTTATCAAGAACAAAATATATTACTATTCCCAATCAACTGGTTGATTTTAAATGTAGGTAGATTCACGCTATTGTATTAAACCAGACAAGTTTATCAAAAATATACACTTAAAATAAATATAAAAATAAGGCGAAAAAATATATATCCCCTTAACTGAATTCTTATCAAAATGATGTTGCCCGACGGCGATGTTGGATGCTTTCTGACATCAAAGATAAATGGAATCGGCTATAGACACTGACATACCGACGTCGATGCAGGTTTGATTAACGGTTTCTTAACTGTATTCCAGCAAAAGGTTTATGGATAACGCATTTTCAAACTTTCTTTCCACGCAGATGCTGAAATCAATATTCGCTCCCCTGAAAATGAAAGTTTCCGAAGACACATTGTCACTTGGGGAGAAGAGAGAGTCCTTGTATGAGTAAATCAATAAATTTACTTTTATGATATGGATTATTGCGTAGCAGAAAGGAATCGAATCTCATAAATTAAAGCATTTTAAAAATGGTAGTTTCAGTGTTAGTCAAAAAGTTCGATTTCGGGAGACCTGAGGTGGTTTAGAAGTGTGGGGAAGTGAGGAGATTTCTCAAACATGTAAAAGATCCACGAACAGAATTCATTGATTTCGTTATAATTTCTGTTATTTATACAAAATAATAACATATTCGGTGATTATAATATTTGGTTTATCATTATTATCACAATTGGATACCTGGAAGCGACGTCATCTTGGGTATGGATTTTAGTTGGCTGTTGAAACGTGATGTTTGCTTATGTTATCAAATGTTCTTATTATTCTATTTCGAGTAAGCCTAGACGGGCTAGTATGAATTCTCCGAAGTGACAAATTCTATATTCGTCAAAAAGATTTATTTTATTTCTTACTTAGCAAAAAGACAGACTGGAAACTTTGTTGAACATAAACAAACTGATAATGTAACAAAGTTACCGGATACAGAAAACAGAAATAATTAGGCTAGCAATAAAACACATAAACGAATATTAAATCTAAGCTAGATAAAAGACGTAGGCAAAATAGCTGGATCGGATAGCTGATGCCATCAATTTCCTTAAATTAAGTTACCTCATTTAATTGCCTTTCCCGGTCGACGATGATCTTATTTGCCCATTAAGAAATACTTGTACTTTTCTAGGATTATTGATAAAACTTACATTTTTAGAATTTTTATTAATAATTTTACTAACATTATACCAGAAGTTCAGTTCACTGAATCTCAAAATGGGGATTCAATTGGTTCATTTAACACATTCATTCAGATTTTCATTCTTGGCATATCACATCAATGACTCGTTAAATAACCAATACTATCGATAACAGACAATGAGAAAACTACAGTTATTAGATATAAACAACTCGTATTGTACGTTAAAATGCATTGGACCACTAATAGCGACGCCCACTAATGGCGACACCTTCTTAAATCGCATTATTGCATCACATTTCATTTTAAATTTGGACGATGATCGTACTTATATATCCATTTATCATTAAAAATTAATTAATTTTTTCCGACGGCAGTTGACGGAATTCATATTTTTAGAATTTTTTTTGATAATTTATCTTACATTATACCAGAGGTTCAGTTCACTAAGACTCAAAAGGGGAATTCAATTGGTCTCACTAAACCCATTTTGAGATTTACTTTCTCCAGCATGTCCCATCAATGACTTGTTATATAATCAATACTATTGATAACAGACAAAGGGAAAACTACAGTTCTTAGATATAAACAACTCGTATTGTTCGTTAAAATGTATCGGACCACTAATGGCGACGCCTTCTTAAATCACGTTATTGCATCACATTTCATTTTCAATTTGGACAATTATCCATTTATCATTAAAAATTAATAAATTTTTTCCCCCACGACAGTTGATGAAATTCATAGTTTTAGAATTATTGTTTATAATTTGACTTATATTATACCAGCGGTTCAGTTCACTAAGTCTCAAAAAAAGGAATTCAATTGGTCCCACTTGCATATATTTTGAGATTTACTTTCTCCAGCATATCCCATCAATGACTTGTTATATAATCAATACTATTGATAACAGACAAAGTGAAAACTACAGTTCTTAGATATAAACAACTCGTATTTTTCGTTAAAATGTATTGGACCACTAATGGCGACGCCTTCATAAATCGCGTTATTGCATCACATTTCATTTCCAGGGTGGACAATAATTTTATTTATCTAATGACCATTGCCTAATTATTATTTTTGTTCTCTGTAGAATGGTAGAATTCTATTGGTCGAAATTAAAATTTTGAAATTTTTTGTTTAGATTATTACCAGAGGTCAGTACACTAATACTCAAAAGGGGAATTCAATTGATCCCACTTAACGCATTTCCAGATTTATATTTTCTAGCTAATGATATGTGAAATAACCAATAATATCGTAAACACAGACACAAAGGGAAAACAATAGTTATCGACTTAATATTCGGGAAAATGTATTTTGGGCAACTAATGCCGGCAATCTTCTTAAATCACGTTACCTCATCAAATTCCCTTTCCTGGTCGACGATGATCTTATTTGTCCATTCACCATTAACACAGACATCGCGACCAGTGGATGATAAGGCGAATTCCCCGAAGGTTATCATTATGGAGAGAGAGAATGAAAGCTTTATCACGCATCTTATTCCTTCGTGACAGGAGGTGATAAGTTCCACTTTTCCAGATGATTGATTAACCGGAGATTAAACCTCTTTTCCCGAAGAGAGATGCCGTTGTTTCGGTTATGTCAAGTTGTTAGTTTCACCATGTCGTTCGATAATAACACAGTGAAAATTATTTCTCAAAGGATTTATGTTGTGTGTATATGGATAAGTGGAGCAAATTTAAATTAAATGATTAAATTGAATTAAACTTTTAAAAAATACGCTATCAAATTGTACGAAGAGTAAAAGAAAAAAAAAAATTCAATTTTTTTACACGTAAAAAGTAGGGCGCATCATCTTCGAACGACTTGGGGGAAAAACGGGAATTTTTACTACTTCCGAAAACAAGTTGGAATTACAAAAGTTCTATTAAAAGAGCTGCCAACTTGCTCCGCTTTGAAAAAAAATATTATCTAGTGATAACGAAAGTATAATATTTTTTTTAAAGTATTTTTTCCACCACTACATATGAAAGTTAAAGGTATCATATCAAACGCAACTTTTTTACGGTTAAATTGTTTTGACTCTTATAAAAAGTAAGCGTAGTTAACCTTTTTCTAGAACTTTTACTATTTAATTCGCTACCGAATAATTTAACCTCTTGCTGAAAGCGGAGCAGTTGGCATCCGCGTATTATAATAGTTTAAACGCCTATGTTCTATTTTTGGAAAATGTCTCTTTGAAATGTTAAAGACTGGTAACTCACATTCTTTATTTTAAACACTTGAAATTGGAGAAGCTGAATATTCCTATTAACCAAAATATATCAATAATATAAAATTATATAATTTGTAACACATAGTTTTATTTTACAGTCATCGTTGAATAGCCGACCTAATTTTTGTGTTTACGACTACCAATGATCGACTCCGTAGCCTTGTAATTTCATACCTGCCATCTCTTTCTGATTGCCCAGAAAATTTTATATTTAATGTGGTGACAAAATTTATAAAATCACGTTTACACTTCAATCTTGCTAGTTCTATAATAGTGCTTTTAATTGTAGGCTACAAAACACCAGCATACAATCTCAATTTTTATTGGTTTTACCTCACCACTAAAAAAACACATTTTTGAAAAGTGTAAAAGTTGGCAGGTGTTCTACAAGTGTAAAATCTTACAAATTTAAAATGTAACTTAAAAAGTGTATTTATTTTGCACTTTTGTCGTCACTGGACGATGCGATTAAGTTCTATAGAATTATAACAAGAGAAAGGGGATAATGGCGGACAGGATTGTTCCTCTGTTCAGAGTCTTGTCAACATAGATTCGCACTCTTAGGGGCTTAACTGGAAATTGCTTTTCGAAAACCCCGTTAACTCTGAGGGATGTCTTAGAAAATATTCGACTAAAGAGCAAAGTGCTTTTGAGCAAAGTGCTGCTCATTGATTTAATGGAGAAAGGATGTAGCATTTGAGCTTAAGAATCTTCATAAATATTCATGGTCTGTGTTCTCGAATGTACACTGGTTCGCTGATTGCAGAGTGTTAGTATAAAATGTTCTTCAGCTTGTTGTACAAGAAATTTACATCATCTGGAAAGTTGCATGCTTTGTCCGTATGATAATCTAATTTTTATGTTTATCGAATTGTTTTAGTTTCGGTTCCATAATATGCGGTTGTTATGATTACTGCGTTTTTATTAACTAGTTTTCGTGTCTGTAATGGTGCAATCTTATAATTTAAATTTCGACCACGTTTTAAATAGTTAGAAAAACTCATATCTCTGCTGGATTATCAATAATATCAATCAAAATTCTAACCACTTTCTGACTAAGTAGTGCTCACATCTTATCTAGAGATCTGTGCTTAGTGATAATATTGATTTCAATCGTTTCCTGACCGTTATTATATTATTTTTAACTTGAAAACAATGGGTCTGTCCTTTTATTAATGGAAAACTATTAGAACAAAATTAATTAAGAGAAAGCTGGAAATAGCTCTAAAGATTTCGGTTTCTGTCCAATATGGAATGCATTTTTTTGCAACAAATGCATTTCTATTTTTGTTTCAGTGTTTGATGCTCCTCACACTATTGTATTGATAAATTTTGCTTTGGCTATATTAATACAACATTGGAAAAGATTTTTTTCGGAAATATCGCGTGAGCTGATGACAAAGTTATGTATTTTCCTTATTTTTTTTTATTTTTTAATATTTTTAAATTTTTTTTTAAATGTTTTACGTTTAATTTATTTATGTGTAGAGGTGGACAAAATCATTTAAAATTAAAATTATATATCTAAGAAATAAAAAGATATCATAAATCTTACTACCGCACATATATAATATAAAAATAAAGTTTAATGAAGTAAGTGAAGCAACTATGAAATACTCATGTGATCATTCTCATAAATATCAATTTCCAAGTCTTTTCCTTTAACTCTCCTCCCCTCAGTAAATTCAAGGTATATAGTAAGTAAAGATTACATTGTAAATTGTTAATATTCATATTAGAACCAAACCAGATCTTTTAAAACAATTTCTAATTTTCCCAATTATTTTAGTATTTTATTGCTTAAGGTTATTCTACTACATGCTATTTGCAGAAATATAGTTTCTGTGTAACGATCTGTAGGATTAACTATCGAGTCGTTTTATTTTTTTTAAGTGACTCATCTTGTAGGTTCTAAAATATATAAACAAGTGCTTAAAGTAACAAAATTATTAAAAAAAAAACCAGGAGCGTCTTAGGTTTTTTTTAAACACGAGTCATATGTTGGATACTTGACTGCAAATATTAGTGACTTTAGGCCATAGTAAGTGCGTACTAGTTGGAGATAATTTCTTAAGGAAATTTCATTTTAATTAAACAAAAGTGCTAAATAAAAGAAATAATTCTGCGAACAAATAATAATTTATAGTTTCAGGAGTATAGCAAATGCAAAAATTAGACTTTTGTGTGAGTTATTTTTTTTAAAGGAAAAACTAATCGAATCTGCAGTGCATCCTGAAATTTCACAAATTTTCAATTAAAAACTATAATTAATTTCATTAATTCAGAAAGCATAAATATTAGGATGACGTATGGAATAGCATATCGATAAAATAGGTTTTAATTTACCTTTTCACTTTTAATTTAACCTTTACACTTTTAGTTTAGTTTGGTTTAAATTGTTTCTAACTTGTTTAATTTAATTTGGTTCAATTTAATTTTCTCATTTGGTTTTAAGTTACCTTTACTTTATAATCCATACACACTCTACAGTCAGAATTTTTAATGATCATTTTGCCTAAATATGGATTGCTCATATATCATTCAATTTCCTGCTTCAAGACTTACATGGTTATAAAATTGTTGGACTAAAATTTGGAATTAAAAAAAGGGAAAAAAAAACTACCCCAAAAAGTTCTATCATGTAAAATCGCATCATATGGATGCCCATTTCTAATCACCAAAGCATGAATTTACACGACCATGAAATGGCTCTTTGTTTCTCATCAATGAAAACTTGTTTTTCTTTCGTGATATGTGCTCCATTTTTAAGTCGGTTTTCCGGCTATCTTATCCCTTTTCGTTCGCAAAATTTTCTTTCATAAATGATGCGAAATTGAAATTTCAGGACATCTTTTATTGATCATTGATGAATTTAATACGATTAGATTGTGTAAACAAAAGCATACTGAGTGCAGATCTAAAGAGGACGAGAAATTGAATTAACAGGAACCGTATAATATTAATTAAACTTATGATTAATAATTCTACCACTCCAAATACCAGTTCCACTTAATGCGAGTAGTATTTATTAATTGGTTTGGCCTTCTGACAGCGATAGACCAAGATTAGTATTTAGTCGAGATTATCATTTATGCAGTATGGTTGGAGATTAATAAACTATATTCCAGCTTTAGGAGAGGAAATTCAATTCATTGGATAGTCCGATTGGAGAGTTATTGTAGTTTCAGGAGATCAATTTTACATATGAAACATTGAAAAGCCAAGTTTCTATCGAAGTTATTAATACATTCAGAAGAACATTTTAATGGATTAGTTTAAGTGTTATGTTTACCAATATGGAGTTTATGAAAATGGTTTATTTTATCCTTTCAATATGTCTATTTCACCTCCCTCGAATTGGATATCATTTAATTAAACTGGTACTGATACTTTATAGATTTTGATGTAGCTATAACTCAAAATAAAGAGCTTTAGCGAAACATGTTAAATTACATTTTAGTAAATTTATGTAGATCCGGCTGTGGTGAAAATGATTGTAACATTAAATGGAGAATTTTCTAAAAAAACATGAAATGGAAATTTTTCATATATTAAAATAGATGAAACCGTAGTAAATAATAATTCTAACAATAAAAGGAGAGATTTAACAACACCGCAAAATTTATACAGATTCGACTATAATGAAAATGACTATAACAGTAAATGGAAAATTTAACTGAATACATGAAGGGAAATTTTTCATAAATAATAAGAGATGTAACAATAGTTAAAATAGTTATAACAATAAACGGAGAGATTTAACAAAACTAGGTAAATTTATACAGATTTGACTATAATGAAAATGACTATAACAGTAAATGGAAAATTTCACTGAATATATGAAGGGAAATTTTTCATAAATAATAAGAGATGTAACAATAGTTAAAACAGTTATAACAATAAACGGAGAGATTTAACAAAACTATGTAAATTTATTCAGATTCGATAATGAAAATAATTGCAACAATAAATTGAGATTTTTACTGAAAAACATGAAATGGAAATTTCTAATAAATCAAAATGGATGGTAATAGTTAAAATAGTAAACAAAGTAAATTTATACAGATTTGGCTGCAATAAAAATAACTATAACTGCATATGGGGGTAATTGATGAAAAAATTATGATACGGACAATTTTTTTAAAATAAAATAGATTCAGCTAAAAAAAAAAAAACTATATCAATAAACGGAGATCTATGATAGGATGAGGGAAACTTAAGTAAAATAAAATAGATCCGGGTGCAGTAAAAATAACTATTAATAAATGGAGAGCTAATATATGACAAGAAAGATTTTAATAAAATAAAATAGTAATAATAACTGGAACAGCAAATGGCTAACTTCAGTGAAAAAAATAAAATAAGACCTTTTAAAGAGGAAAAGGCTTATTTATGCTTTCATTTTAACCTAGGAAGAACTATATGAACGCACTAGTAAAATCTTATTTAATAACTAATTAATATTGTAAATATTTTTTGTTATATTTTATTAGTTGAAAAGTGTTTTATAGAACCTAATCAAAAAATTTTACTTCCAAATTTGTGTATATTTTTAAAACACTTACAAGTTTGTTGTTTTTCAAAGCTCTATATGAAAAAAACGATATCAGAATTTAAATTTGGTAATCAGGTTCAATAAAACAAATTTTAATGAATTAAGTAAAACAAAAATTATTCAAAAAATATTAATTTACTAAATAAATAAAGAAATTGCGTTCATTTAAATCTAGGAACATGGAAGAAGTAATTTTTTTTGTCATAAGGGTACTTTTAAGAGAAAATTTTAGTAACTATGACAAAAATAAATAAATAAATAAAAAAAAAAAGAAAATTTATAAAGAAAATACAAAGTGAAAAAAAAATTCTTTAGTAAATATAGCAAAAACTTTCAAAAATTAAGTGAAAAAAATTATAAAAATTAAGTAAAAAAAATATATAAAAATTAAGCAAAGAAAATTATAAAAATTAAGCAAAAAAAATTATAAAAATTAAGCAAAAAAGCTATAAAAATAAAATAAAATTATAAAATAAAACAATAATTATTCAAAAAATATTAATTTNTCGTATTCTTGACCATAGGTAATAGGATAATAAACAAGGAAAGCACTCCCTCAAAAACAAGGAACGCACTCTCTGCCTTAAATTCGTTTGGTTTCAATAAGCAGGCTTGCTGGTATAAAAAACATAAAAATAAAACAAAACAGAAAAAAAATTAAAAAAAATCAAAATTATAAAATAAAACAAAAAATATTCATTTACTATAAAAATAAAGAAATTGCGTTCATTTAATTTTAGGAACACGGAAAAAGTAATTTTTGCCCGAAGGGTGCTTTTAAGAGAAAATTTTAGTAAATATAACATAAAAAAATTACGGAAATCAAACAAAAAATTATAGAAAATACAATAAAATTATAAAATATAACAAAAATTATTCAAAAAATATTAATTCACTATTTCGTTCATTTAATTCTAGGGACATGGAAGAAGTATATTTTTTTGTCAGAAGGGTACATTTTTAAAAATTTTAGTAAATATATATTTAGATGGGCTGGTCAATTTCACTATAACTTTAAATTGGCTTAAGTAAGTAAAAAAAATGTTAGGGAACATTTCAATAATAGATTTAGTTATAGTTAAAATAATTGTAATAATATATTAAAGAATTTTCGAAAGAGAGCAAACACATTGAACTATAATTTCTGTGGGTTTTATAAATGGGTAATTCTTAGGAAACATGAAAATTCGGAACAAAACATTTCTTCAAATTTTAAGTCCTCAAAATAATCTAATTTTTTTGTATATTTATTTAGTTACATTTATTAATATCTTACAGACAGCAATGTAGTTTATTGACATTTACTCAAGAAAAAAAAACTAAAATAGAAATTCTCCAAATTTTGAATGCCGCGAAAATTATATATTAACTTAGATGTTAAAAAACAGTCATTTTAAACTAATAGTAAGTAACTCAACTTAAGCCTTTGCGTTAGATGGACCATGGATAGCTTAAATTAATTCTTTTATCCACTGTAGAAAGAATCAAAAATGTTTTTTTGCTGATTATGTACAGAATAAAATTGTGTATAATAATCAATCATTAAATAAAAAAAATAACTTTGATTACATTCAAGCATATTACAATCTTACATAAACTTGGTATTAGGTTAATATTTATCTTTATATTCAACTGTTTAAAAAATTTTCTGGTAACTGTTTCAATGTCTCGGAATTCATAAGCCAGGAAAAGGACAGCCAGGATAATAACAATTTTGCCATTTTACAGCATTTAACATTAAGACTTCGGCCTAAAATGTTTACATTCCGCAGAAAACAACAGGATTTCTTGAAATAACTCAGGTAAATCTATGTAGTTTATGTTATTAATGATTTCAAGAAGACAGGAAAATGACAACATAAAAACCTACTCACTCTGAAAAAATTTTTGAAATAAGTTTCGAACCAGAAAGTTGGTTCTTTATTCATGCAATAAGACATGTTCAGATAGGATGGTATTCTAATCAATCTATTAACATAAGATATTGATTGCTGGAGCCATCTGTTTTGGTTATAAATCAATAAATTAAAGTAGCCAGGAAAATTATCTGATTTTCTTGTGACAAACTAACTATTGACAGAAAAAATAATTTTAAACAAAGGTTTTGGAAATAATACCCTCTGCATATATTCCAGAAATGCTTACAACGGTTGAGATAAAAAAAAATTAGATATTGAAAAATTTATGGGAAGCTTTGAAGCTAGTTATTATTGGAAATATTGTTTGTGACATACCAGGAAAATGACATTTTGAAATTCAATTAAATTTTTTAAATATACAAAACGTTAAATACTAGTACAAGATCATTTTAAAATACTAACAGCAATGCTATTTATTAAAATTTAAGAAAAAAAAGTTCTTTTAGTAGTATAGTATTAGATCTTGGAGCAAGGGACTGCAAATTGTCATATTTCGTGGGAATCACCCAAATACCGTTTTGCATAGATCTGAAATATTGGGACATCGTTTGCAAAGTTATTTCCTTTTTTTGAATCGTTTTATTGAAAGATTTAGCAGAATAAACTAAAAGTTCAGTGCTTACGATCGACCAATACATTTTCTTGAATTCAAAGCACGCATTTACACATTAGTTTGAAAAATGTTACATAATAACTAGCTTTTAAAAGTGTAAAGGAAGTGGAAGTCTATTTCGCAGAAAGAAAATAAAAGTGGAAGAGACAAAAGACAAAAAAGTAGAAGAACGAAGAAAATTGAAGTCAAAGTAGAAGTAAAGAAAAGTATAAAGTCTCTTACAAGTCTTAAAAAGACGAAAAGTAGTTACATTTTTTTTAAAAAAAAAACTGTTTAAATTTGTCTGCAAAATATGATAGCAATGAAACTGCTTAATAGAAAGTAAATGAAATTTTAATTTTATCAATATTATTCACATAATATTAGCAGATATAAAACTGTACACAAAGATACGATACAAATTAAATAAGTTGTAAATTAATAATCGAATCTGAGCTTACTACGACGCAATCTAAAGATATTTTTTCATTTATAAATTATACAAATAAAAAATAAAATAAGTAATTAAACAATGTTTAATATATATTTTCAGTCTTTTTCCTGAGACATATAAAATCATTATTTTTAAATCGAATTATGTCATGATTTAGGGGAACAGTCTTACATAATAAATATTCAACGATTAAAATTTTTTGACTTAAACAGAACCCATCAAAAGTATTATTCGGCAGCAAGAATAATAATAATAAAGAGACATTGCGAATTAGTTTCAATTAATCATGAAAACATAAAACAAATTGTCATACATATGAAAAAATAAAGATATCTCGGTTTTTTTTCTCTCCAGTTCCATTGTATTTAATCATCATTTCTCAAGATATGAAATGATAGCGAGGTAAAAGGATAATTACATTCGATATTAAACAAATACAACATTCCTTAATTGAATCGACATAAGTTAAATATTTGCGCAGGGCACAACTTCTTCGTCGTTGTTTCTGCATCCAAGCATTAATTAAAAATCTTCCATTGCCGTCATTCTTTTCCTCCGCAGCAAAAGATTCTCGCTTCTAGATTGGAATATTTCAATTTAAAACCCTTATCAGGCGTGCTTCTATCAAATATTTGTTCTGGGTTGCCACGCCACACTCAGCGCGACTGGAGACAAATAGGGGAGATGTGCCAGAAAAAAAATGCTTAGGTGGCATTTAAAATTCAAAACCTAACAAACAAAAGATTCCTTCATCTCGAACGACGAGGAAGCGATTATGGTGTACTCGATGCAAACATCGAACCAGTGGATATAAAATATATACCTAAAAAAAAGTTTTCCCAAAACAAACAATTCTTTAAAAAGCTTCCCGGGTATAATTTGTAAACAGCCAAAATGGTGGTTTGATATATCGTCCAACGTCGCTTCCTGACATCTCCCAAGGCGACTTAATGATGCCATTTGTCAAGCGACGTGGAAGTTTTGGTGGTACAATCTTTGTGCCACGATGTCCGGCGAATTTGCTCTTTGGACCTAATGCAGCTGATAGCGGGAAGAAAGTCCTGACAGTAGTTTCCATCCGTTTCGTGAGAAATATTTCATTTTAAAGCTTATTCTTACAGTTTGAGGCTTTCTGTGATGTTTATTATGATTGATCTCATAGCTTTTTTTAAATACGTTTCCTTAATCCACTGGGCATCTTCGTTTTTTTTTAAAAAAATAAAGAGTTGTAACTTAACCAGGACAGTCAACTACTACGCCTTTTCTAAAATATTTAATAGAGTGGTAGACATTTGAAAACCATTTTTTGAAAAACAATTTTCAGAAGTTTTGGTAATTTTGTCAATATTTTAAAAGGCTCAGCATGAAAGAGCTGGAGCAAAGTGGAGTTGCATAAGAACTTTTAAATCATTTATATGTAGTGATGTAGAAAACAAGTTGAAATGAATAAAAAATATTAAATTAAAACGTTAACGTAGATACCACTAGAATAATAAGGTTTTAAGAAAAGCGAAGAAGTTGACACCCTTGCTTAACCCATTTAATTTCAATTTGTTTAAATGCAAACCTAACAGAAAGCAGTTAAATTAAAAAATTTCGATTTAGGATAGCAGAAATTTTTTTTAGTTGATTAATTATCAAATCTTGCCTGATACGCAAACTCTAACTGCCATTCATATAATGTGGCAGTTATGCATTATCTTTAATTGAATTAGACCCACTATTAAAATATTTTTGGCATTCTTTTTTACTTATTCGAAATAAATGCATGAAGAGTCTTAGTTGTTAAATGAAGCTATTGGGTAAGTTATTCAATTCTTAGCCTTTCTTTTGAAATTAACAAATACGTGTCTATCCTAATTTATTACCAATACTATAATATTTTTCTCTCGTTCAAAAAGATATTGGTAGGGCGTTGGGCCCATGCCCAAGAGCTAGTGAATTTTATTCCCGCCGACCAAAGACTTCCCGTGTAGTAAATGGTGACTGGTACACGTTAAATCTGTCAGGTCACAAAGTCCTCCATTTTCCCATAACAATTCATACCACTTGGAGACTGATCGTTCGCTATCTCAAGTCAAAATTACGATCGATGAATGAATGAATGGGTCTGCCCTACAGAAGGGTTGCGACGTGTGTGTGACTGAAGTCGTATTCTTGACCATAGGTAATAGGATAATAAACAAGGAAAGCACTCCCTCAAAAACAAGGAACGCACTCTCTGCCTTAAATTCGTTTGGTTTCAATAAGCAGGCTTGCTGGTATCTGTAAGTCGCATTCGAAACAATAACAGATATTCGATTGAGAATTTGTTTGAACTAAATAAGGTAGCTAATAATATAAATGTCTTTTCACTTTTGGTACAAAACATTTCCTACCCATTACACCACAACATATAAAATAGTAACGGCAATAACTGACAGGGCTAACATTAGAAATAATATTATGAGAAACTACGGAAATTCCATTGCTGTTGTTTGTGGGTATGTATTGAGCTGAGAACTTAAAACCCTATATAAGATTATTCCAAGACACTGTCTGTGATCAGTTTATTTATATAGAACCGATATATATATATCCGATCATATGTTTACACATACCTGGTTTGATCGAGGAATACCATGTAGCTAAAACTTTATAGAGGATATAGTGGTCACCCAGACCTGAATCCTAAAAGACGCTCGCCACCTTTCGTAGACACCTTCCGCTGCTAAGAACTGCCACTAGTAGTAGAATATATTGTCCCGAACGTTCTAAGACCTGCATTGCCATCTGGAATCCATACCCCATATTAAACCTTCTATAAATGACATTTTGCTACATCATTTGTAAATTATTCGCTGTTATGTTCATTAATTAAAGATATTAGTTCATGTCAAATTAGGGCAAAATTGCTTCTCTTGAATACCGCGGTTTTTCTAGTTTTGTTTTCACCTTTATGTTTCATTTTTTTTTCGTTTCATGTTCCAAATGTGTTTTAATTTTCTCATTCATGTCTAGAAAGTCTCGAAAATTGTCACCTATTTTTAACTTTTAGACCAAGGCCTACTTTTAAGACTACAACTTTTTCCTCATTTGTTTATTTTTTTTTATGCGAATGATGCTTTTATATCATTAAGTGTTTCTTTTCACATCAATTTCTTGGGATTGATATTTCGTAATTGTTTATAAATAAATAAATAAAAATATAAAAGCATGTTTCCAATTAATGCAATAAAATAAGGCTTTTTTTTCTCGCCGCTTCAGAAAAAAAAATATAAGGACCTTTACGTATAATATTTAATAAAGCAGAAGATGCCTGCTAGAATTATCGATGATATTATGAGTAGAGGGGGTAAAAAAATATATTGGGTGTGACTAAAAAGAAGTAATTGTAGTTTATCGACTCTAGTCCTTATCCTGTTCCGGTTGATGGAGCGGTATTTATCTATAATTTCTCATTTTCATCAAGGATAAAAAAAAATTGCATAAAATGTCCTCACACTGATTAAGCGCTTGTTGAGATAAAAAAAAAATCCTTGGAGATAGGTTTCATCAATTAACTTACACAAATGATTGATTCCGTAAAGAAGGTTCGCAGATGATATCTAAATTACGATAAAACGATAATGTTGAGGCTATAAACAACTTTTATATAAGATGATCATACTGGAAACCTATGTTTGCAAATCAAAATTATTTTTTATTGATAATAATTAATATTAAAAAAGTTTACTTTCCACAAATTTCTAAATGAATATATATTTAGAATAAATTCATAATATAATTTCATAATTCATATTGCATTCATTTACAAATTTATTCTAAATTTATATTTAGAATAAATTTATAACATAATTTATAGTTCATGTCAGATTCATTTACAAATTTATTATAAGCATAAATCTGGAATAAATTTATATTTAGAATAAATTAATAAAATCAATCTAGCATTTTTTTTTACTTCGATAAATACAAAGAATTTTTTCTCATATTTTTTTAAAATTTTATTTAAAATAAATTCATAACTTAATTTATAATTCATATCAGATTCATTTACAAATTTATTATAAATATAAATCTAGGATAAATTCATAAAATCAATATATCTTTTTTANTATAAACAACTTTTATATAAGATGATCATACTGGAAACCTATGTTTGCAAATCAAAATTATTTTTTATTGATAATAATTAATATTAAAAAAGTTTACTTTCCACAAATTTCTAAATGAATATATATTTAGAATAAATTCATAATATAATTTCATAATTCATATTGCATTCATTTACAAATTTATTCTAAATTTATATTTAGAATAAATTTATAACATAATTTATAGTTCATGTCAGATTCATTTACAAATTTATTATAAACATAAATCTGGAATAAATTTATATTTAGAATAAATTCTTAAAATCAATAGCTTTTTTTTACTTCGATAAATACGAAGCATTTTGTTTCTCATATTTTTTTTAAAATTTTACTTAAAATAAATTCATAACTTAATTTATAATTCAGATTAGATTCATTTGCAAATTTATTATAAAATATATCTGGGATAAATTTAGATTTAGAATAAATTCATAAAACCAATCTATCTTTTTTATTTCTATTTATACAAAGCATTGTTTCCGCTCGATTTTTTTTATTTATTTGACGCTGTTTCTTGTCCGGAAATATTTGGTCAAAAAGTGAAATTCTAATTTTTGGTAATTACCTTAATGAAACATCTACATATTAGATCTACACATACATTATCTACATCAACATATTCGAATAAATTCATAATATAATTTCATAATTCATATTGAATTCATTAACAAATTTATTCTAAATTTATACTTAGAATAATTTCGTAACATAATTTATAGTTCATATTGGATTCATTTACAAATTTATTATAAACATAAATCTGAAATAAATTTATATTTAGAATAAATTCATAAAATCAATCTAGCTTTTTTTTTACTTCGATAAATACAAAGCATTTTTTTTTCTCATATTTTTTAAAATTTTATTTAGAATAAATTCATAACTTAATTTATAATTCATATTAGATTCATTTGCAAATTTATTATAAATATAAATCTAGGATAAATTTAGAATTAGAATAAATTTGTAAAACCAATCTATATTTTTTATTTCTATTCATATAACGCATTTTTTCTGCTTTATTTTTTTTATACTTATTTGACGTTGTTTCTTGTCCAGAAATATTTGGTTAAAAAGTGAAATTCTAATTTTTGGTAATTAGCTTAATGAAACATAACTGCAACACAAAAAATTCTAGAGATAAACATTTTTTTAAGAATTGAATTGGATACTCTTTCTCTCTCATTCCTGCAAAACTTTGGCGATGTCTTGATGAATTATTAACAACTTACGTATCTACAAAATGCTTTTAGAATAATAGCTTTCTTTTTTCTAAGAGGTAAATACTGGAAACAGAACTATTTCATTAGTTAAAAATTGCATTGTATAAGAGAAAAAATAACCTTTATGAAGAAAAAATGTTTTTTTTTTGTGGAAATTTTTCTCTAAAAAATAACGAATCTGTAATTCTTTCTTTGTTTACCATGCACCATTTTCTGAAAAATCTAGATCTTCGTGATTTTACGAATTTTAGCAGCACACAATAAACAGCATGATTATTTACGTATTTCAAGAAGACAATAACAAACAGCTCTCATTAACAGTAGAACCTGGGCGATTTTGGCGACCATTCTGGGGATCTTTGCAACAATTTTGGCTATAACAGCTTTATCTACCTTCCCGAAGTTGTGAGGCTTCAGGTGCATTAGGATGACAGATGTCCTAGAATTCACACTTGCCTCTAGGCGACTTTTTTCTACAGAAACGGCACGTGATGGACCTTTTTTTATTTCAGAAATATTCATGAAGCACGTTTTTCTCAAAAAAAACCACATAATTTTATTAAAAAGAAGAAGAAAAAAACGTTTAAATTTATTGTACAGTGTATTTCAGAGAACTAAGTCCTACTATTCTCCGTAGCAATCTAAGGGCAGCTTAAGTTATTTTATATTTGTAGCTGCATGTGCTCAAAAATAATGTGCTACAGCTAATTTTTCTTGGATAACCTGTTCATGACACTATTGCAATAAATTTAATTCAGTAAATAAGAGATTAACGTAGAAACAACTGCTATTTTTTTGCTAGTTGCAAAGTGGGTCATAAATAGAAGGTATTTCCTAACAACCACTTTCAATATATATATATATATGCATTTTTAAAATACTTGTTATAGTTTAGGTGAAAAACTATTCATAGAAAATTTAAGCAAGGCAGAAGAAATATACTTTCGAAATCTTTTGAATCACTAGTAGTACATAAAACATTAAACTTAGTTTGATTATCTGAGGAAATTTGGGATAATTTCAAATATCAGACTTTCACTTACTTTCTGTTTCCCCCAGAAATTTAGGTTTTTTTAATGTTTTTTATCCCTGATTTTCTCATCAGTGATTTGTTAGATTTCTAAATGATTTGTGGTTTTGTTTAATTTAATGGCCTAGGTCTTTACGGTCTAGCATTAAAAAATATTAACTTGAAATCTCTAACATTCATATTTTTTTCTTAATTTTTGACGAGAATTCAAAAGGTATACTTTAAAGGTGATGGTATACATTCCAAAATTATAATAAAAATTTTAACATCATCTCAATGATTTGTTACATCATGTTTAGCGATTATGGTATTTGTGGTTTTCCTTGTTCTATTGCTCCAGGTTCTAATGGTCTTGCATTAAAAAATATTAATTTGAGATGTCTAATATTATATTTTTTACTTAATTTTTGACGAGAATTCAAAAGGTATACTTTAAAGGTGGTACTATACATTCCAAAATTATAATAAAAATTTTAACATCATCTAAATGATTTGTTACATCATGTTTAGCGATTATGGTATTTGTAGTTTTCCTTGTTCTATTGTTCCAGGTTCTAATGGTCTTGCATTAAAAAATATTAATTTGAGATGTCTAATATTATATTTTTTACTTAATTTTTGACGAGAATTCAAAAGGTATACTTTAAAGGTGGTACAATACATTCCAAAATTATAATAAAAATTTTAACATCATCTAAATGATTTGTTACATCATGTTTAGCGATTATGGTATTTGTAGTTTTCCTTGTTCTATTGTTCCAGGTTCTAATGGTCTTGCATTAAAAAATATTAATTTGAGATGTCTAATATTATATTTTTTACTTAATTTTTGACGAGAATTCAAAAGGTATACTTTAAAGGTGGTACAATACATTCCAAAATTATAATAAAAATTTTAACATCATCTAAATGATTTGTTACATCATGTTTAGCGATTATGGTATTTGTAGTTTTCCTTGTTCTATTGTTCCAGGTTCTAATGGTCTTGCATTAAAAAATATTAATTTGAGATGTCTAATATTATATTTTTTACTTAATTTTTGACGAGAATTCAAAAGGTATACTTTAAAGGTGGTACAATACATTCCAAAATTATAATAAAAATTTTAACATCATCTAAATGATTTGTTACATCATGTTTAGCGATTATGGTATTTGTAGTTTTCCTTGTTCTATTGTTCCAGGTTCTAATGGTCTTGCATTAAAAAATATTAATTTGAGATGTCTAATATTATATTTTTTACTTAATTTTTGACGAGAATTCAAAAGGTATACTTTAAAGGTGGTACAATACATTCCAAAATTATAATAAAAATTTTAACATCATCTAAATGATTTGTTACATCATGTTTAGCGATTATGGTATTTGTAGTTTTCCTTGTTCTATTGTTCCAGGTTCTAATGGTCTTGCATTAAAAAATATTAATTTGAGATGTCTAATATTATATTTTTTACTTAATTTTTGACGAGAATTCAAAAGGTATACTTTAAAGGTGGTACAATACATTCCAAAATTATAATAAAAATTTTAACATCATCTAAATGATTTGTTACATCATGTTTAGCGATTATGGTATTTGTAGTTTTCCTTNTTATTTAAAATAAATTCATAACTTAATTTATAATTCATATTAGATTCATTTGCAAATTTATTATAAATATAAATCTAGGATAAATTTATATTTAGAATAAATTCATAAAATCAATATATCTTTTTTATTTCTATTCATACAACGCATTTTTACGCTTAATTTTTTTTTACTTATCTGATGTTGTTTCGTGTCCGGAAATATTTGGTTAAAAAGTGAAATTCTACTTTTTGGTAATTAGCTTAATGAAACATCTACACATACTTTATCTACAGCAACATATTAGAATAAATTCATAATATAATTTCATAATTCATAGGGAATTCATTTACAAATTTATTCTAAATTTGTATTTCGAACAAATTTATAACATAATTTATAGTTCATATTAGATTCATTTACGAATTTATAATAAATATAAATCTGGAATAAATTGATATTTAAAATAAATTCATAAAATCAATCTAGCTTTTCTTACTTCGATAAATACAAAGCATTTTTTCTCATATTTTTTTAAAATTTTATTTAAAATAAATTCATAACTTAATTTACAATTCATATCAGATTAATTTACAAATTTATTATAAATATAAATCTAGGATAAATTTATATTTAGAATAAATTCATAAAATCAATCTGTCTTTTTTATTTCTTTTCATACAAAGTATTTTTTCCGCTTAATTTTTTTAATACTTATTTGACGTTGTTTCTGGTCCGGAAATATTTGGTTAAAAAGTTAAATTCTAATTTTTGGTAATTAGCTTAATAAAACATCACTGCAACACAAAAAATTCTAGAGATAAACATTTTTTTAAGAATTGTATTGGATACTCTTTCCCTCTCACTCCTGCAAAAGTTTAGCGATGTCTTGATGCATTATTAACAGCTTAAATGCTTTTAGAATAATAGCTTTCTTTTTCCTAAGAGGTAAATACTGAAAACAGAACTATTTCATTATTTAACAATTGCATTGTATAAGAGGAAAAATTACCTTTATGCAGAAAATATGCTTTTACTTTGGAAATTTTTCTCTGAAAAATTACAAATCTGTAATTCTTTCTTTGTTTACCATGCACCATTTTCTGAAAAATCTAGATTTCAGCTTCGCAATTTTACGTATTTCAACAGCACACAATAACAACGTGCATATTTACGTATTTTAAGAACACATTAACAAACGGCTCTCATTAACCTGGGCGAATTTGGCGACCATTCTGGGGATCTTTACTACAATTTTGGCTATAACAGCTTTATCTACCCTCCCGAAGTTGTGAGGCTTCAGGTGCTTGATTGATTAATGTGTTCATTTACGTCGCACTAGAGCTGCACAATGGGCTATTGGCGACGGTCTGGGAAACATCTCGAGGCTTCAGATGCATTAAGAAGACAGATGTCCTAAAATTCACACTTGTCTCTAGGCGACTTTTTTCTACACAAACGGTACGTGATGGACCATTTTCATAAATATGAATGAAGAACGTTTTTCTCAAAAAGAATCACATAATTTTATCAAAAAGAAGAAGAAAAAAACGTTCAAATTTACTGCACAGTGTATTTTAGAGAACTAAGTCCTACTATTGTCCGTAACAATCTAAGGGCAGCTTAAGTAATTTACATTTAAATAGAAATTTTTAACTGCTTGTGCTCAAAAATAATGTGCTACAAGTAATTTTTTATGGATAACGTGTTCATGACACTATTGCAATAAATTTAATTGAGTAAATAAGAGATTAACGTGGAAACAACTGCTATTTTTTTGTTAGTTAAAAAGTGTGTCATAATTAGAAGGTGTTTCCTAACAACTACTCTTAATATATATGTATTTTTTAAAATACTTGTCATAGTTTAGGTTAAAAACTATTCATAGAAAATTTGAGCGAGAAAGAATGAAAATACTTTAGAAATCTTTTGAATCACTAGTTGTATAGTGGGATAAGAAACATAAAACTTAGTTTGATTACCCGAAGAAATTTGGGATGATTTCAAATATCAGACTTTCAATTACTTTCTGTTTCTTCCAGAAACTTAATTTTTTTAATGTTTTTTATCTCTGATTTTTTCATCAGAGATTTAATAGATTTCTAAATCATTTGTGGTTTTGCTGGATTTAATGGTCTAGGTCCTCATGGCCTAGCATTAAAAAATATTAACCCTTTAGTGGGCCATTTATTTCTAGTAAAGTTAAATTAAAGAATTTTTGGAATTGAAATTCATATAAGAATAGTATTTGATATAAGAAAAGAAAAACTCATTTAACTTATAAAAAATTAATTTAAGTTTTAATGCCATTCTTTTTGGTGGTAAGTATATTTACCACGACCTATTAGGAACCTATTGACTTTTATTTTTCTTTATTTATAATATAAATTTTATAAATGCCGCAAACGTCAGAAGGAATTATGCATTTTATGACTTTTATACGCTTTCTTATACTAAAAAATGGTTGTCAATTTTATTCAAGCGCACTTCAAGAAAACTGAAGTTATTAACAAATAGAAACCTAAATTAAAAGTGGTAGAAAAGTTAACATGGGCGTTAAAAATGGGTGGTAAGTATACTTACCACTGCTTTAGAAAAGGTTAACTTGATATCTCTATTATTCATATTTTTTACTTAATTTTTGACGAGAATTCAAAAGGTATAATTTAAAGGTGGTAGTATACATTCCAAAATTATACATCCCATTAAAAATTTCAACATCACCTCAATGATTTGTTACATCATGTTTAGCGAGTAGCTTAATAATCAGCACTAGTCAAAAGAGGGAAAAAAAAGCTAATGACAGACTAAACCGAGTCTTATGTATACAAAATGGTATGAGTTCTGAATAACAATAGGATGGAATAAAGTGAGAAGAAAAATAATAAAATAAAAATAAAAACGCGTATTTTTATCATTCAAATGTAATAAAGTTAATGAACTTAAGGATTCGGAAATGTTATGCTTGAAAGAATGCTCTATTTAGGGATCACAATACATTATGATAACAAGATTTAAAACCTACCCTCACTTTTTGGCTGGTTTCCCGAATTACAAGGAGTGGGAAAGCGTGCATACGGGATAACAAATCCAATTTTACTTTATTTCAGTATCTGAAGAAAATAATTCACTTGGCGGCGTTTTTTTTTTTCTTCTTCATCCACATTCTTTTAGGATATTCATTCACCATTGGAGCTAAACTAAGTTATTTTCGCCATAGCAACGGGTAACATTAAATATTCTTTTTTTTTTATATTTATATATATCGCTTTTTTTTCTTCATCGAAGATAATTTCCTTCAGGCAGTTTATAATATCTGTTTTAATTTCTGCTTTCAAAAATAAATTTTCCAAATATTTTGTTTTCGTAATATTCTGTTACATTCTTTTTTTTTGTTTCATTCATTTCCTTCTATTTTTTTATCTCTCAAATGTTGTTGTCAGATTATTTTTCGAAAAGTAAACTAATTGAATCAGGCAAATAGCTAGATAATTTTCTTTCTCGAAGTCATTTTTTCAGTTTTCCTGATCAATTTTATTTTATTTTATAACAGTCGTTGAACTGTCGACCAAATCTTAGTTTTACGATGTTCAACAATGTAGCCTTCTAATTTTGAACCTAATCAAGAAGACAAGGGAACTCTTGGATCAAGTATTGTGAGAAATTTCACTTCGTGGAGGGCTGTTTGATACAAATAACCTGCATTTGCGTTACATGGAGATGAAAATCACAAAAACCTCTCACGGTTAGCCAGACGGCAAGGAGATATAACCGATGATACATCTACCACTGAGGATATTTTATGTCAGTACTGAGGTCGGAATTTGCATCTACCAGCCATCGCTGGGGTTCAAACCCGGTTCACCTCATTAGAAGGCGAAAGCTCTTTTCTCTGAGCCACCACGACCCTTCGAAATCAATTGAAATTTTTTCACAAAATCCCCCCCCCCAAAAAAAACAATTTTTACTTAATTTTTTGACTATCTGATATCAAGCAAAGCTTGTCTTGGAAATATTTATGGGTGCAAAAAATACAATAGAAATAATTTCGTAATTCTTAATTGAAAGTTAAATTTGGAATCAATATCGGTTAATATCAAGTTTTAGATTTTAATATTTTTAAAAAATTTTCTTTAGGGGATTGAAAGGTTGATTCGATATGCACCTTAATTTACAGTTATGTTAAATGATCTTTTATGAAACAGAACAGCAAAAAACCTTTATTATATGAAAGTGGTAGGCATTTAATCATAAATGCATTACTTAATTCTGTAACATACTTTCGTTACAAGTTTGTTTCTGTATGCTCAAGCTGTTTTTCTTCATGTATGCTGTATCTTTTTAATAGACCTGAAAATTTGAATTTGACTCGACTAACTTAGTAGCCACTTCTTCCTCAAACCTAATGAGTCGGAGACCGATATTGATAGGTCCTTTTCATTTAATAGCCACCTTTTTCAAACTTAATTTTTTGATTGAATTAAATTGTATTTTTTGAAAAAAAAATTCATATTATAGAAATAATCTACGGCGATAAATAGTTAATTCAACAATAAAAATAAGATAAATATGTGACAAAATTTAGTTAAGCATACTGACTTTAGAACACTTTAGTTAAAAATATAAGCGGAGGCGAAAAGCATTTAATGTATACGTTACTATGAATGATCGAAATTGGTGGTTGTTGACTTTCACCGGTGAATGTTGACAATCGCACAGTCGCTTTGGTAAATGTCCGAAATATATATAGTATGGCTTTCAGGAGAACTCCTCCAGACATTAGTCTCGCGTCGTGGCGGGTACCATAGTTACGAGAAAAAGTCACTTGGAATAGGGGTGTGGGGTGAATAGTTCTGTCTCTATCTTGGCATAGACCAGCGTGAGTAAACCAATCGACACCTTCATTCATCCTTTGCACCCCCATTAGAAATGTGCTCTCGCTTGTTACCATAGCAGCAGACAGCCCCAGACATGTAGTCTGGAGGAGTTCTCCTCAAAGCCGCACTATACTATGTCCAGTTAAGTGCCACTGCCCTGTATACATTTGCCCTGTATGCTCTACAATCTACATCAATGTTTTTTTAAGGTTCAGTGCCACTGCCCGGTATGCCCTACATCAATGTTCTCTTAAGGTCAAGTGCCGCTGCTCCATATGCATTTAACCGGTACTCCGAACATTGATGTTTCTCCAAATCTATCCTTATCGGATATTAAAGTATCGAATAAATATAATAATATCAAAGAAAAAATTAATATAAAATCGGATATAACAAATATTTCGGACATTCGCCAAAGCGACTATGTTATTGTTGACATTCACACCGGTGAAAGTCAACATTCCCTTGATTTCTGTCATTCACAGAACATTTACAATACAACTTATGTGAATTGTTGAAGAACTCTTTTTCCACATGAATCTTTTTATCACAAGTTGATGGATTCTGAAGGGTCAAAATTTTGCTAGGAGATATTGGACTTTTTAATGAGAATTTTTTTTTAGTCTTTTTGTATTGATATACTTTTATCATATAACAATTTAAAAAAAAAACGATGGTAAAAGGTGGCTGGTTGTTTATTTAATTTAACTCGCCACATGGCGATTGGTTATTTTTAAATTTCTTTTTTATGCTTAAATATTATTATTAAATTAAAAGGTAATACATTATCACTTTCTTTTATAAAAGAGCATTTTCAAGCACTGGAAAAGGAGAGCATTTATTCAGGGACGCCAACTGCTCCGCTTTCTCTAATAGTTTTAATAAAGTGGTAGCAAACTATATAGTAATATTCGTTAGCGAAGGATAGTGACGCCTACTTTTTATTAGAGTAACTAGAAAAATTGATGCTTTAACGTTGCATTTTATATGATATTTATATTTTTTGATATTTAGTGGTGACAAAATTACTTAAAAAGAAAAATATTAAACTAAAAGTAACTTAAATTTCGCTACCACTGGAAAATACTATTTTACAAAGCGGAGCAAGTTAGCATCTCTGATTTACTTACACAGACAGAATTTTCTGGCAGATCTAATATTTTGAATATATTTCGTCAAATTCTGTTAGTTCAACTGCAAACTTTTTCTTTTCTGTTGCAAATTAATATGAAACGGATATGATTAAAAAATTACCACATATTAAAAAAATTGCGCAACGTTAATAAATTACAGTTGTTATAAAAAGACTAATAATTAAATAAGTTTAAAAAAAAACTGATTAGAAAAATACGATAATCAAAGCCATAACAAAGTCCATTGACAAAAACAACTTTTCGTGAAGAAATTTCTTAAAAATCTTTTTTTAATTCCATTATTTTTAATTGGTTTAAATCTTTAAAGCCATTTTAAAAGGCATTTTTCGTTTCGTGGAAAGGCAGGCTTCATTAAACTGAACATGCTCCGGTGATTTTCTATTAGAAATGAAATTCACCGCGGGTTGTCGGGTAGAAATTTATAATTATCTGTTCATTCAACTGCGTGGATTTGACGTTGCTTTTAAAATGTTCCAGAGAAGAAAACTTAGCTTGGAATCTTTTCTCGAAAAGTTATTTTTCCTCTACTCTTAAAGAATTTTATAGATTAATGTAAGAAGGGAGAAAAAAATGAGCGAAAATCTATTTTGCTTTTGAAGATAATTATGAATCTTTTTGATATGCTTTACAAAAATAGTTTTTTTTTCTTTCTAAAAATCCGTTGAGGAGTATCATTGAATTTTTCACGCTGATTTGCTTAATCTTTCAGAAATAATTATTCTTCCATTTTTAAATTTTAAATTTTTTTTTCGTTTTTGTTTTGATAGTATTCTCGTAGTGTTTTCTATCATAGAGGATAATAATTTTACTGGAAATGATTTAAAACCATTAAAAAATTATCTATTCATTAAATAGAAAAAGAATGGGATATTTATATTATGTATGAATTGAACAAAAATTATTGAAAATTATTGAACAATATTTTGTTATAAATATGATGATTTTTTTATCCTCTTCGAGGTAGTTGGCAAATAAGCCTCGAGTCTCTTTTTCCAAGCACTCCTTGCCGAAGCCAGGCAAGGGGTGAGCTGGGCAAGGGTTGAACCTCCCGAGCCAGTCCTTTTGCATCCTTCTACCCATTTAGTTTTGCTTTACATAGATCTTGGTACACTTATCTTTGCCAAGAAAGACTCGGCCTTCCTCTTTTTCGTTTATCATCGGGTGCCCAATTAAGTGCGACGTAAGCAGGACGATCGCGCTTGAGACGAAGGATATCTCCAGTCCATCTCTATCTTCTCTATACGGTGCAAAATCGTTGTGCAGAGCACAATAAAAAAAAATATCTTGACAACTTTTAGTCTAATAATCAGATTTTCATGGTTATCATGTAGTCTTAAGGATTTGAGGTATTAACCCTAAGTATACTAATTAATTGAGGAACAGAGTGCAAGAAAAAAGGACCACCCTGAATAACTTTTGATCTAATGATCGGATCATCGTATTTTAGGACTCAATCTTAATGGTTCGAAGGGGTGACTTCAAATATGCTAATTAATTAGTGCGGAAAATGTTCAAACGAAAGTATGTTTAAATATACGACTTTTCTCAGGAACTATTCGACTGATTTCGCACCTTGGTATTTTGCCATGTAAAATTACATTCTTTAAAATGATATAAGAAACTGTATGCAATTCAAAATTACTGAAAGTTATTTATTTTAAATGTAAAATAATGTTTAAAATATAATTCATAAAATGCAAAATTAGCATTAAGGGGTTCAAACTTTAGACCACTCTTCTGAACAAACTATTGGAATCATATTTCCTAGATATGGAGGATAGAGGTGGGGAAATATTGTTACTTTTGAAGCAATTGATAATAAAAGAAGGACATTGCATCAAATGTAGAAACTCAAATGACATTCTTCGTGCTCTCTGTTTGTAAAAATTTATTTGACAACTTTTTAAGTTTCTTCCATTGATTCAGTAAGCTCATTAAACATATTTTTCTTGTTTTAATTTACATTAAATTTATTTCAGTTCACTTGTTTGTTATTAATAGGTAATGTTAGTCCCACTTCGTAGTTGACTTAAGATTAAGCGTTCTTCATAAATTACTTTATAACATCCATCCCAAAGAAACTATAAAACTGGGAAACCACATAACTATTGACCTCTACTACAATTATTATTTAATTTTATTGTAGAATTCCTTTTTTAGTTGATAGTTGTAGTAAATCCAAACATTGGGTCGACTGTTCAACAACGGTTATAAAATAAAATAAAGTATAATTGCTGGCTCGTAGACATTTTAATTTTTATAGACCACGAATGTTTCTAAAACTTAAAGCTAGTCCGTACACCAGCTGTGTTTACATTTCTGTAAGGCATCACAAAATCTTTCTCTATCAAATCCATTAAAATTATATTATTCATAATATTTAAACTCTTGTAAAATATTTCCTAACAAATAAATGGATTCATCTGTTATATCTCTCATATAATAGTTCGTAACCATAAAAAAAATCGCGTAATAAACATCATAAATCATTTTCTATATCCATTTAAGATTTAATATAACTCATGACATACTTCTTTTTATTCATTTTAAAAGAAAAAAGAATCCCATCAAATTTATATTTAGTTTTTTACTTAGAAAAAAGCAGAAAAAAAATACTTTAATTACTTTTTAGATGAACAAATAATGTTTCAGAATACTCATTGCTAGTTATTTATGACTTTCGCACAAGCTTTAATATATTTTAATATCTAAAGAAGAAAAAAAATGGAGTTAAAAAAAATCATGTTAAAGATAGCAGATGTTTATTTCTTTTGGCACAAAAATCCAATATTTCTTTTGCATGGTGGTACTTTTTCTTACACTTTGGCGTTGCAAGAAAGAGTTTAAGGAAAAGAAAAGGGGAAAAAATGAGACCTCGTTTACACGCCACACATTTTTCGAACATCATTCTCTCTTTTCCCGTCAGCTCAGAGAAAACGATTGGTGGGAAGGAAAAAATCCCTAACATATGACGACGTCTTTAACCAATCGTTGAAAGGAATAATGACTGCTTCCATAAATAAAGTAGGAACTTTTACGAGTTAGTTTGGTATAAGGAAGAGATAAAGTTCTTTCACTTCGCTTTTATTAATCTCAGTTCTGGGTTAGTAACTTCAGGCCATATTTGCTTGGCATAGAAGAGTTTCTGTTACTGATATATAAAACATCAATAAATCAAAACTCTAAATTTTGTTGACACATTGCATTGCTCCATCTTTTTTCATTGTTCTATTGTTGCCTTTATTCTCATAACAATTTTCACTCATAACAAATTATCATAATTTAAAGGGGGTTGGAATATTTTGATGATTGGAAAATTTCTGTTATTTATCACTCAAATCCTTTTTTTTATAATGTGTTACAATTTTATATGTAGTTGCATAGCAAAACACTTGATTTTTAATTAGGAAATTTAAAAAAAAAGGAACAAGGTTTAAAATGTGGAAAAGAAAATTTTTAAGTCACATTTTAATTGTGCTTTTAGACCATTTTTATTATGCGCTTTTAATAATATGAGTAAGATTAATGCATATTCTATTACTCACTTTTAATTCACCGCTTTATAATTAACCATTAATGAAAATAATCAAACGAATGAATGGAAATGGTGCGTACAGTTCGTAAAAAAGAACTTATCACTTTTATAACTTTTAAACGGTTAGTCGGATTTTCCTTTTGTAAAGTGTTATTGCCAATATTTGAAAAAAGAATGGGATATTTATATTATGTATGAATTGAACAAAAATTATTGAAAATTATTGAACAATATTTTGTTATAAATATGATGATTTTTTTATCCTCTTCGAGGTAGTTGGCAAATAAGCCTCGAGTCTCTTTTTCCAAGCACTCCTTGCCGAAGCCAGGCAAGGGGTGAGCTGGGCAAGGGTTGAACCTCCCGAGCCAGTCCTTTTGCATCCTTCTACCCATTTAGTTTTGCTTTACATAGATCTTGGTACACTTATCTTTGCCAAGAAAGACTCGGCCTTCCTCTTTTACGTTTATCATCGGGTGCCCAATTAAGTGCGACGTAAGCAGGACGATCTCGCTTGAGACGAAGGATATCTCCAGTTCATCTCCATCTTCTCTATACGGTGCAAAATCGTTGTGCAGAGCACAATAAAAAAAACATCTAGACAACTTTTAGTCTAATAATCAGATTTTCATGGTTATCATGTAGTCTTAAGGATTTGAGGTATTAACCCTAAGTATACTAATTAATTGAGGAACAGAGTGCAAGAAAAAAGGACCACCCTGAATAACTTTTGATCTAATGATCGGATCATCGTATTTTAGGACTCAATCTTAATGGTTCGAAGGGGTGACTTCAAATATGCTAATTAATTAGTGCGGAAAATGTTCAAACGAAAGTATGTTTAAATATACGACTTTTCTCAAGAACTATTCGACTGATTTCGCACTTCGTATTTTACCACGTAAAATTACATTCTTTAAAATGATATAAGAAACTGTATGCAATTCAAAATTACTGAAAGTTATTTATTTTAAATGTAAAATAATGTTTAAAATATAATTCATAAAATGCAAAATTAGCATTAAGGGTTTCAAACTTTGGACCAATCTTCTGAACAAACTATTGGAATCATATTTCCTAGATATGGAGGATAGAGGTGGGGAAATATTGTTACTTTTGAAGCAATTGATAATAAAAGAAGGACATTGCATCAAATGTAGAAACTCAAATGACATTCTTCGTGCTCTCTGTTTGTAAAAATTTATTTGACAACTTTTTAAGTTTCTTCCATTGATTCAGTAAGCTCATTAAACAGTATTTAATNACTTTTACAAAACAAGAAATTGGGTTTGATTCATTTGGCTGCTGTGTAGCTGAAATTATTCTCTGATGTGCAACTCTGATATTCTCAACTCTAATGTTCTAAAAATTAATTTGAAATATTACTTACAGATGCTGGTAGCTGGATATGAGTGGTAGCTCGGTCCACCAACCGATTCGTCTGTACTGGTTGATCCTTTGTTCACAAGTCGTAAAGGAATTAATATCTTATGCTGGGTTACAACTTACAGACGTGACATATTTTCATTTAGCATGGCTTAAACATTGTTTTTGAGTGGTAGCATATTTTAAGTATTTAACATACTTTGAAGTATTCATATCAGCTAAAAATGTTTTCCTTCCGTTTATCGTGGAGTGAAAAATTCAAAACTGATTCCACTGAATTGGAAGTTAACTTTATGAAGTTCTAAGCAGCCTTCAAAAAAGTTCCTCAGCACTCTTTAATTTATCCAGGTTATGGGTACCCTGTATTTAGTGACGCGCACTAATGTGTATCCTGGGTCTAAAGAGTTTAAATAAATTATGCATTCACATTTTTAGTAAGTTAATTCGCAAAACATTCTGCATTTGAAGTATTTATAAGTTTTCTTATAGAAAAAGAAATGTAATTTTCATAAATTTTTTTTTCATATACAATTAATTTAATTCGAACAAGCTAACTTCCAATATATTTGTAATATATGATAAATGACCTACATAATTCTCTTAAAAGTTAGTATTATCATTTCAAGTTATCTAATATACATCTTTTTATATCATATTATGTATCTATTTAATTTACACTTTTCTTATATTTTACTTATATTTCATATTGTCTTATGTGGCAGAATAAACTCGGGTATTTCTGTATCTATTGGCAACACTGTAGTTATTATTTATTCTGATAGGTAGTCTTAAATAATAAATTAAATAACGTTGAATAGCTACCTAGTCATACGCTAAGCATTTATTTAGAATAATTTTGTTGTTACTAATGCCATTTGTCAATACCAGCAAGCCTGCTAATCCAAGCGATTTTAAGGTAGAGGGGGCGTTCTCAGCGGCACCACCTATGGCCATGGGTGAGAGCGAGACGGAAAAAAGGAAAAAGCTGGTAACATAACCATTTCAGTATTAATAAGTTTTCAGACGGAGTAAACCCATTCGCTTCTTTTAACTATTCAACAAAATCTACTTTTTCTCAAGAAAGAAGCAGTTTTATATGAATGCTATATAATTGTGAAAAAGATCTCGATAGTTACAGAAATTTTATTTTTATCGAAATAAATGCTAAAATGAAATGCTTTTCGTACTAGTTTTTGCTCCTTTCCGTCTAGGTATATATAGGTTTTCAGCCCTATCTATGGCAAATATGTTATTTGACAACTAGCCCCTGGCTAGACCTTTTCTTTTACTGTTTTTGACTATGGGGATTTCCCCAATTTAAACTAGCATATGACTTTTACTTACATAACAACCTAGTAAAGACGAATCGGTCAGTGGCTCTTCGGCGCCAAATACCGAGATTACACAGATATCCAGCATCTATGGCAAGGAATACGACTTCAGCCACACATGCGTCACAGCTCGTTTTACAAGGAGGACTAATTCATACTCCATTCATTCATCTATCGAACGTAATTTTAACTTGCACCAGAGAATGATCCATCTCCAATTCAATACCCCTAAAGGTATTGATTTGCTATGGAAACTTGTAGGACTTTGTGACCTCGACAGATTTAACGTGCACCAGTCACCATTTAACACACGGGGATTCTTCAACCGGTGGGATTTGAACTCCCGTTTTAACGAACATGAACACAGCATCTTACCAACCAGGCTATCCCAGCCTACAATAATTTTGTATTTTTATAAATTGAAAAACATAGTTACGAAATATATAGATTTATTTTTGATCCCTTCTAAAATGGCTGTTGGAATTTTAAACATAAACGGTGCTATGGTGTTGCGTACTGTTATACCAATTATTGGAGACGGAGCTTATCTTTTTCAAGCAATAGCTTATAAATGTTATAAGATACTCAAGTTATGGCTCATGAGATGCGTGAGGAATTAACACACACCATGAAGCATTTGCTTTCTTATCTCAAGACAGAGAGAGAGAGAAATAAATTTAATACTTTTGGTGCCTACGTTACTGAAATGTCCAGAACTCATACTTATGGATTCCATGGCTGCCCGGACAAATATTAAATTAAACCTAAAATTCAATACATAAAGAACAATATCGCGGATATCTTTTGAAAATAGTTAAAATTGAAATCGAAGCACATTTGTGCGAGTAAAAGCTAGACATTGAAAAAACGTTTAATTGTTTAAATATATTGCTTAAAACTAAATAGTCCTTTCAAAGGTCGTGGTAAGTATACTTACCAAAAATTTCCATGGTTACCAAAAAGTCCATGGTGAACTTTTTTACCACTTTTAATTTAGGTTTCCATTTGTTAATAACTTCAGCTTTCTTGAAGAGCGTTTGAATGAAGTGAAAAAAAACGTATAAAAGTTATAAAATACGTAATTCCTTTTGAAATTTGCAGCATTTCTAAAATATATTTTATAAAAAACAAAAAATCAAAGTTAATAAGTTTCTAATTGGTCACTGTCAATATACTTTAAAATTTAGATTAATTTCTTATAAGCTAAATGAGTTTTTTTTTCTTGTATGCATTACTATTCTTATATCAATTTCATTTCCAAAAGTTCTTTAATTTACCTCTACTAGAAATAAATGGCCCATCAAAGGGTTAAGTTGTTAGGATAGGAGGAAAGGTTGAAGAGTTAGAATATTTAAATACAGTTCTTCTGTGAATTCGGCATGGTTACTATTTAACCCTTTAGTGGGCTATTTATTTCTAGTAAAGGTAAATTAAAGAATTTTTGGAATTGAAATTCATATAAGAATAGTAATTGATATAAGAGATGAAAAACTCATTTAGCTTATAAAAAATCAGCTTAAATTTTAATGCCATTTTCTTTGGTGGTAAGTATATTTACCACGACCTATTAGAAACTTATTGACTTTTATTTTTCTTTATTTATAAAATAACTTTCATAAATGCTACAACCTTCAGAAGGTATTATGCATTGCATAACTTTTAATCGTTTTTACAAACTAAAAAATATATGCCAATTTTATTCCATCGCGCTTCAAGAAAGCTGAAGTTAATAACAAATGGAAACCTAAATTAAAAGTGGAGGAAAATTTAACATGGACTTTAAAAATTGGCGATAAGTATACTTACCACGGCTTTAGAAAGGATTAAAGTGTATATGTTGTATAAGATAATTTTGAAAGGTGACTAAGCTGGTCAACAAAGGTAGCTAGTTGGAAATGTAATATCTCATAAACATACATCTATTACAATAATCACAATAATAATGTAAAAAATCTAATAAAATATATATTTGTTACACTAGCATACATTATTGTATCAGATATTCTTTTGCTTAAACTAATACAAAACAGCTTTGAAATAATCTTTGCGTTTTCCTAATAATGGTTTTTGGCTCGAAATATATTCTATTAAAGATAGTGCGCTTGAATAAAAAATAAATTCTGGACAATTCGCAATACGTTTTGCAGCATTAATTACTTTATCTCTTTTTCTCTCATTCAAAAAACTTGACAGAAATAATTTGAACATGCTCAGCAAGGAGTCCAGGGAAAAACTATTGTTGTCTGCTACATTTCTATTCCGTTTTCTCGAATTAATTAATTTTTTTCTGGCACTTCTTCTACGTGCCAAGGTAAAGGAAATATCACGGGACTTTGGCGAAGAAAGGAATTGCCGTTAACTTAATTAACGACCTATGAGTCCCCCATCTAATGAAGTCGCCTTTTTTTTTTTAAAAAAAAAGTTTTTTTTTAAAATCTATTCTTTTGTATTAAGGCTACTATTCGATTAAGTTTTAGCTAAGTTAAAATTATTGTGTCAAGTTGTGGGCTTGCGTATAGAAGGATAATAAGCTCTTGTTCTTTCTAATAAAATGGGTACCTCGTTATAATTGGTACCGCTTTTACCTATAATTCAGCAATTTCTTAATGATATTAATGAGAGTTTTTTCCCCTTGCTTGTCAATTTTGTTTTCGCTTTAGCCTCAATTTCAACAATAATTACTCGTCTAAAAATGACGGTTAATTTTTTAATGTTTTTTTCAGCAAATACTTACTGGAGATCTAGCAGTGAGGTATAGGCTAGTAAAATCATTTATTAAAAGGGAAATTTCTTAAAAGTGTACTTGTAAGGGTCTGTTAATCAATACTTTAGCCAATCAATTTACTCGCCTATCAATAATTCAGTAATTTTTTAAATATTAATGAAAACTTCGTTTTTCCTTGCATATCAATTTTATTTGCGCTTTAACCTCATTTTCCAGAAAAGAAACATTTGTTTAAAAGTAATGATGGTATATTTTAATGATGTATTTTCGGAAAAAGAAATTATTGAGAATTTAACAATGAGGGATATGTTAGGGAAATAGTTTATTAAAATAGAAATTTTTATCGAACCGTTTTTACTTATTGATTCAGCAATTACTTAATGCTATTAATAAGAGTCTTTTATCCTTTAAATATCAATATTTTTGGAGCTTTATCTTCAATTACTAGAAAAATGATGGTGCGTTTTTTATGTTCTTTTCAGCAAAATACTTACTGAGAAGCCAGCGGTGAGGAACAGATTAGTGAAATAATTTTTAGAACTCAAATTATTAAATGCGTTTGTGTACATAAGGACCTCTTTAAAATCAGTATCACATTTACCTAGATTTCAGTTATTTCTCAATGATGTTTATGAAAACGTATTTGTTTTTCCTTGCATTTGAATTTTGATAACGCTTTAGTCCCACTTTCCAGTAAAAAACTGTTCGTTTAAAAATTTTTAATTTTTTATGTTCCTTTCAGTAAAAAAAAAGAAAACTTATTGAGGAGATAACAGTGAAGGATAGGTTGGTGAAATCTTTTATTAAAAGCGAAAATTCTTAAAAGCGTACGTGTATATAAGGATCTTTTTGAAAAGTGCTCTTTCTTTTGAAAAAAGCTATTTATAAAAGCCTTTTTAAAGTTATTTTTCAACATAAAAGAAGATCTTAAAAGCTTCCGTTCTTTTAAAGGGGGGACTCTTCCTCACCCCCGCGTTCTTTAAGTCATATCAAAGGTTTAATGCTTTAAAATGCATCTGAATTAAAGCAATAAATTGTAAAGTCGTTCAGTTATTTTAAGTACGCTTAACTGTTAAATATTGTCTTCGATCGAACGGCTTTTAAAATTTGAAAAAGTTTCCTCTCTGGAAGAGTATTTAAGAGGAACACAAATTATAAAAGTTTTAAAACTTCGTTTTTATTTTTGCCTTAAAATTTCTCCATTAGAACGTTATGTATGTATTATAGTAGAATACTGCTTTATACTTAATGAGGATAAATTTGTGTGATACTTCCCGCAATTAATGGAAAACTTGAAACCGATTAAAACTAATTTTACAACGAATTTCGCAAGTAAATAAACGACTGGGGTTATAATAGTTTGTAATAAATGACAACTTCTAGAAATATTCATTCGTAATAATCGATATGCTAAGTGGAATTACAATATAAAGATAAAACTTGTGCAAAAATAACTGTGTATTTTAACCGATTTGTAACCGACCATTCTTTAACCCCTTGGGGACGGGTGATTCAGAAAAGCATTCGTACAAAATCAGAATCAGGATGTAATTAAATAAAAAACGTTAACTTAAATGTAGCCATTGCTAATTTGACAGACTTACTTTGCTTTTACTTTAATTATTGTTAGTTTAATCATATATATAATCAATGTTAATTCAAAGTATAACTAAATAGTTTTATTTTGAACAAAGTAATGGTGAATTAAATAAATCAAACAATTATAACTCCACCCACAAATAAACTGCCAAAGAATTACTTTGATTACCAGTTTTATCTTTTTACTCTGGTTGATACGGTTTTATGCTGGCAGATATTTGTGACAGTCGGCGCGAAAGGGTTAAAAGAGAAGGGGCTCTTTTTTATGAGAAGTACAAAGTTGTAATACAAAATGTTATCATTATTTTTTCATTTTGATACAAAAGGTAGCATCGTCAACCAAATTATATTAACGATTTAGACATTTATAATTGTAGTAAAAGGTGAGTAAAAGAAAGTGATGGGAAACAGGGAGATATCAAGACTGTAACTTACACGGAAAAGAGACGAAACTGGTACTAAATTTCTAACATTATCTTGGGAGTAGTAAAATATCTGCGATTACCACAAACTACTAACAAATACAAAATCTGCACAATACCATAAATTTCTCATTATCTCACACATCTTGTACTTCTTTTATCTTTGTATTGAAGCATCGAGTTCAGCTGACTTTGTGGTTGCTAGTACAATACAAATAGGAAAAAAAATTGAAACAGATATGTATGTTATAATCTGTAAAAAGAAAGGTAATCGTAGATAATATTTTTCTACAGAAAAGATTAAGAAATTAAAAAAGTTTTACTACCAACCTTTTCAATTTTCTGGGTAAGTAACTACCCTGAAAAATATTTGTTTCGTATACACACAGTCACCCCAGAGACTCTGTATACAAACTGCTTTCATTTTATAATTTTACTGTAATTTCACGATGAATGGGATATGGGTCTTCTGCGCGGTCCAGGTGCCCAGCTTTTGTTAAATAAAGTAAAGTAAGTTTCGTATACACAATTCAATTCTTTTTTTTTCTTTTCGTAAAGGCACTTCTTACATTATTACAAAATTTGTAGTTCAGGCAATAATGGCTTACGTAAAA
>NC_092204.1:18799830-18805092 GCF_043381705.1 Parasteatoda tepidariorum
CCAGGAACAATGTTTTCATGGGGCACATTAGGACCCATAATCCTCATAGAACAATCCCTGACTTCTGTAAGCTACTTGAACATAGTTGCAGACCAGGTTCACCCATTCATGGCAACAGTTTTTTCTGCGGGAGATGGTGTTGGCCAACAGAATAATGCACCATGTCATAAGGGTCGAATCGTCATGGATTGGTTCGAGGAACTTTTCAGAGACTTTCAAGTCATGTCTTAGCCACCAAATTCACCTGACCTTAATCCAATAGAGCATTTGCGGTCCTACGTGTTATTAGCAGGGTGGTCATAATGTAATGGCTCTTCGTTGTGTATATATATATATATATATATATCACTTTAATTTGATATAAATCAATGTATGAATACATGTTTTCATATTTACTTTTAAAATCAGATGTAAGTTTTCAAAAATAAATTGCACCAGTTCGTATTTAAATACTTCTTTTTATTTCAAAATATGTCCTTTAATATCCTGCTTCAGTTGTCGAGCAATAACATTCCAATTATGTCATGTTCCAATTTATTTTTACGTTCTTATGTTGGATTGTAATCATTAAGTCGGTCCCAAAAACAGCGCATTTGCCATTATCATGGCCCTCCAATCACAGAGCAAGAGAAATGGATTCCTCCTTTCTTTACTGCTTCATTTACTTATTCTGTTTTTATTTAAACATTATATACATGACGATGGCAACCAATAGTTGACATAAAACTTTTTTTTAGTAATCTAATGACGCGGCGAGCACAAGAATCACTTTTAATGAGGACATTTGCAAGGCCCGTTTAATCTATCGAGCAATTTTGAAGAGTGAAAAAATGGAGATCGAATATTAGTTGAATGATGTTATTATTTCCGGAAATACGTAATGATTTTTTATTGTTATGAATCGTTTAAAAATGTTTTTTTTTTTTAGTTTTTAAAACTATCTTGCAGACATGGAAAGTAATCTTCAGATATATAAAATTTCACTCTGCTTCGTTAATGAAATATTTTAATTAAAATTTTACAATTAAAAGTATTTAACTAATATATAAGTTAATAAGTTAAAATGTTAAATTAAATATGTAGGAAACTCCTTACCGTTTTGACCTGTTTTTTTTTTAAAAAAAGTACAAAACACTACATTTAAAATTGTTTGAAACATTTTAAATTTTTAAGATATTTAAATCAAATTTTTTCCATTAGTTTCCAAATACGATTCACCATAAAGTTACAAAAAAAAAATCATTTTAATTTTTTCCGCGCATGCGCAGTACAAAAAAACTGCTTTAAATTTTTATTCCTTGCTCATTTTTCAGAATTTTTTTTTTCAAATTTTAATACAATACTTTTGTAAATAGCTTTAAATTGCTCAAAATTTTTTAAAAATTTTGCTGAATATTTTTAAAGTTATAGCAAAAAAACATGGACAAAAAAATTTGTTTTCATAAAAATGTTCATATTTTCAAAAATATTTAAGCAAGATATACGAAATTTTATGCAGTTATTGTAAACATTAACCAAAGTAATCGAATGACCAGAGAATCTTATTGCTAGATTTTCTTGCATAGGGTGTTTAAAAATACTTGTTTTCTTTCGTAATATATTGTCGGTCCCTCAAACCCCTGAAAGCTTTGAACTTTATTGTGAAGTATGAAAAATTACACGAACTAAGCACTTCTAAAACTACAAAATAGTAGGTACTATTAGTATTTCTTGAGAAATTCAAAAAAATGTCAAAAACTGTAAGTGAAAAACTTCCATTATTGTTGGGTAGTGTATATATACATACCAGCCAACTTTCACTTTTTCCGTAATTAAATTTTCCAAGCGGTTCAGAATTACTGAAAAAAAATCACACTCTAAGATATTTGAATATTTTCATAAGGTTGTCAATCGGTATCAAAATTAATAATCTGCAATTATATATTTGTATTAATCATTCATTTGTAGTGAAGATTAAAATCATTTATAATTATTATTATGGTTCAAAGAGTTTAGTAGAAGAGCATGTGTTTCGCAACCACTTTAAATTTGAAAATAAAATCTTCCGGATAATCCGAAAAAAGTTGGGAGCTTTGTATATAAATATTTGCCTAAAATTTCAATTATGTCTGTGCTTTTAAAATTAAAAAAAATGACACCGAAAAAACTGAGACTTAAGTCTCGGTACTATCATGTTTTTAAAACCTATTTTTTAAGAACAAAAGAGTTTGGGAAATGCGATCATGTGATGTACGAGTTTAAATTTTATGAGACATAAATGGGACACCGGTGTCCCATTTAAGTATTTTATTTTCTAATGCTCTAATTACAAGCAAAAAAATATTTTGGTATTTTTTAATTACAAAAAAAATATAATAGTTACAAAAAAATTTGTTCGATTATCGAAATTATATTCGCACTAAAAAATAGAATCCCAAAAAAAAAAGTTTGAATTTTTTTTCATTCATATTAAAAAATTTATCAATTATTTATTTTGTAAACTAAAGAAATTTCAATGAAAAACTTTAAATTCTCTTACATCTTAATAAGTGAAAATTTGTTCACTTATTTGCAGTTTAGATCTAAGTAATTTTTTTTCCTTTTTTTGATTAATGGTGGGCACTTGGGTCTATTTCCCATTGGCCTCAGAAATGCCAGAATTGCTACTCTCTTACCGTTACCCAGTAATCACCTATGGCTAAGTCACGGCGGTGGAGTAGCGTTGCCTACGTCATACAACCACAAACCCGTTTATAGGGCGGGTTACATTTACACAATCACACAGAAGAAAGGACATAGAACACAGAGAGAGGAAGAAACATCCATGCCCTGAACGGGATTCGAACCCCTAACCACCGGCTTCGCAGTCAGACACGCTAACCACTCTGCCACCTGGTCGGCCAGATCTAAGGGATTAATCTAAGTAAGNTGAAAAACTTTAAATTCTCTTAGATCTTAACAAGTGAAAATTTGTTCACTTATTTGCAGTTTAGATCTAAGTAATTTTTTTTCCTTTTTTTGATTAATGGCGGGCACTTGGGTCTATTTCCCATTGGCCTCAGAAATGCCAGAATTGCTACTCTCTTACCGTTACCCAGTAATCACCTATGGCTAAGTCACGGCGGTGGAGTAGCGTTGCCTACGTCATACAACCACAAACCCGTTTATAGGGCAGGTTACATTTACACAATCACACAGAAGAAAGGACATAGAACACAGAGAGAGAGGAAGAAACATCCATGCCCTGAACGGGATTCGAACCCCTAACCATCGGCTTCGCAGTCAGGCACGCAACCACTCGGACACCTGGTCGGCTGGATCTAAGTGATTAATCTAAGTAAGTGATTGGAACATTTAGCCTTTAATACTATGAAATATAATCAGACCCCTTATCACACTTCTATACTAGTGATGCTATTTTATCGAACAAAATTAAATTTTCAATAATATGTTCAATTATTGGTACTTATAATCTTAATATTTAAAGCGACTAGCCTTGCAGACAACCTTCTTTTTCTCATCAACTCCATTATTTTATTGAAGCTGCCATCACAGCAACTAATATAATTTATTTTTATTTCAAGATAATATATTCTTTAATTATTACTATATTTTCTTTGTCTTTTTTTTCACAAATCATGAGGAATATGCAACTTGATTTCATAAATCAATATTAAAAGGGGTATCCAAACCTTCGGTGTCTAAGGGCCTTAAGAAATCTTCTAACTATGACTATGCAGTTACCTTTTCGTAAGTCTCTTAAAGAGTAGCTGTAATTATCCTTATTTACTATTTAATTTGGTACCAATTCACAAAAACACTTGCAGAAAGCAAACCAGTTGCCATACCTGTATTTACGAAGCACTAATTTTCACAAAATGTTTTACTCGTTGTATCCATATGTAATGTTAAATTTCCGATCTCCACATTTGTAGTAGAGTTCCATCCTTTTTTTATTTCTTCATAGTATGTCAGCAAGTTGAGTGAGGATTCACCGGAGAGAGATATACGTGTTTAAGAGGAAGAAGGTTGAACCTTTCACTCTATCAGAAGGGGTCAGTGATTGGTCGTGAACGTGACAAGAAACGAAAATCCTCGAGCATCTCCGAAACTCTGTCATTCTTAACACTTGTTCAATTCTTTTATTGCTGCTGACATAAGATAGACACGAGAAAACACATTTCTCTTTTGAATCGACGGCAAAACTGATACATTATTTTTGTTTCAATCACTGTTTTTATTTAACAGAGTCACTTACAAACTTGTCAAGGGGATAAAAGTTAGTATAAATAGCTTAAGCAGCATTATAAAGTACCATTGAAAATTGAACTAAATTAATTCAATTTAAAGTACACATATTGTGAGTTTAGAGTAAATGAAAATTAAATGCGTAAGGAAAAAAATATTGTTTGATTGAACATTTTTCTCAATTCTGGATCAGTCCATAGCAGCCCGTCCATATTCCTTTTCGTCCCATTTCGTTAACATATTTTATTTACTTTTTAGGGATATTTCCGAATAGTGATCTGCTACGCCAACTACATGATTGATTGATTGATGTAAATTTTTGGCGCAAGAGCCATGGTTTGGCTATACCGCGCCTAAATCCAGGTTAAAATTACTATAACTTTGTTAAAACGAGAACAATTAGGTTAAAATTAGCAATTTGTCCAAAATTAAAACAACTAATTTAAAATTTGTCAACTAGGTTATAACTAGTACTAAATCAAGTTGTAAAACCCGATATGTTTTATGTACGGTATTAAATTTTGATGAGGTGTGTCACCAAGTAAGAATGATGAAGTCGGAAAGTCACAGTTAAAGTACTGTCGTCTTTTAAATTTAAATTTCATACACTGGGTCAGAAAATGTTTTACTGTAAGAGACTCTTTGCAAAAATTGCATTGTGGAGGTGCTTCATTTAAAATTAAATATTTGTGTGTCAAGCGGGTGTGCCCAATCCGTAGTCTGTTGATAAGTACCTGGGTTTTTCTGTTGTAGTTAGTCAGTGGTGCAAATGGTTTAATATCTGATTTGATCTCATGTAATTTGTTGTTTATTTCATTATCCCAGTTGGTCTGTCTGAGTTGGGTAAGAGTGTCTGCCACTAAATTTCGAATGTCAGGTAAACAGTGTGGTTTATTTGTAAGATTGTGTGTTGACTTGGCTATTGAATCAGCTTTTTCATTACCTGGAATGCCTACATGTCCCGGGATCCAAACAAATATTATTTCAAAGCTATTGTTACTGAGGCTTAAATATGTATTTATTATATGATGTATG
>NC_092204.1:18805528-18863411 GCF_043381705.1 Parasteatoda tepidariorum
ACTAACTAACTAACTAATCAACTTTTTTCAGAGTACCTATCCATGTATGGATATCTGCTCTTTCATCTAAATTGGATAATATGTGGTGGAAGGGAAGGGAGGTGCTGCGTTAACATTAAGTTAAATCTCAGAATGAACAATAGTTGATAAAATCAAGTCTGAGTCATACATAAAAATAAGTCGCAAGTTGATACATAATAAAGGGAACAAATTGAAGATAAAGATAAAGAAAGAATATTTACACTATTTACAAATGAAATTTATCACGGCGAAGAAGCAATTCAATATAAAAATTGCATCCGTTAAAAACAATTGGTAGTTATGGATTTTTATTATTCCCGGAAAAAAACTAAAAAATGAAATTTATTTGTTACCAGTTTTTACTCCGGTGCGCCACCAAGATGAGACAATCTAGTGTGACCCACCGGTGGGTCACCCCGGCGAGAGCGTGTTAAAAACTAAGCTAGCCATGAAAATCTACGATTACGTATTTTTCTATTGGCTATTTTTTGCAAAGTTAACGGTTAATAATTAGTGGTGTCAACATACAGTTGGGATTTTTAACTTTTGTGCAATTTTTTCATAGTAAAAACTACATTCATTCTTTTATTAGTGGTGCACAGCTTTACGAAAATTTTAGAAAGGGTACACAAAAGTCATAAGTTTGGGAAACACTGGCCTACGGCATCCTTGTTCTTCGTTCAGTTCATTAGATTTACAAAGTTTTTACTCACCACAACTTCTAAGTAATTCAAAGGCTTATGTAATACGCCACTTTGTCAAAGTTAAGCCAGAGGCTTCCCAGGCCGAGCGGTATCGCCGAGCCGAATGCTGTACAAAGAGTGGAGGTATTTGGTTCGAATCCCGCTGTTACCTTAGACGTATCTTCATGCTGTTCTTCTAATTGACAAAGGTTCTTAGTTGAGCACACAAGCCTGCAAACGTATGTTGTGACAACAAATAAATAAGAACAAACACAGTTGAGCCTATTAAAAAAGTTTGCAAAACTTAACAAAACTCTGCAAACTTTTGTTAGTACTTCTTAACCGTTTTTTAAAATATTTTGTCAAATCCAGATGAGTTGCCATCTCTGCATTTTATGAGATCGATTCTAACAAATTCCGTTAACCTTTTTTTTTTGTACAACTTAAAAGTTGTTTGCCTAAACGATCTACTTTGTACATGAAATTTTCATAAACTCACTTCGATTTACTAGCTATCAATCACTTTCATTCTTAATCAGTTTTTCATTCTTAATCAGTCCAGTTTCATTCTTAATCAGCATATCAACCATTCAATACTTTCTAAGTTGAAGCCAATTGGGCATTTAACTGGGTGTCTGAGCCAATCAATCATTAATGTAAACAAAGTCATTACTAGTTAACCACCCTGCAGGTTTAATGAAAAATTCAACAGTAGTTTATTTAATCAGAATCATCTTAATCAGAATCATTTTTACATCAGAATCATTTACAGAATCATCACTCCATCACTATTATTACATTTATACTAATATCATTCTGAGTTTAATTTTTCTATTTATATACAGTAATTTATGATTAAAAATATTTATGGCATATAATTTTAATACATTTACTTTGAAAATATTAAAATAAGTTTGTTAGAAAAAAGCTTTTTTATAATGAGTTTATTTTATAACGAATTTTTTTTAATAGTAATTACGATTAATTATAAATATTTTAAGACAACATACTAAATATAATTAATCATTGAAATTATAATTGAAAATGTCAGTATTGAAGCTAAAATGTTTGTTTGTTGACTTTATAATTTAAAATATCAAAAGTAAATCTTTTGTTATTTCTTTTTCTTAGTTTTATATCATTGCAAGTCAAACAAAATGTAGCTACATCGTTTGTTTTCCATCATTTCTTTTTATAGAAGATCTGGACTTAAACACAATCAGATTACTACAAACAACTGTCTAACAGAGGCATGGAATTTTGCAACAGAATCTCGCCAATCTTCCGCCAAAATCAGAAAACCACAAAATCTAAGAAATCTGAAACTTTGTTGATCAAACAAAAATTTTTCTTCTTCTGCCATTTTCTTATCTTTTTTTATCCTTTCTTTAGTTTTGAGTCCAATCAGTCGAAATTCTCTATTTTTAGGAAAGAAAAAAGGTAAATAAAAAGTATAAACAAAATAAATAAACAAAAAAATATTAGAGGAAGAAAGTTCGAAAACATTGCCAGACTACACTGCAGAATCAGCAAAAGCATTTACGCAAACAGAAAATCAGAGTTCTGCTATACTTCGGGAACAAATAAAAATCAACGGTTGCAAAAGACAGAATCTCCACCGCAGCGCATTCGATTTCTGCTTGCATAGCTCCTCGAATTCTTACAACACGGCTTAACAAACCGAGTGAGATAAAAAAAAAATAGAACAAGAATAAGAATGATAAAAAAAACAGTTCTGTCTTAGAAGACGTAGAGAAAATATTTCAGGCTCTTGTGGAAGTGATTTGCTTCCATATTAAATCTAAAATTCTAACCTTATTTTATTATTGAAAAAAAGTATTACTAATATATGGCAGGCCTTCAAACTTTCTACGCTTTTTGTAAAAATTTATTCTAGTTGTTGCTAAATTTATGCTTTAATGCATCATTTTTTATTGATTTTAACTTATTTTCCACACCACTACTCATAAATGATTTAAAAGCTCACATACAACGCCACTTTCTACGTAGCTTTGTCGTATATAAATTTTTTTTCAATAGATTTGCTAAATGATATAAAATTCCGTAATTTGTAACTTCAACTTTTAATTTATTAAGCAAAGCGCTTAAATTCTTGTATAGCTACCATAATGATGCTAAACCATCACCTCCTATATCAGAGAGCCTCCACACGGTTTTTCATAAGTAGTCCTCGCAGACTATTTAAAAATTGAACCAGTTGTGCGCATGAACCCAAATTCTATTTTAATAGTAGTTGAGAGAAATTTATCATATATATTTGAGAATTGAATCTGTAGTGGTATACAAATAAATACAAACAAATCAATCGTATTTATAAATTAAACAAATTTTTTGACATATATTTGCTACCGCTTTCTTATTTTTACTAGATTTTCTATTAAAGGGCCTTTTCGTAAACTGGTTTACCTTCACAGTGGTCTGATCCAACGCTTCCTATAACTGAATGCCTCCACACGGTTTTCTTTAGGTAGTCTGATCAGACCATTGTGAAGGATATCCAAATCCGAACGTGTCACTTAATATAAAATCTAGTTAAAATAAGAAAGTGGTAGCAAATACATGACTAAAAATTTGTTTTATTTATGAATATTATTGGTTTGCCTTACTCACTTGTCAACCACTACAGATTCAATTCTCAAATACATGAGATGAATTTTTCTCAATTACTTTTATAAATGGTTTTGGGTTCATGCGCACAACTGGTTCGCTTTTTAAATAGTCTGCGCGGACTACTTATAAAAGACAGTGTAGAGGCTTTTTGATGTAGGAGGTGATGTCTGATCGGACTACCTGTAAAAAACCGTGTGGAGGTTTTCAGTTGTAGGAGGCGTTGGCTAAACCCAATATGTTTTAACTCAATGTAAGTTATATTTCATGAATTCCCTGGTAGGGGCTACTCCCTGCATTTTGATAGTCAAAAATCCAAATATGTAAAAAAAGAAAAAAGTAATACATGCTTATTCGGAGAAAGTGCGTTGCGTTTTTGTGTCTGATTTCGTAACTTAATTAATTATTAGCACAATTGAGGTAACCTCCAGAAACCATTAAGATTGACAGTTAGTGCGTGAAAATCTGATCATAAAAGTTATTCAGGGTGACATCTTTTTTTCTTTTGAGCATAATACAATACGCGTAAATATAATTTCTCGTTCACTACTAAGTGTGGCCAACTCAAGGTTGAATGCTATTATACTATACTGAGGCCAAAAAAAAACTATTCCGAAAATCACTTATTTTAGCTTGTTTTCGGGAATATTAAAATATCTACGACAAAAAATTTTTTTAAACTATTTTAACATTTTTACCCGATAAGATTGTTTTTTACCAGAAAAAAATAGCTCACGAAATGAGAGAGCATATTTTACTTCTGAAAACTACGGGGATGTCAACATTTTAAGCATTTTAGAAAACATTTACTTAGTGGTAGCTAAGTTTATGTTTTAATGCATGTTTCTTTGTTTTCAAAATTGACTAAAAGTTATTTTCCACACCACTGCATGCAAACGATTAAAAAATTCATATAAATTACCATTTTTCTCCAGTTCTCTCATGGCAAGGTTTTTAAAATTTTAGAAAAATAACCGAAAATTCTCTAATCTTGAGATTTTAATTGGCTACCACTCTATAATATGTTGCGAAAAAGCGTAGTAGTTGTCAGACCCTGAATCTACCAATAAATAAACTGGTTCTGTTACCAAATTTTCTTCTTTTCCGTCTTACTTACTCAAGGATGTCAACTGCTCCATTATTATTGCAGAATAAGGACAATTATACGCTTACTTTTTAAAAGTGTCACCACAAGATAACAGCAATGAAATTGTAATTCATATGACGAGTTGAAGTTTTTTTTAAAATTTAGAGTTGAAAACATTAATTAAAAATGAAAAATACTAAACTAAAGATAAATAAATTTCTCTACCACTAAAAAAGCTATTTTTTTACAAATAGGTGCAAGTTGGCATCTCTGCTTTTGGCCCGAGTACACGAACCCCCTCTCGAATTTTTGGTGCTAAGCACCCCCTCTTCTTCCCATCTCCATTCCTCCTCACTACTCCTCATCATCGATTTATTACTACAGATAAATCGGTTAATGCCGATTCGCGGCAGCGCACCGAGATTTATATGATTTCTACCATTCTACCATGCTTTTGGCCCATGACGTTTTAAATACACTATCCTCTGATCATCTGCCAGTCTACATCTCGATTGGGATAGCCTTACAACAGGAGAGAAAGCAGATCACTAAAACCGATCGGAACCTCTTTCAAAATATTCTCACAATAAACAAACCGAACATTGAAGCTCTAAACACCACAGAAGAAATCGATACGCAAATTACTATACTCCAGAATGACATCATGACTGCTTATGGTAAATCAACTACGTCAAAAACACTCACTTCAAACTATCTTAAACTACCACCTGAAATCAAATCTTTAATTAAACAGAGAAACTGGTGCCGAAAGAAACATCAAAAAACTTCTGATCCAGACTACAGAGAAGAGATGATTAACCTCAACAAGCAAATACGCAAGAAAAGCCGACACTATAGAAGAAAACAATGGATAGACAAAATCGAATCACTCAGCACAGAGGATAATTCTGTCTGGAGAATGACTAAATCACTTCACACCACACCTCAAGTGGATAAGCCTTTGCATAAAGAAACAGGATATGTCTTCACATCGCAAGATAAAGCCGAAACATTTGCTGACTCCCTAGAAAAACAATTCTCTCTCAATCCGGCTTTCAACCTGAACAATCACAACTTGGTTATTGAAGAAGTAAAACAATTCAACTTATCACATTCATCTCCAGAGATAATCGAACCGGCCACAACAGAAGAAGTTACAAATCACATAAAGAAATTAAAAATAAAAACAGCTCCTGGTTGCGATAATATCAAAAATAAGATGATCAAGCTATTACCAAAACAGTATATTCAACTAATCATTCATATCTACAATGCTTGCTTTGCTCTAAACTATTTCCCTGATGACTGGAAGAACACAAATGTCATACTTTTCCTTAATCTTGGCAAGGATCCTACCATGCCTGAGAGTTACAGACCCATCAGTCTCTATTGCAATTTAGGAAAACTTATGGAAAAAATTATCTGCACACGGTTTATGCCTCACCTCACCAAATTACCAGACGAGCAGTATGGCTTTCGGAAGCATCTTGACACAACCAAACAGCTCCTCAGAATAGTCAACTATATTGGCCGTGGCCTCCACAACAAACAGAGTTCAGCATTTCTGATGCTAGATATAGCAAAAGCATTCGATCGGGTTTGGCACCAGGGTATCATCTTCAACTTATAAAACTGAAATTCCCATCTGGTATCATAAAAATTATACAAGCCTACTTACATAATAGAACTTTTCAAGTTAGCTTTAAACACATGAAGTCAACTAAAAGAAAAGTAGCAGGAGTGCCCCAAGGAAGCATTCTTGGGCCCATATTATTTATATTATTTACCCACGACTTTCCTGTCGACAAACAAGACTTTAACAGCATCACAGCACTTTTCGCAGATGACACTGGAATCGAAGTGAAGTCAAAAAAACCCAACATTGCCCTACAAAAACTCCAAGGAAAACTGAAGGAAATCGAAACATAGTGTCTAGACTGAAAATTCAAAGTAAACGGACAAAAATCACAACTACTAATCATTCAGCATAAAAGAAAAACCATCCTCCCCAAAAATCAAATTGTTCTCTTTAATGAAATTATTCCCATAGTCAAAAGGGCAAAATACCTTTGTCTGGTCATTAACAGTAAATTTAATTGGAAAGATCACATCAAAACAGTTATGAGCAAAGCACAAGCAGCCTGCCACAGATTGCAAATCCTTCTTCAGAGCCCCAAAATGGAACTTAGACTTAAACTCTTACTCTACATCTCAATGATCCGTCCCATCCTGTCTTATGCATCTCCAGCTTGGTGCAACATCTCCACATCACTCTTTAAAAAACTAAAAACATCCCAAAACAACATCCTCTGGAAAATAACAAAAGCAAGATTGTTTATCAGAAATAAAAACATACATCGCGACCTCAACATAGATTCTTTCGATCATCATATTGCAAAGCTAAATTTCAGATTTTTTGAAAAAACCATAAACTGTGACACCGCAGGATTCAATGAAATGTTTACTTTCGAAAACTTAAGAGAAGACGTAAACCTCAGGCCGATGGCAGCTTACTTTTGCAATGACGTAATTTTATCTTAAATTCAAAATATTCAAATTCCTTTTACTTCAATTGCATTCCAATTTCCAGAAAGAACCAATCTAAAGATCACAATTCAAGACGAATGGGAAAAAGGCCGCTAATGGCCCCAGGCGCCCAGATAAATATTGATGATGATGATGCTTTTGGCCCGGTCATAATATCGTAGTAGAAGATACTTTGATGAGATCTATTTAGTTAAAATGTAATTCAATTTTCTAAAGACGAATCGGTCTTAAAGAAGTAAAGAAATGCCTAGTATAGTCTTAGTATGTATTCTATTGGGCAGCTAGAATTGGGCATCTGGGCCGTGATGCGGCCCTCATCTCATCCATCATGTACCTTTTAAAATACGAGGAGACACATTGTGGTCAGCTCTCCTTTTGGTTGAAATTTTAAAGAAAAGCAGCTTGCTCAAAATTTTCAATTGTTGATTGTAGCTGAGGATGAAGTATCAACGTGAGGAAAGGTTATGATCATACATGGCAGTACTTTTACTTTCGTTACTTGTACCGCCGATACAAGTAAAAAGTACGTACTTTTACTTGTACTTCGTTACTTTTTAAATTTAGTACTTTTACTTGTACTTTCGTTACTTTTTTAGGGAAAAAGTAAAAGTATTTGTAACGGAAATATCGAATGAAATCGTTACTTTTTTCTAAAACTCGGTAAGCTTTCTTAAAAANTTTACTTCTGAAAACTACGGGGATGTCGACATTTTAAGCATTTTAGAAAACATTTACTTAGTGGTAGCTAAGTTTATGTTTTAATGTATGTTTCTTTGTTTTCAAAATTGACTAAAAGTTATTTTCCACACCACTGCATGCAAACGATTAAAAAATTCATATAAATTACCATTTTTCTCTAGTTCTCTCATGGCAAGCTTTTTAAAATGTTAGAAAAATAACCGAAAATTCTCTAATCTTGAGATTTTAATTGGCTACCACTCTATAATATGTTGCGAAAAAGCGTAGTAGTTGTCAGACCCTGAATCTACCAATAAATCAACTGATTCTGTTACCAAATTTTCTTCTTTTCCGTCTTACTTACTCAAGGATGTCAACTGCACCATTATTTACAACTGGTAGCGAATTAAAAAGTAAAACTTGCAGAATATGGATAATTACGCTTACTTTTTAAAAGTGTCACCACAAGATAACAGCAATGAAACTGCAATTCATATGATGAGTTGAAGTTTTTTTTTAAATTTAGAGTTGGAAACATTATTTAAAAATGAAAAATACTAAACTAAAGATAAACAAATTTCTCTACCACTAAAAAAATATTTTTTTACAAACAGGTGCAAGTTGGCATCTCTGCTTTTGGCCCGGTCATAATATCGTAGTTAAAGATACTTTGATGAGACCTATTTAGTTAACCCGTTTTGTCCCGACTTTATATATTGAAATGATACAAAAAGTGGTTTTATGGAAAAGGTGGTATAATATATTATCGAAATTAATTGGTTTTTCTATTGGTAGGGCATTCCAAAAGTCTTTGATAGATCAAAAAGTACTTGCTCCTTTTAATTCTGGATCTAGTCAGAAGTAACTAAAGCATTGTGGTATCTGAGAACATTGTGAACATAATTATTAATAAATGTGAATTATTATTTTAGCTTCACACATGTGGACCCCAGGTTTTAACTAAGTAAAAGAATATAAATATTTCAAATGGTAAATTGAAATATTTTTAATACGTAATAATTGAAATATTTTTAATACTTACGTATTTTTAATACTTTTTAATGCGTAATACGTTATGTAATACGTTAAGCCGTGTTGAAACTCTCATAAATTTAGCAAATTTAACCGAAAATTTGAAAATTATAGTTTGCAGTTTTCTACCACTTTTTAAAATATTATCTCAAATCCGGAACAGTTGGCATCTCTGGAAATGAATATTAACCCATATAGACGACCGGACTGTATCAAGGAACGGGACTAGCATCAGAAAGATTCTGGGTTCGAATCCCGTACAAGAGTTGTATGTGCTTTCATTCTCTGTACTATATTTCCTTACTGTTGTAGCAACGTTGGCCCACATAATATGGTCCCCTTGAAAGAGTGGCCAACAAATCTGACTTTCGGATGCCTGTATTAAAGAAATGTCATTTAACAAGTGAGCATTGGGAAAAAAATATTAACCCATGAGAACATCAGAGCATAGCTCAAATCTCTGTGCGCTGCCGAGAAACGGCATTAACTAATTAGTCGGATTTTTTAGACACATAACTGGGGGAATCTGGGAAGTGGGAGTAGAATTGAGGGGAGAGGGCTTGCCAAGCATCAAATAGTAAAGTCATGAGTGGGAAACCAGTTGCTTAACATATGACGAAATCGATAGGAAATTAAACATAATTGAGATCAAACTAGATTAGAATATAATAACATTTACAGGGGTCAGTATAATACTAACATTTACGCAGGTGTAATTAAATAGAAAATAACAGAGAAAATATATATAACTATTTACATATTTACACGAGATTTAAAAAAAATGTCAATGACAAAGAAAAGATTATATAAGCGATACATAGTTCTGCAACTACTATGTCTGTGACTCTGTTATAGTGATGACCCTAACCTGCTGGTAATACCATTCGTTTCTGGGTTGCTCATCACACTCAAGTAACCAATTTATCCTCCCCACTGCTGTGACCCATGCTAATTTATTTAGATACCAAACTAAGAGGAGGCAGTCAAGTTACTGTTAGCAAGTTTTTGATTAAAAATGATAGTCTTGTCTTGATATTAGAGCTGGGCTCCTGGGCCGCTCAGCGGCCCCTATCCAATCCACAATGTTTCTTTTTTATATTTGTAGTAGACCTTTATGGTTAACAGTCTATGTGGTGGCTGTTAACGGGATTCAAGCACTTTGCTTGAGTAAATGAAAATTAAAAGAAGCAGCTTGCTTTAAACTATGTGTGGCTTTGAATGTAGATTGATGGTCAACGTGGGGAAATGCTTGATCAAGCTGTCAGTATTGTTGTTGGATCTGATGCTATAGGTGGATCTGTGATTAGTTATTTATTTTGATGATTGTGATGTGAGGCGTCGGATGTAAAATGAGCAGCTATTGGTCTTAATTTTACGTCTTTTTTGTAATTTTCAAAATTGAATGTCTGGTTGAAGTTCACTGTATTGCATTTTATGACCTTGTCAAAGAAATCTGCATTTAATTTGTGAATATATTGTGATAAGGTCGGGATCTTGAGGTCTTTGTGAATATTTGTATTTCTGATGAACCATCCGACACGGGTGATTTTTCTGAGTATCTTGTTCTGGCATTGTTTGAGTTTTTTCATAAGATGTTCCGGTATGATTGTCCAGGCAAGTGAGGCATGTGTGAGAATTGGTTTGATCATTGATGTATTTAGTAGTTTTCTTAGTTTTAATGAGACATTCTGGTTATAGATGAGTGGTTGCAGTTTAAAAATGATAGGCCTTTGCTTCGTTGTTTAGTTGATTAGTTACCAAATCTATCATGGTACGGACACTAAATTAATTTTCATTTATATGCCATGGTAATGAAAAATGAAATATTTCTTTCTGAAATTGATAGCAAATGATGTGACTTATCAATTTTAATTTGTTTGGAAAGCTTACATGTCGAGTCTACAAGTCAAATGAGTAGAATTGATTGGTTTACCCTTATTTGTCTTTCTGTTCTCAAAACTCATGATGAAAATTACTTCCCGATTTCACAAATCAAGATGAAAAGGTAAAAGCCTAGACCAATAATATGACTATGACTATAAAATAGAATGGGTTAATAACCTCAGTTTCATATGAATTTAATTTAAATAAAAAAAATTATACAATCATCATACTTTCATAATTCTGATGTACACAAAGGAAACATAGTAATTTTAAGCGATAGTTTAATTTTTCGATATAATTCCCTCATTAAAGTTATTAAATTAATATCCATCAGGTATTGAGACTTGTTCCCTTAGGTTATTAAAACTTTCATGTATAATTATAACGTCTGGAAGACTGTCTAGACTAGTGACACTTCAAAGGTTTTGTTTCTCGCGCGTCAGAACTTAATTGTCTCATAAACAAAATATCAATTTTAATAAAGAATAAGAGATTTTTTAAAAAATGCAATTTCTTACAAACAGGTGTTCTTTTTCCTATGTTTTTTTCAAGATACCAAAAAAGGAAACAAATGAGTATGCTTAAAAATCTTTTTTTTTAATTTTTTTTTTAGCTTTTTTAAGTTTAGTCAAACAAAAGCTATTTTTCATTATTCTTAAAATAAAACAAAAGCATTTAGTTCAGCTGATGAGTTTTTGAGGACAAACTTTTTAAAATATCGAAAAAAGTTTTTTAAAGTTTGCTAAAAAAAATTTTAATGGAGAAAAATTGTTGGTAATTAGAATTTTTAAGAAATTAATTAATCTATAATTAGAAAGTGAACAGTTTTCACGTCTGACTGTGCGTAGGCTTCTTTTAAAATTCCAGTGACATTTGTGCTATCGTCATAAAATTTGAATAGCTGGTGAAAGAAGCAATATTAGTCCTATCCTAAAATTGGTTCGAATTTTTCAATTCGATCGTTTGGGAGAGCCGTGTGAAAAATGGAATTTTTTTCATTGACCGTTTTATTGGCGTTAGCTACTACTTTAAATTAAACTATTGAACTTAAAGTGAACTTAAGTTAAACTATAGAAGATTTAATTTTTTTCAAATATTTTACTGACAATATTTGAACAAAAACGAAGAGCTTATTGAACGTACTTTAATATTTAATTAGTTGTATGCGCTATGTAGGATACATTCAATGATCAACGTTAACGTCACAGCAAGGGCGGTCCGAAATAATTATTGAATCTATAAATAATCGAATCATTAAAGTAATCTGACACTACGGTTTATTTCGTGATTAATAATTCTTTTAAAGTAGTGGTGACTCAGAGGATAGAGCGCTCGCCTTTCAATGATGCGAACCGGGTTCGAATCCCGGCGATGGCTGGTCGATAAGAAATCCAAACCCGGATCGCACCAACCACAGTGCTGACGCAAAAATATCCTTAGCGGTAGACGGATCATCGGTTACAGTCCTACTGCCACCTGGCTAACTGTGGGAGGTTTTCGTGGTTTTCCTTTCCTTGCAGCGCCAATGCGGGTTATTTCCACCAAAAAGTCCTCCACGAAGGCAAATTTCTCCTAATACTTGGTCTAGGAGTTCGCTTGTCGTCGGGATGGGTTCAAAATTGCAAGGCTGCGGAGTTGAACTCCAGTAGTCGTAAGCCTAAAATTGGGTCGGCTGTTCAACGACGTTTGTAAAATAAAATAATTGTTTTAAAACTCACTTTTATAAAAGTAGTTCGAAATAAACAGAAACTGAAATGAAAAATCGCTATCAAATCGCTAAGTGGGTTACCACTCTATACGTCTGTTGCAAAACAGTAAAATTTGTAGTGACGTAAAAAGTACTTCTATAAAACATTTTTAAGGCATTTATTTATGTTTAGACAATTTTGATACTTTGAGTGATGGCTACTTCTTAAAATTTTAAAAATCGCGCAACCATAATTACAAACCAACATGCAAACATTTGTGTGTTTAATATTTTAAAGTGAGCACTAATCACTCGTTGCTCTAAGATGAATTCCTAGAATAAAATGATACAGTTGCTAATTCTTATAGATTTAACTTAGGCGTTTGAAGAATTAGTTAATTTAGGATATACCTCCACAAGTTTTTATATAAGATCCGTCTCCACAACAATTTTCATTTAAAAAAAATCATTAATTATTAGATATTTTTTTAAAAAAATTGGTAAGAGTTTGCAAAAGTCTCAGCTTGGCTTTCTGTTTTATGAAAATAATTTTTAAGTCCTGGGTGTTCATTTGAGATTTAATACGTTACAACCATTTTTTTTTTTTGAAGTGGCATGAATGAATTAGTACTGCCTTTCTGAAGGAATTGGTACTACGTTTATATTTAAGAGAGTGGATATAGATCTCTCTCACATATAATCATATTACTAGTAGCTATCTAATTGTATAAATATAAACCTGTATGACTTCTGATACAATGATGCGCATCGAATTTTTAAGTCCTGGGTCTTCATTTGAGATTTAATACGTTACAACCATTTTTTTTATGAAGTGGCATGAATGAATTAGTACTACCTTTCTGAAGGAATTGGTGCTACGTTTATATTTAAGAGAGTGGATATAGATCTCTCTCACATATAATCATATTACAAGTAGCTATCTAATTGTATAAATATTAACCTGTATGATTTCTGATACAACGATGCGCATTGATATCAACTCGGAATAGATTTATAATTTTATGCACAATAATTGTGTATAATCATTTTAAACAAAAATGCATTTATTGAAGGCCAACACAAACAAGTTTGTATGAATAATAAATTTTGGCAGTCACAAATATCGTAATTATGCAAAACAAAGGATATGGATGAAATAATTTTATCAATACTCATAGGTTTGTAATAGATTATTATCGAAGGAAATAACATACAGTTAAAACAACTATTAAATAAAAATAGGGCTAATTCATAAAAGTTTGCAGTTTAGCATATTTTAAATATTCATAAAAAGAAAAAAACTATAGATAAAATATAGTTAAAAAAAAGTTTATTTTACACTGATTAGCAACGTTAACAAAAAGTATAGAAAATATTAAAGGTAAATTGCTCACATTATATAAATTATTTAAATTAGTTCTTATGAAAATTATTATAGTATTCAAATAAATTTTTTTCCCTTTTTTTATAATATATTTTCAAGAGACCACAATAAAAAGTTATATTTGTGTTTCTTAGCTACTGCCTGACGATAATTATCGAAAACCATGACAATTATTTTCATAAATAATTCAAGTTAAAAATTTACATTCACTTTCTCAATATCATTATTTTAATTTTTATCGTTGAAACTTTCATATCTCTATTGATTAACTGCAAGAATTAGAGAGTGAACTGAATTGAGAGAATTTTTTTTGAATTTTTTAAAAAAAGCTATTAAAATAGCGATTGAACAAATAGAACGGAGAATACGAATCCTTCTTTTATTAACCCGATAATAAGCGAACGGAAAATGTAAAAATCGATTTTCACTTGTCATAAGTCTCCTTGAAACTTCGAAGGGAATGAATTGTTGAATATGGTAATTAATACCCCGAGGCATTTGAGCAGTTAGAGACGCTTGTAATTTTAAAACTCTCATTATTAATTTCACATTTTTGTCAGAACTTCAGTTTCAGTTTTAACAACTAATTTTTTTTTCTAACTTTAATTTTTACATCCAAAAAGTAAAGAATTTATTAAGTCAAAAGATAAACTGTCAAATAAATTTGAACTATAATATAAAGAGAAAACAATTAATTTACTTTTTAATATTATTTCAAAACAAATGTGATTGCGTCAGAATTTTTTAAACTTTAACGTTGCATCTAAATTATCTATTGTAGAATACGAAACTGAAAATTTATATTACATAATAACAAAATAAAGATGATAAGTGCCTACCAAGTCAAATGGAACAACATAATCTTGATGGTTACCATCAATAATTCTATCATGAACTATTATATTTTTGATGGTGACAAACATAAGAAATCATGTGGTTATATTTAAATGGCGTTCAAAATCGTACGTTTATACATAAATTTTGGTACCTCTTTAACTCTTAACGCATCAATATCTCCTTTGATGAAAGATCAAATGTCCCCGCACAATTTTAATAAATAGAGAATTTTAATATATTTTTATACCGTAATATTTAGCACCTACTTTTTACAATGTTATTTATTACTATTGAAAAAAAACTATGGAAAAAGATTTGTTCAAATTATTTAGTCCTTGCATTAGTTTGAATAGCAGGTTAAAGCATACTGATCGCAAAAGATAAAACCATAGGGAAAGATTTGTTCAAATTATTTAGTTCTTAGTTTAAATAGCAGGTGAAAGCATACTGATCACAAAGGATAAAACTATAGAGAAAGAATTGTTCAAATAATTTAGTCCTTGCATTTGTCTAAATATCACATTAAAGCATACGGATCGCAAAGGATAAAACTATAGAGAAAGATGTGTTCAAATTATTTAGTTCTTGCATTAGTTTAAATATCAGATTAAAGCATACGGATCGAAAAAGAATAAAACTATAGAGAAAGATTTGTTCAAATTATTTAGTCCTTACATTAGTCTAAATATCAGGTTAAAGCATACCTATCACAAAGGATAAAACTATAGAGAAAGATTTGTTCAAATTATTTAGTCCTTGCATTAGTTTAACTAACAGGTTAAAGCATACGGATCTCAAAAGATAAAACTATAGAGAAAGATTTGTCCCAGACCATTACACTCACCATTGAACTCATATTCAATTAGAGAAATAAAACAATCTATTTTGCTTCCATAGTCTTAATCATTAAACATTGTTTGCGTAGTCTTAATCCTAGTCTTAATCATTAAACAGAGTGATTGGATTAAAAATATCCTGCACAATTATGTACGCATCGAATTAAATCTTATTATAAACCTATCAGTTTATACTACTTTTTGTACAGTACGAAGCAAATTTTCTAAGTAGGCTTTAAGTATACTACATAAACATGCACTATACACTATTTCATTACATTTGCTCAGCAAATAAAAATGATTGCAAAATTCCATAACCATATAACATCAATATAAAAAGCAATAAACGATACTTCAAATGGAAGGAGCTATTCATCTTTTCTTCGAGAAAAATCTCCAACTCTCTTCAAACATAAGAAAAATGAAGATATGGCTCGAGGAATAAAAATCTTCAAACAAGACTAAATTGTCAGCCATTTTCCCAAAATTTCACTTTTCCAGAGAGTTGCAGACGAAACGTTGAAAACAGAATAATATAAACCAGACCTCCTTTTTCGTTTCGCAAACTGTAACCTGCTGTAGATCGGCAAACGTAAAGCCCACCAAGAAAACAGTAAAATAAATATAAAAAGTAAGTTCTTTCTTCAGAATTTCGCTTCGCCCTTATTTAGGCAAAAGCTTTTTTTTTTTCTTTTCTCCTTGTTTTTCTTTTTGCCGAAAAGAATTCTTTTGGGGGATTTCTAGATTATTTATGGAAGGTTTTGGTTACTTACTGAAGTAATCCTACCTAAGTTGTGTTTCAGTTTTTCCTTCTGATTCTGCTTTTGAAAATGATTTTTGCTGTTAGACATGAATTAGAAATGATGTTTTTTTTATTTGTTTTTATAATGCAAAATATAAAGGCAAAAAAAGTACGAAAAAGTATGTATTTGTTTTACATTTTCAACTTTATCATTTTTGTTCTATATTAAAAAATTCAAACTTAAAAAAATAGTTTTGAAATATTATCGCAGAGCTTCTTGTTTCCTTGAAACTAAGTAATTGCCTAATCATTAGAACTATAACATATCAACCTTAGCTGATCATATAATTGCCATTTTTTTAAAATAATTTTTGATTATGATTCATTGAATTGATAACATAAAAAGATTAATTTTTTACCATAAGCAGGTGTTAATTTAATTTAGTAACCAATACTTACTGGATTTATATTAAAGTAATATTGATATAATTTTTTAATATTATTATATTTGTAGATACCAGAATATTTTATTTTCTTTAAGTTAATGTATTTAGATTCGAACGTGGCGGTAGTGATATATAAATTCAATAGTAAAAACTAGTATTAAGAAATTTTCAACTTATTTATAACAAAATTTTATACCAGTTAATTGTATAAATATTAAATTGTCTAATTAGACAATTTAATATTTATACAATTAACTGGTGTAAATTATTTATTTATTGGAATTACATACATTTGCAAACTTGTGTGAACAATTTAGGTTTATAAACCTTAGTCAAATACAAGGACAGCGCGATCCAAATCTCCCGCTTTGTACAGAGTTTAGCGGGTCGCCCGCTTCATAGGTTAGGGTCCTCTTGTCATCAGGCTAACCGTGGGAGGTTTTCGTGATTTTTCTCACTATGTAATGCAAATGCAGGTTAGTTTCATCAAAAAGCCCCAAACGAAAGTAAATTTCTCTCGATACTTGATCCAAAAGTTCCATTGTATTCTAGATTGGGTTGAAATTTAGAAGGCTATGGAGTTTAACATAACCAAGTCGTAAACCCAAAAAAATTGGGTAGGCTGCTGAACGACGGCTATAAAATGAAATACCAGGCTGGACATCATGTTCATGTGCTACGTGGCCTGGTACAAAAACATATTGAAACTTTTTTTGCTAATGTCAAAAATTCCTTTTCAAAATTTTGCAAAATTCAAATTTGAATGTGTTATTTTTTCAATGAACTTTCAAATTCTTTGAATATGAGAAGATATTTTAGAAGAAAGGAAGAAGACGAATGCAAAGAATTTTAGAAGAATCCCTTTAATTTGATTCAAAGGATTTCCTTAAACCAAGATCCCAGTTTTTACGCAATCAGTTCCTCTAAGGTTGATATACTTAAAAGATTATCAATTTCAGTGAAGCTAAGTGTTAGTTAGCTAAAAATTTGAGAGCGTTATTTCTTGATTTTATCCCGTTTAATTCTGCAAGCTAAATATATTAAGGGTTTAAGGCCGAAAAAATAGTCATATTTCCTGATTCTTTTTAATTTTGATAATAAATAAAATGCTCAAACTGGTTTTTTCTAAAGCTATGAAAAACAAAATGATAGCTGCAAAGCATTGCAATTCTTAAGTAGTATAAAATTTCTTTTTTTTGATTTAAGAAAAAAAAAAATCAATTTTAAGGTAAAGAGAAAAAAAAATATTGCTATTGCAAAAGTTCGTAAAATTGATTTGATGTACGTACCAACTTTTGTAAGAATAGCGCGTCTTGTTCGTAACTCAAATTTAAAAAAAAAAAAAGAAAATCACGAGAAAATCATTAACAGCAAAAAATCTATGCAAGAAAAGGAAATAATTACATTCCTGTAATTTAAAATATACGGTTGAAATTTGAAAAAAAGATTTTGTCAAGGTGCACTACAAGATTGAAAGAGTCTAGGAGTACTATTCGAATACTTAAATATGTTTCCTGTTCTTAAACATTTGCGTAAATCTTTTAGAGGCATTAAGGCATCTTTTAACCTTCGGCAATATGAGTACTTTTAAATGTTATTTAAATTACTGTAAGCTCAAATTTATAATATAATCACTTGAGTTCACTTATCAAATGAAGCTGGGTATATGAACCAAAAATAACCTTTGTCCACTCATCGTGTCCATAACAGTCAGTGAGGTATATAAATTACATAAAAAAGAAACAAATTTCAAATGGAAGAGCAGAAGATCCTGTTGTTCCTTTTCATTGGTGTTTTTAAACTGTATGTAATAATGGAAGAATTATTATACAAATTCGAATTACTGATTATGTCATATCACATAGAGAATGCCCAGCAATAGGTCTGAGAGATTTCTGTTCTTCTAGATTCTGGAACAGAAAACTATAATTTCAGTTCCAGAAATGATAGTTTTCATCCTGGAATTAAATGAAAACAATGATAATTTATTAAAGTTTGCTGTGTTGTTTTTAATAGCTTTGCTCAAAAAATATTCTGATTATTTAAAACATAGCTCAAATCTCAGTAGACAGCCACGAAGCGGCCTTAACTGATTCGTTGGATTTTTGAGACATATAATGGGGGAAGGTGTGAAGTGGGAAGAGAATTGGGGGGAGAGAGGATGCCAAGAAAAAAAAATAGTAAAGTAATGAGTTAGAAATCAGTCCGTTGAACATGATGAAATCAATAGAAAATTAAAGATAATTGAGATTCAACTAAATTAGGATATAATTTTATTTACAGGGGTCAGAATAATATTAACAGGTGTAATAAAATAGAAAATAATAGAAAAAATACATACAACTGTTTTCACGAGACATAATAAGCTTGACATAAATTTGCCAACAACAAAGAAAATGTTTTCTAAGCGATAGATAGTCAGGCAACTACTTTGTCTGTTACTCTGTTATAATGATGACCTAGGAGCTCTGGTAATACCACTCGCTTCTGGGTAGTTCGGTTATTTAAAACGCTACAATATTACTTTATTATAATTAGTTATCTTAAAATAAACTAGGCTGCCAACTTCCAACGCTTTTTGTAAAAATTTATTCTAGTGTTCTAAGTTTATGTTTTAATTTATCAATTTTTATTCCTTTAAACATATTTTCTACCCCACTACATATAAATGATTTTAAAGTTCGTGTGCAACGCCACTTTATTTCTACTATGGCGAGGCTTTTAAAATGTTGGCTAAATTACAAAAACTTCTGAAAGCTTTGGTTTTTAAATATCTACCACTCAATAAAATATTATGAAAAAAGCTTAGTAGTCGGCAGGCATATAAAAATACAAAAATTTTAAATTTCAAAAAGGTGTAACTTTTGGTGACAACGGAAAAAAGGATTTTGTCGAAATTTTAGATAGTCCTTAAAGAGATGACGTCATGCAGACATCAATAATAAAACCAATAATGTGGTGTTTTCTTTGCTTGCTTGATATGCAGGAATAAAATTTCGTTCTTCATTTAAAAACATAAAGTTCAGGAAACAATAGTTTTTGAAAATATCATATCATTTTGCATCTGACTGAAAGAAAAGAGTGTTTATCTTTCTCACCCCTTTTTCGAATAGATAAAATGACAGGCGATATAAGGAATAGAAGCAGGGATCATTCTCGGCGTTCTTTATAATGCTCCAAGTACACTGACGACAGGTGCAGGTAAAAGAAAGAAGTATATACTATCCATAAAGAGCAGTAACTGGACTCACTGTTTCGTGGGATTCGATGTCACCTGACACATATTTCAGGAAGATGCTGTTGCTATGGAAACCAGGATGTCTTAAAGTGCTCGGGGGATCATCCTCCCTGGACTTTTATGAACGTCGGCATTCCGGAAAAGAAATATGAATGGGGGTCGAAGCCCTCCTTTCGACCCCCCTCTACGTACCCTCTATTCAGAGCTAAAACGCCGTCTCTTTACAAACGGCCGTGCCGAGAGATTTGCGTAAGAAAGATTCACAAGAAAAGCACGAATGCGAAAAAAAATGTTTTTTTCTACTCCCGATTTATCGAGAAAGAAAGGGGTACGTGGATGAAAATCGTCCTTCCGGAGAAAAAGAACATAAAAGACGAGAAAGGAGGATCATAAAAAGCAGACTGCAGGATAATAAAAGAGCGCGGTATGTAAAACAAACGAGTTTGCAAAAGAGTACGAAGTTGTGATCATAATAATGTTACTTTTTGTTTTTTGTGTGAAATCATAATGTTTGAACAAGTATTGCGGGCTATAAACGATAGCTTATCTAAAAAGGAAAGAAAAAATGCAAGTTCTTGTTAATTAAAATATAACATAAAATATTTTTGTTGATAACATGCATTCTCATAAAATATTTTTGTTGATAACATGCATTCTTATAAAATATTTTTGTTGATAACGTGCGCTCTCAGGGCTATCAACTGCTACACATTTTGCAAAATATTTTAAACAGTTGTGGACAATTAAAAACTATAGCTTTCAGAGTTTCTGGTAATTTTGTTATTAATCTAAAAGCCTCTCTACAAGAGCTCAGGATAGTCATAGTGGTGCTCTGGAACTGGGCACCTGGGCTGCTACGCTGACCCTTTCGCATCCGTCATGAATTTGTTTTAACACAGTGAGGTCAGCTGTCCATGTGGTTGCTGGATAAGTAGTTTGGGCACTTTGCTCGAGGAAATTAAAGTAATTGGAAATAATAAAAAGTAGTTTACTCAAAAATTTCAGTTTGCTGGCTGTAGGTGAGGATGAGGTTCATACGCTTTCCTCAAGGAAATAATAGAGGTAAAATTAAAGAAGCAACTTGCTCAAAATTTGAATTTTTTGTTTGCAGATGAGATTAACGTATCAGCATGGGGGAACGCCTTGTATTCTTTTTGCATGTTGAGCAGTAGAAGAGCACAGGATTGAAGTAGTATTTCATATAAGCTTCTGAATGCAGTGGTGTGGAGACTAGTTTTTAATGAAATTTACAAAGCAAAGAATAATGCATTAAAAAATAGACTACGTTGACAATTGAAGAAATTTTCACCAAAAGGGTAGAAAGTTGGCAGGCCTACACTCTGAACATGCTTATTGATTATTTTTTCCAAACAACTGAAAATTACCCATTGTCAGTGAGTTTTTAAATCTGGACACAGCTCGTTATGCATGTTTACGAAAGTACACATACCTATAATGCGTGTTTAAGAAAATCCGCACAGCTCGTAATGCGTGTTTGCGAAAATGGACATAACTCAAAATGCGTGTTTACGAAAATGGACACAGCTCGAAATGCGTGTTAACGAAAATAAACGCTGCTCAAAATGCGTGATTACGAAAATAGACACAGCTCGAAATAGGCGTTTACGAAAATGTTCAAAGCTCGAAATGTGTGTTTACGAAAACGGACAAAGCTTGAAATGCGTGTTTATGAAGCTAAACAAAGAAAAAAAAATCTTGCTTTTTCTTCATTGTCGTTCAAAACTAGCCTTATTTTGCAATTTTATCCTTTAATCTTTTGACGCAAACGGAATACAGGAGTACCTAGTATATATTCTTTTCTGACACTCTATTTAAAAGCAAAACTGTATTTTAGTATTTTTTAATTATAAAAAGAAACAGTCTAATGGATGCTAACAATTGGATTATCGGAATTTTATTTATATAAAAATATTAAGTCCAAAAAAAGAAGTTTGAAATTTTTTTCCCAAAAAATTATCAATAATTGATTTGGTAAATTAAGGAAATTTTAATGATGAATAACTATCTCGCTTATATCTGAAAGAGTGCAAATTTGAAAAATTATTGTTTGGAAGTGAACCATGTTTGGACGATTTTACTTTTAATGCAGAAAATGCCATCGGTGTTTCATTACAATAAATTAATAGAAATTAATAAAATGTTCTATATTTAATGAAATATTTCGTCACAAGGTAAAGAAAGCAATTAGATAAAATTATTTTATAAAATCAAATTTTATTTCTTATCTAGTGACACTGCCGATAAATAAAATTCATTTTTCGACGGGGGACATTTTCATCATCAATGCTTAAAAAACAATATTAATTCCTAAAAAATCCAAGTGACTAAGATGAAGAGTAATAAAACAAAATAAATTAGTATATTTCAATTAAAGCTTTTATCTAATTAGCGTTAAAATTACGCATATTTTAGTATAGTTTATCTGAGACGATATACTTTTTTTGGTGCTTTTTTCCCCTCCATTTTTTGATATTTATTGCTGGAACAATTAGAGAAATGAATTCGTCTTCTTTGTTTGATGATTAATTTCGTTGTCAAAAATTATTTCTGAACGATAATGAAATAAACTAGATCTTTCCGATGGCATCTTGTTTCTTTTTTAATGTCTGGAAGATGTAGTTTTTACTAATGTTTGTTTTAAATTAATTACGAACATGAAAAAGGGGGGGATTAAAAAATAAAGTAATTGCTTTTGATTTTAATTTTTCTTTTTGCTTTTATTTCATTTCTAAGAACAAATCTTTTTAGTTTTTCTTTTTTATCCTTTTGTTTAGAATTCATTTTATTTTTCTGCAACCTTTTTATTTTTTTTTTAGCTTAATTTTCACTTGTTCTTCAAGAAGGAGGGGATGGTTACCATAGAAACAACGAACTGAATGGAGTTAGATACTTTACGAAAAGAAAACGATCACTCTTGATTGTGATTTCAATGGTGTATTTTTTAAGGGGGTAGTTAGCTAATAAAAAGATTTATAATATGGGTAATAATGAATTGAGAAACATAACAGCATTCAAAAATATTTCGAATATGATAAATGATATGATGAAAATGAAAGCATTTTTAGAAAATACTAGTCGTAATTAAAGCAAATAGTACTTTTCAAAATAATTTAGAATATGATGATTTCATATAAGATGTAGTTAGATGTAAGATGTTAGATGTTGAGTAAGAGTAGTAAGATGTTATATTTAGAATAAGATGATTTATGATGATTACAAAATTATTTAGAATATGATGATTTCATATAAGATGTAGTTAGATGTAAGAGTAGTAAGATGTTATATTTAGAATATGATGATTTATGATGATTTCAAAATTATTTAGAATATGCAAATTAAAAGAACAGTAGAATTAGAATACACATTTGGTATTTAAAGCAAAAATTGCCTTATAATTATATTTTTGTTTCCTTTTAAAAGATATTGCATGAGATTTAGAATGAGACCAACAATGAAAAAAAAAACAGTAATTTTCTCAAATATTTAGAAAATGATGAATAATAAAATAAAAGCAATATTAATATTCAAATGTACTTTCTGAATTCAAAGTCAAAATTGTTATTATAATTCCAAAAATACAATTTATTCTTGAAAGTGGACCAAAATTAAATAAATCATATTTTTTGTTAAAAAATTTCCATTATTATGCAACAAAATGTGTTGATTTGTTTTATTATGAACTTAATCTATTATGAATTGTTTTATTATGCATTTGAAATTATTCATGCTGATTTGCTTACGTGGTAAACAACAGATTAAAATATTCACTCTTTTTAAAGTTAAACATCTTATCACATTTTGAAAAGGAAGCACTCTTTATTCCTCTACAAGTTTAAAATCATATTGATTGTTTCAACTAATTAAGTCTGGGTTTCAACTAATTAAGCAACGCGGCTTTTCTAATAACCAAAATTTTTATTGAAATTTTAACGTTCATTAAACGAATGTTTCTTTTTTTTTTGATAAGTTGTTTCTTAAGGGTTAATTAGGAAGAGGATAAATCTATTTTTATAATTTTTTTTTTGACTTAGATAATTTTGATTATTTTTACAGAACCAGGCAAAAAATTGTTGCAGTTAAAATAAATGCGGGGAAAATTAAAAGGAAAGGAAAAATATTTAGAAAAAATTGAAATAAATAATTTAACACTAGAAAGACTGAAATACCTATATTGCCCAAAAGCAGTCAAAATGAATGCATTGCGGAAGAATAACTAGTGTATAAAGAAATTTGTTCAAAATTAATTTTTAATACTTTTTATATTATTTTCAGTTACATAACAAGTTATTAGTGAATATTAACAATAAAAAAAATTATATATTGTGCAAAAAGTCACAAAATTCTAAGAAATTGTGTCATCATTGTTTTTCTAATTAATATTAAAAAGCAGTCAAAATGACTTCTTTGGGCAATCTAGTGTTAATGAAACGTTATAGCAATCGATTGATCTGAGGTATGCACACACACAAAATAATTCCATGTTCTTATAGGCCCCTACCCAGTAAAAAAAATAATAATTATTTCTTAAGAATAATTTGGCGTGAAAGTGTTAGCGACATCACGATATTATTTATTGCGGTAATATTTATTGTGCTAAGAATTATTGCCTCGAAATTAAAATTGATAATTAGTACGAATCAAGTCCTGCACGAAGGCAAAATGTCTCCCAATACTCAGGGAATAGAGCTTTCGCCTCCCAATGAGGTGACCAGGGTTCGAATCTCAGAGATGACTGGTCGATACGAATTCCGCACCCAGCTCACACCTACCACAGTGCTGGCATAAAAAAAGCCTTAATGGTAGACGGATCATAGGTTAGAGTCCCCTTGCCATCAGGTTAACCGTGGGAGGTTTTCGTGATTTTCCTGCACGAAGGTTAATTTGTTCCAATGCTTGATCCTGGCGTGCTCTTGTTTTCTGGATTGGGTTCAAAATTTCAGGGCGACAGAGTTGAACATTGCTAGTTGTAAAAATCACGGCTTATTAATTTACCTGTTATGGTTTGATTCTTACTTGAATTTTCTCTTAAAATGTTTTTTCTTTTGTGCTTTAGTTTCATGCTTTGTCAATCTCTGCCCCTATGTGATTCCTCATTTTGAAAATTTTAATCACTTTAATCACCTAGAGTTTTTATATATAGTATATATATATATGTCCTTTCTGCTTAAAAAATTCCTGGTATTTGATACCTTTAGTACTGTTGTGCCAGCCGTAATTATATTCTGAGTTACAAACATCCTATATTTTCCAAGTGAAATTGTTTCCTTTTATTAACTTTGCACCCCTACTGAAGATGCGACATCAATATCTCTTCTGATTGTCACTGTTTATTTTCTTCGTAATGTTTGTTTGCTTAGTTTATTTCTAAGTAGCACTGTTTTCTGGATTTCATATTTAATATTCTACCTATTTGTTAAAACTCTAATTTGAAAATTTTGAATATGTTTGCTCATGTAATTGAACTGTTACGCTCACTTCGAACTTTCGGAGTGCCCCCGGATGCCCCCTTACGGGGGCGAGACGGGCTTAAGCTGGTTATTGCTAGTTGTAAACTCAAAATTGGGTCGGATGTTCAACGATGGTTATAAAATAAAAAAAACTAACACTAATTGGGTCGTGGTAGTTCAGGGGATAGAGCGTTCGAAGCCTAATGATATCACCCAGGTTCGAATCCCAGCGATGGCTGGTAGATAAAAAATCAGCACAAGACTCGCACTGACACGCTGGCTTAAAATATCCTTAGTGGTAGACCGATCATGGGTTACAGTCCCTTTGTTGTCAAGCTAACTGTAAGTGTTTTTCGCGGTTTTCCTCTCTAAGTAATACAAATGCTGGATAGTTAAACTAAAAAGTCCTCCATGAAGGTTAGTTTGTTCCAATGCCAGATTCAGAAATTCTATTGTCTTCTAGATTGAGTTCAAAATTACAAGACTATGGCGTTGAGCATTGGTAGTTGTAAACTTCTATGGTCGGTTGTTGTATGGCGTAAGCTTTGTAATTTTAAACCCAATCAGAACAACTAACTAGGATCATTTTTTAAGATAAAAAATGAAACTAATACTTCTTGAAGAAGTGNATTAGTAGGCTTTGTTTGAGGGTAAAGTAGTTTTTCACTAGTCACTACAGGGACTAATTACAAATTGCATTCGAGTGTTTATAGCATAACAAGCGTATTTGTTTCGAGAATTCTACTAATTACTATGAAATACGCATAGTATATTGTGCATACAATTACATATATCACAGACATTACATATATCACAGTATAAATAAAGCATTTTTGTCGAAAATTCGGGCCAATATTTATGAATGGGAGACCCGGGTTCGAATCCCACAAATGGCTGGTTGAGACAAATTCCACCCCCGACTCGCAATAGACCACAAGCGCTGAGGTAAAATATCCTTAGTGGTAAATTGATCATAAGTTAGAGTCCTTTTGCAGTCTGTCTAACTGTGGGAGGTTTACGTGATTTTCCTCTCAATGTAGCGCAAAGGCGGGTTAGTTCCACCCAAAAGCCTTCCACGAAGGCAAATTTCTCCTAATATTTGTAACAGATGTTTCTTGTCTTCTGGATTGGGTTCAAATTTACAAGGTTACGCAGTTGAGCATCAGCAGTAGTAAACTCAAAACAATTGGGTTGGATATTCAACGGCAGTTATAAAATAAAATAATTACAAATGGTACTTAATTGTACCATTTGTAATTATTTCAATGCAATTGTATTATTCAATTTGCTGTTGCTTAGGGAATAGAGAGTTCGCCTCTGAATGAGGTGATCCAGTTTCGAATCAGTCACGGCGAAGGCTGGTTGATACGAGCTCTGCTACTGGATCGCACTACAGTGCTGACGTAAAATATCCTCACTGGTAGATGGATCATGGGTCAGAATCCCCTTTTCGTAGATCTAACCGTGGGAGGTTTTCTTCTCAATGTAACGCAATTGGGTGAGTTCTATTAAAAACGTTCTCCACGAAAGCAAATTTCTTCCAATATTTGATCCAAAAGATCCCTAGTCTTCTGGATTGGGCTCAAAATTACAAGGCTAAGCTGTCCTCAACTCAGAATCATGTTGAAAGTTCGACGTCGTTAATAAAATAAAATAAAATAATTTCAAGTACAAATTGCATTTTATACTTTAAAAATATGCATATTGTAACAAGCATTATAGTTAAATTTGATCAGCTTGCGTTTTTTATTAGTAAATAAATGCTAGAGTTTACAGCAGCATAATTAGCGTAGTTTTGTCAAGAATTCTACAAATATATATAAAAAAAAGCAATAAAGTAGGCATAATACAAGTAGTATCCTTTGATCAGCTTACATTTTACTTCAATTAGAATATGCGGTTGTTTATAATGTTTAACTAGTATAATATTTTTTCAAGTATTCGGTTGATAATTAAATATTATAAAATCTGAAGAATAGTGTTAGAGTACATTTCCCATTAAAATGCGTGTATTTACAACAAATTGTTATGAGAGAAAGAGTATAACTAAATTATTCAATGTGCAAATCTCCTCATGACGTCTTGAACATGCGCCTAACGCTTGTGTCGATATCCAAGGGGTCGTGAGTTCGATCCCCTCCGGCCAAAGACTCCCCCTAGTAAATGATGAACTGCATACGTTAAATCTATCGGGGTCACAAAATCCTCCAAGTTTGCATAACAAATCAATGCCTCTGGGAGTATCATTTTTGAACAAGCCACACGCTTAAGAGGCAAGCGGTAAGGACGAGACGTAAGAGAGGCAGATCCCCTTACTTTTCTATTAGCATGAGCACATCACCTATGCGCATCCTAACGCAAAAGTATAGGAATTCGCCACCTGTATGCCTCTTCCTTATGTATATATGTTATGTATTATGATCTATGTGTATATATAGTGTTAAGTATGCATATTTATTTTTATATATATGTACATTTATATATAAATATATGTATAAAACTTAAAATAGACGAACAGTCTATTAAAACGAAACGAAAAGGATGACCGCTCCTCCCGCTATGGCTATAACTCCAAAAATCCATTAAAAAATTCAGTTCTAGTTTAAATTAGCTGAATTTTAAATTGAGAATCCTTGTATTTTTACTTATGCTAGACATTTAAATTTTTTTTAATTCGATATTGTTATAAACTTTTCTCTAAAGAGTTCTCAAGTCGATATTTTAATCTTTTTTTATTTCTGACTTCACATATCTACATTTTCTTCGACGCTTACAGAGAACCAATGCTTACAAATGCTATCTAAGATACCATTCAGATAGTGCATATCTCTCTCTGGTCGATGCACTCGTTCGATATCAGGCCGTTGGATGTTTTCTTTTTATTTATTCGACCTTAATCGATAAGCACCACATGTTCAGGGGCTGACATGATATCCCCTAACTTCGTTCGATCATAAACGCTCACTTCATCTAAGGTTCCCAACTCAATAAATCCAGCTGATTCGTAGGATAGGGTTTCTGAAAGCCTTTTTTGATGGCTTCGGATATATAAACTCCACACTCCTTATCAAATCGATGAGGGGAAATGAGGAAATGGTTTTTCAGGAAAATAGTCACCCCCATTCCCAATAACCCTTTTTCCGGGAGCATATGATCGTTGGAGATATTACACTGATCCTTAACAGCGAGAGAAGTGCCTTTACCAAAGTTCTTCAGTTTATGTCCTCAAAGTATGGGTACAGGAGGGTTTTTTTAGGATCTTTTGATGTGTAATTTAATAAGAGGAGATTTTTACGAAAGGAGGAAGAAGTACTTTTTTTTGGTGAAAGAGGAGTTGTAAAGATTGGGGAAAAAAGTCTAAAACACTTTATCTGGTTCAAAAAAATGTTGATACATGTTTTTACTTTCGAAAATATCTGCAGCTTATTACAGAAAAACTTTATGTTACATAGCTGCCAAATTGTATGGTAGTTTGAAGCTCTTAAAATGATGATAAAAATTAAACTGTTATTTAATGACTGTTTGTTTGATAATTCTTCTGGAACAATAATTTCACATTTCTTTCTCTTTTGTTCACCCTCAAATCTTAATTGTTGAAAGATATACTTCTTTAAAGTAATATTAAAGTCATTCAAAGTGGAGGTAGCGGGTTCGAATCCCACTGTAACCGTGGATGAATCATTGTGATGTCCTTCTATATCTATTCTTAAACTTGACTAAAGCTTATAAATGTACTTTGAAATGAAAGCATGAGACTGTTTATGTATGCTTAATAATAAATAAATAAATAAATAAATAAATAAATAAATAAATAAATAAATTAATAAAGCCGCGTATTGAACTCTAGTTAAATATCTGCCATTTTTCCTTTACCGTCTTTTGGAAGAAAAAAAACTAAAATTATTTAAATTTTCTGTCTGTGTAACTGCGAAACTGAATATGACAGTACAGCAAAAAACGTGTTGCAAGAGTATTTAGTCCAGCTGTTTTTCAGAAAAAGTAGATTGTTTCATTGCCACGTGATAGATTCAATAATGATAGCTTTTAAAACAAGGTAACCACCGACACTGAAATAAGACAAACGCTAAAATTTATGTGAATTGTGACAACAACTACATAATTTTTTTAATTGAAATATATCTTCATAAGTATTTTAAGCTTACAGATCTCCAAACGTTATCTGTCAAAAAGGATATTCTTTAATAGTATTATTGACAATTAGCAATTATTTTACTTAATATTTGTAACATTGAGCAATAAAAAGTAGCTTTAGTTATGGTTTTTATTACTACTTCTTTTAATTTTTTTTTCGAATTTTGAGTAAATAAATTATATTTGTTTTCCAAAACCATTTACTTTGTCATGATAATGATAATTTTTTTTTAATAGTTTCGAGCATTTTCAGCAAATGAAGTAATCTAAAAATGGTCTAGTTAGGGAATTTATTTATATGAATTAAAAATAATTAAAATAATAAAATTAACAATAAAAAGAAATTAATAATAAAATTAAATACTAAAATTTAAAATAATTTTTAATTATTTACTTCATGAATTTTTGTAGGATTTTAACAGTAAATGTAGAAATTAGTCCTATGTATTCATGAGTTTAATTTTCCGAGCATGAAAAAAAATTACTCAATATAATAATATTAATTAGTTTATATGCTAGAAAGCTTTTCTTACATTTCTGATACGCATAAATTTGAATAAAAATTATTCTTTCAACACACACAAAACATTCAACATTTGAACGCAAAATACGTATATACCTATCATACAACTAATTAGGGACCTGACTTATATTCACTTATGAAGAGTGTGATGCCAGAATTGGCATACACATATTTATTTTCTATCTTTTAAAATATCCTTCATTACTTAAGCTTATTTTTATTAATGGAAGAATTACTTTTAAAATAAATCAAAAACTTAATCTTTTTAAGCGAACATAAAATATTTATTTCTTCTCTTCCAGATCAATGTAACGGATACTTTCTTTTTATTTCATTATTAAGCAGACATATTAATTCACTGTCGCCTCTAATAGAAAACAAAAGTCTATTTATAACTTTTTATTCTAATTTTCCAACGGCTAAAATGTTTCGGTTGCATGGTAATAAGAATTCACATAAATTTGTTGGCGACTCGTGATCGCCAAGGTGTTCTTTTAAACCCATGTGGATATGCTAGTTGGCTTTGTTTTTGGCTATGATATATTATGATAATCGCCAAATTTTGGATCTCCTACCCATACTCTTTCTCTGTCCGTTGAGAATAAATATATTCACTTTGAATTTCTAAATTGGTGAGACTGGGACCCCTTCTGGGGGTCTTCCCCAGTCTTTATTTTATAACCGTCAGAAATGTTGTTCTGCCTTTATGATCTCTCAATAGAGAGTATTATTAATTTCATCCCTTTAAGGGATTTCTTATTTTATTGATGAAGTGGCCACTATCGAAATCTTAAGTTATGATTAATAAAACCTAAAATTCACATTCAACGATTTGTACATTATTTCCTGGAAACTCAACTGTTATTGTTTTATTCATTCAATATTGGCCTAAATGAACATTCATACATTCCACTATACAACCCGATACGGATAATGAAGGAAGCAGCAAAGTCCGTTCCCTTCATCATTATAAAGAGATAAATAAAAATTGTTCTTTCAACACACACAAAACATTCAACATTTGAACGCAAAATACGTAAATACCTATCATACAACTAATTAGGGACCTGACTTATATTCACTTATGAAGAGATAAATAAAAATTGTTCTTTCAACACACACAAGACATTCAACATTTGAACGCAAAATACGTATATACCTATCATACAACTAATTAGGGACCTAACTAATATTCACTTATGAAGAGATAAATAAAAATTGTTCTTAATCATTTAAAGAACATCGTAGCTTTATTGTATTTTTTTGATGCAGTTAGAATGCATTATAAAAAGGCAGTTAGAATGCATTATAAAAATGCAGTTAGAATGCATTTTCAATTTAGCGACCTAGAAGTTTTTTTTTCTAAGACTCAGGGCAACTTGTAATAACGATAAACCGTTTTGAAAGCACATCGCTTTAAAAATTGAATTATTACCCGAACTTTGGCAACGACGCGAATTTGCTCCGCTTTACGAATAAAATTTATTTAACGCAATCAAGGTTTATACTTTGATGTATGAACCACAGTTAAAATTTGAGTGAAACGCTATGCAGCAGAATTTAAGATGTTAATCTGCGGCATTGTTCATAAATGGCAAACAATGCCATGAAAAAATTATGAAAACAATGAAATTGCTTTTATAAATTTAAATTTGTTTGCGATCCTAGATAGATTGAAACTGTTAAAATTCAGTTTGAGCTAATGATTCTTTTCTCATTTACTTGTTTACTTTTTAAAAAAGACTTTAAAAAAAAACTGATGAGAAATAATCTGATTCTTCTGCAGCCTTGATAGATGGATTCTGTTATCTCTAGCAAGGCTGCAGACGAAGCAGATTATTGCAGCATTGGCAAATTATTTTTCTGCTAATGCTATAATTATTAAGGTTGTAGGTATTTAGCCCACCAATATAGTACTAACGAATAATTCTGAACCTCCGATTAAATGCTATTTTTTTCTAGTTATATCGTGGGTGAGCTTTTTAAAGATTTTGTTCAATATAAGAAATTTTTAAATTCGTTTTTTTATCCTAAGAATTCTTTATTTTACGCTTTTAAGTTTATAATTTTTTGATAAAAATTGTTGTTAAAATACTTTTTTTTGAAAATTAAGTGATATAACATTATGTGTTTATGTATTCTTCTTGCACATTCTAATATTTGAAGTAATATGATTCAGAAAAGTATGGAATTAAAATTCGGAACTTACGCATTAAAGCCACCGCAACTACAATTTTGGTTGTTTTTAAGTGCCTCCAATCAGCACCTAAAATTCTTGCGACGAATCATAAAATGAAACACTTTATTTAAAATCAAAGCACCTTCAAAATTCAAAACACTTTATTTAAAATTGAAGTAGTTAATCAGATTTCTGTGGAAAATGAGCCGATATAGAGTTTAACATAGATTCAAAACAATCTCTATTTTCTTTCACCTGATGCAGTCGTCGCCATATGAACTCTAGTAAATAAGATTCTAAATGAAATTACATTTCTAAAACGTACGTTTACCATAATAAAGCTTCATGTCATGAGAATTGGTAAATTTTCGTTTTTTTTTTTTTTTTTTTTTTTTTTTTTTTTTTTTTTTTTTTTTTTTTTTTTTNTATTTTTGGCAAATCCCAAAGACGCATTTTCGTAGCACTAAAAATGGTGTCAAAATCGAAGAACGTATCATTTTGGAATTCTCCGGATTTATAAAGCAGGTAAGTGTTATAATTTATAAAATAAAAAATTTTACTTGTAAATAATTTTTTTTCGTATATGATGATAGTTTTCTATAGAATGGTTTTCTACATCCGATTATGAATAAATAAAACAAAAAACATGAAAGTTGTGTATTTTAACGTAAGGAATTTTTAGAATTGATTTTTTTTTTGTTTCGTAAGTATGTAAAGTATTTTACGTAACGTAAAACGTAAAGTATTTTACGTTTTTTAGTTTCTAAATAATGATTTTTATTAAAACTTAAAATTTTTTGATAAAAATTGTTGTCAAAAAACTTTTTTTACAAAATTAAATTATATAAAATTATGAGTCTTATGTATACTTTTTGCACATTTTAATGTTTACAGTAATATGATTCTTAAAACTATGGAATGTAAATTTCAAATAGGCCTTTCATGTTATATCATTAAATTTAGTAAAACTATTTCTCAGGCATTAGGTTTTAACTCTAATAAGAAGATGCATATTTTTTTCCGTTTATTTACAAATATTTTTGCGATGTGTTTTGGATGTTCCTTCTCTAAAGAAAAAAGAGATACCATTTTGTTTTCGTTTGCGTAAGAAATAATATCAAACATTTTTCTTTTTCAAATTTAATTAGTCACAATAAAGAAGGAACGTTACAATGCTACACGCTACATTAAAGACGTCTCCAGAGTAACTGAATAACTGTTCAGATAGAAATCGCAGGTATTCGTCTCATACAACAACTCCCCCTATAGTTCGTTGCGATCGCGAATACTTTGTTGAAAGCGGAATAATTAGTCTCTCAACGTTAAATTATTTTGCTGTATTTTTAAAGAATTGGTAAAACAACGAACTAGCTACAGCATTTCCACTCCCAGATTTGACCGCATAACAGAGTTGGCGCGTCAATGGCACGTGTGCCACTAGGTGGCACATTTGACAAATATTTCGGTGGCCCGAAAAAGTACGTATTAAATTATATTAACGCTTTTACATTCTTAGAAACCACTGAGAGATCTTCAAGGCTAGCTGCCATACGAGGCGGATTCAGAAAAAGTAGGATTCTCGACGCCATTATGGCATATTCTAGATTGTAATGCTGATTATAGCTAAGAACTTTCTATAGTCTTTGACTATAATATCTATGAGGGAGTTGCTATTGTAAAAGAGATGTATTAAAATTTAAAATTATCAATCATTAACGACATAAATTTCATTATATTGCTTGCCACAAAGTGTGTTCGAGCTATGATATTTTCTTTAGCTTCATATAAAACTGAAAGACTTCATTTTAAAGCAAGTTAATATACTAAGAGACAAGTTTATTTCACAATTCTATAGTTTAAAATCATATCACTAATCGTTATACAACGGTTTGAAAAATTTTTTTAGAGAAGAAAAGTATCAAGTAGCGCAGTGTTCCCCAAAGTGTGGTACGCGTACCCCCAAGGGTACGGAAACAGTTTAGCAAGGATACGCGTTCTTATGCGAAATATTTTGCAACAAACGAAAATTTCAAAAATTTTTATTTAAAAATAACGTTAGTCATGAAAATTACTGATTACGTATTTTTCTATTGGATATTTTTTGCAGAATTAACATTTAATAATTGCTGGTATCCACAGTCGGTTGTGATTTTTAACTTTAGTTCAATTTTTTTATAGTAATAAATACATTAATTTTTTTATTAGTGGTACACAGCGTTACGAAAAATTTAGAAAGGGTACACAAAAGTCATAAGTTTGGGAAACACTGAAGTGCGCAACGAAAAGCCGAAAATAATAAACCACAATTTAACTGGCACTTGATACTTTAACCGAAAAAGGTTCGCCCTCTTTGGCGTAATATATAAACTTCCCAGTCTTCACTTCAACTATAGCTCTTTCCAAAATAAGTTGAAGATGCTTCACTAAACTCCGTTACCATAGCCCTCTGGATTAGGCTTTACCAAAATGCAGAAGATTCTTTGAAGGTACCGCCCTATTCCATCCTTAAGGAGGGCGATCACGCCTCTGTGATCTTCAGCATCTTTTTGCGGATGCCGAGATGACGAGATGTCGCAAGAGGGATCGTGACTCAAATTCTTGAGCATCTCTTTTACCTTTCTGGCGCCAAATAAAATCAACAGCCGGTGAACACCAACCCCTGCTTGTTAGCCCCATTCGTTTTACGTTCTTCGTAAGTCGGAAGGTGAAAACGAGGCACGTCCGAATATTCTAGAAAAACGCGACCCAGGCGTTTTCGCTCATCGATATTTTTATTGGGTATTTATTTATTGTAGAAAAGAAATTTATTTTTATTTAGACGCGTTCAACTTTTTTTTTATATCTTACTTCCCTGCGCAGACCGGAACTTATGCATAATTCAGTACTCCGTATTGATTCCAATCTAGTAACGAATGATTTTGTGCAAGGGATAGATATTTGGTTAACATTTCAGCTGTATATTTTGTAAGAATGAAAACAATTCGAAGTTATATACTTTATGTAGCAAAACTATATCTACCCATTGTACAAAAGATCGGAGGTAAATGTAAGTATACGTTTTGAAAGAATGAAAACAATGTGTGTACTATTTTGGCCTTATTTTTTGTCAAGAATTCTGAAAATATTTACCAAGTTCCGTCAATATGGAACACCTTCGCAGTATTGGACTGAGAATCCAATAGGATATTCAGAGAGATTTCATTCTATTTTTCTTGATAGAATAATAATATTCCTTTTTTAATCAATTAGTAATATTTTATCTATTTATTTTCGCATTATTATTACTTTTTAAAAATTATTATTTACGCCGGGATGGCCTGGTTGTCAGAACTCTGGACTCCCGTTTGTAAGAACGGGAGTTTGAAGACTACCAAGTGTAGTAAATGGTGACTGTAGCACTTTAAATCTGTCGGGTCACGAAGTCCCCCATGTTCCCATAACAAATCAATACCTAAGGGGGTACTGTAGTGGAGATTGATCGTTCTTTGGTTCAGATCGAAATTACGATTAGTGGATGAATGAATGGGCCCGCCCTGTAAACTGATGTGATGTAGGGGTGTGTTAATTCTCGTAAACGTAATTCACTGTGTACGTTGGGCTATCAGGTGTTATCTGACCATCAAGTGATGGATTAGTAGCAGAATTAGTCGCTAAATTGACATTTTCAGTGCCCAAATTAAGATTATAGCTAGCGTTAATAGTTGGCGATAATATATTTTGGATGTATTTTCGGGCTTTAAAAATTGCGCGCTTAGCACTTTCTGTATAAGTTTCACATTGGGTAATATCATTTTCGTATTCGTCATAAGAGAAAAGAACGTGGATTTCATTATCAATCGTTTTCATTTCATTTAAGATAGTTGTTAAACGACTTACCGCATATTCCACATCTTCATTCGAAGTATCGTCTGCCATGTTGTGAATAGTTTTTCGTATCCGCTTCAATTGCGATACTTGTTCTTCTTTCGTCGCCATTTTTCTTTCGTGGAGATCAAAATTCGCAATAGTAAAAGTTCGCAATAATAATAGTTTCGTAAAAAACTTTTGGCGTAATTCGTAATAATTTTTGGCGTAGTTCCAAGTCGCTGATTCGTATGAGTATTTCGGCACCAGTTGTTAATTCTCGTAAACGTAATTAAAACACAACTTCAGTATATTTTGAAAAGAACAACATCTACCTTTATTTACAAAACGACTACTAACAAAAATGTTGCCATGCAGAGACAACTAAGTTCTTTTATTTAATCTCGTTACTAGTTTAATTACAGGCGTGCAACAGGATGTGTCAGAAGTTGAATTCTAGGCCATAGATGGCGCCACTGGAAAACAAGAATCGCTTCCCTTGCCTTAATGGCCAATGACAACAGCAACAAGTAATTATTTTTATGCTTTCAATTATTTTGATACTCTTTTAATGATAAATTAAAGCAAAAAGTAAGAGATTTAGTTGAAGAAGCTATTTTTCGAACGAAAATAAATAAATAACGATTTTATTTTATAATGCAAAGCGTCGATATTTTAGGTCAGTATTCACTTAATTTTAACAATTTCAGCTAAGCACTAGGAAACGAAACCGTCAGTGAACGTACACAAGATCTCTACATCAAATATTTCGTCGCTCCCGATATGAGACGTAGCTTAAACCGATTACATTTTAATTGAAGTGCGGCTATGTTTGCTCTGTTTCAAGTTGACATCCTGTGTGTGTTAACTCTACCGCGAGATTAATCAAACCTGGTAAGCTCACCAGGTTTCAAGCTCTTGAACAAATATTAAGAGCGACATCACTGCTTCAAGAGACATCTCGCGTAGGGATTTATCTTAGATCAATTCGACAGTTTATTGGCTTCAGCGTAAACAGAAATGTACTACACATCAGTCAAGCGACAATTTATAGTTAGGTGATTTATAATATATCTTCCTGCAACTCAAGAGTCTGGTAGCGAGGCAATAATGCGTCACAAAAACAAAAACTGAAGAAAAAAAAACGGTAAAAAATAGCAATTAAATCCATCTTTTCTCAACTTTTTATCTGGAGAATTATGACAAAAATTGTAACATAGTTACTTGTGCCCTTAAAAGTGTAATTAAGCTCCATGCATATTAGAAATTTATAAGAAAAAAAATTATATCGTGCACGCCTATACATACGTGGCGCATTAAAGAGCTACTCAGTAGCTGCATATCTCTAGGTTGCAGGACAACACTCATGGTAATTTTTACTACAAGTTTTACTATTATAAAACGAATAATCCATTATAAATCTTTATTCTTTCTTACTCCAAATTATATTATTTCTTACGCTGCTGCCATAGAAAGATTTAATGTAAATATTTCAGTAAGTGTCAGTAAAATATTTGTATACATACATCTGAATTCTGTAAGAGTCATTATTGGCAAAAATTTCCATTAATATCATATTTCAGTAAGTAAGTCAGTATAGAAACTTCAGTATAGAAACAGTAAGGTAAGTAACTTACTGTTTCTATACTTCAGTATAGAAACAGTAAGTAAAGTAAATATTTAAGAGGCCAAATCATAAATTATATCATAATTAAAAAAAAAGGGGGGGGGAGAAAGAAAAATGAGTGAAATCGCGCATTTTTGGTTAAAAATTAATACATTTAACAACAGCTGATTTAATATTTTTTATTATCATTAATATTTTTACGTTTTTTTATTATCATTAATAATTTTATCATTAATTTTTTTATTCTCATTAATATTTTTAGTTTCTTTTTAATATTTTCATCAAAGTAAGTATCCATCTAAGCGTTATTGTTGTTATACTCGCAAATGTCATTAAAACGCGCAACAAGAGTTTAAAAATAAAATTTTAATAACAACGCTGCAGAACAATTATTTTTTTGTTGTCCGTTGCATGAGAGTTTCGAATGGAACTTAAAAATTTTTCGCGTCGCTGATTTTAAATTTCCAATTGCTTTGCGTCACACAGCAGATTTTATGAGCTTGTTGCAGCTTTTATACATTTTAACAATATATTCCTAATCATGATTTTTTTAAAATTAGTTTGAGTGAATACTAAGCGTACCCACACCGCTTCTACGTTGGGTGTAGTAGGAAGAAGGTGATAATATATTTCACATTGTGATGCAATACGTTAAGGTCATATGTTTTTCTTTGTCTTAAGTGTTCAAAGAGCAGACAAAACATATTAATGGATAAAAGACTAAACGTTCTTAATAAACTTGCGCATTGAGTGCAGAAAATAAACAGAACCAAAAATATCCTTTTAGTTTCAATTTCAAATAGACATACAAATGTTGCATATGTCTGCTTCTTTTTTGTAACTATGCGAACTCGGTTTAATAAAAACAAGAACACATTTGTCTCCAATATATTGAAAGACGGATTTTAGAACGCTTTATTTGACCACTTCAAATGAAAATTATTCTAAATGTGGGAGATTCATGATTTTTGATTCAACTTGAGATGCTAACTGTTCTTAATAAACATTGAGTACAGAAAATAAACTGAACCAAAACTATACTTTGAGTTTCAATTTTATATGGACATACAAATGTTACATGCCTTCTTTTTTGTAAATATGCGAACTCGATTTGATAAAAATAGCAATACATTTGTTACCATATGTTGAAAGACAGATTTTAGAACGCATTATTTGGCCATTTCAAATGAAAAATAAAGTATTCTAAATTTGGGAGGTACATGATTTTTGCTTCAACTTCATGTGCCAACTGTCCTTAATAAACTTGCGCATTGAGTACAGAAAATAAACTGAATCAAAAATATCCTTTAAGTTTCAATTTTATTAGAACATACAGATGTAACATATATCTGAGGTCTTTCTTGTAACTATGCGAACTCGATTTAATAAAAATAAGAATACATTTTTCTCCAACATATTGAAAAACAGATTTTAGAACGCTTTATTTGGCCATTTCAAATGAAAAGTATTCTAAATGTTGGAGATATATGATTTTTGGTTCAGCTTGATGTGCCGACTGTTCTTAATAAACTTGCGCATTGAGTACAGAAAACAAACTGAACCGAAAATATCCTTTAAGTTTCAATTTTATATGAACATACAAATGTTACATATATCTGAGGTATTTCTTGTAACTATGCGAACTCGATTTAATAAAAATAAGAACGCATTTGTCTCCAATATATTGAAAGACAGATTTTAGAACGCTTTATTAGACCACTTCAAATGAAAATTATTCTAAATGTGGGAGATTCATGATTTTTGGTTCAACTTGAGGTGTTAACTGTTCTTACTAAACTTGCGCATTGAGTACAGAAAACAAACTTAACCGAAAATATCCTTTAAGTTTCAAATACATTTGTCTCCAACATATTGAAAAACAGATTTTAGAGCGCTTTATTTGGCCATTTCAAATGAAAAGTATTCTAAATGTGGGAGATTCATGATTTTTGGTTCAACTTGAGGTGCCAACTTCTTTTTTCTGCCCAAAGAGTGATTTTTTGCCTTTAGTAGCCTTATCCACCCGAGGATGGGTAAGATCTTTGCAATTCAGCAAGGATCTGCAACAAGAGTAAAAAAAAGGGAATATTCCCATCTGAGAATAAATACAAAAAGCCATTTGATGTTCTCTCTTTTCTTTGGATGATAGCACCGAAGATTATTTACGACTTCCTTGTTTCAGTGTTTTTTTCCTTTTCCCCATGGCATTTTTCCTGAAAAAAGAAAGAAGTAAAGAATCAGAAACAGAGGAAAAAGGGAAGGAACTTCTCGATATGTGATAATAATCGTAGAAGATGAGTGGACAAGGACCATGGCTGAACACTGACCATGGATTTATGTCCAGTGGGGAAAAAGAAATAACTTTCAATGATTTCGGAAGAGATTTTTCCCTCTTTTTTGTTCCCTCCCTTACCCCTGGGATGGAGAAAAAGTTATGACAGAAAGTTGTATGTATGATTGGGGACGTTTTCTTAAGGCCGGACTATAATTTGCCGGATTTCAAGATATAGTTGATTGGGCTAGAAGACGATAATTCTCGATATAGATGATAGAGAATGAAGTTTTTCTTTTTTATAGCATATAAGTAATAATTCTCACATAAGAACGTCTGCACAGAAATTATACATAATATTTCTCCTGGTACTGCTTCCATGTAGCAGGCATTGTTTCAGGGTCAATAAGTGTTAGGAACCATAATTATGGCTCTGAAAGCTTAATTGTTCTGGAACTCATAATCTTTTGGCGAGAAAATTTAATTATTTCATTTCCTTTTTTTAGGTAAAAAGCTTTATTATAATTCTCAATAAATGGATAAATTTTGCTGCAAAATATGTCGATATAAAACATGTAATTCTAGTTATGTTTAGTTTTTTTTCCTTCACAAACGATGTCTACGGCTTTTATTTACCGAGTATCCTAAAAAGAAATCAAACAAGAAGTCTTGCAGTCCTCCTATGACGTCATAGCAGCTCAATGTAAATTAGAGCCCCTGAATTAGACAGGCCGACTTATCATTTATTTTTGGAGCAAAGAGCTAACATAAGCACATAACATAACCAATACTAACATAACGTTAACTTGCGAACTTGTTTGCTCCAATGTTGCTTGATAGGTCAGCTCTGATAGTATAGGAACCTTAGTGCAAATCAATGCATTCGTATCATAAGAGAACCTCCGTCAGGAATAAGGTGAATACAATGCGAAGGCAAATGAAGGTGAAGGCAAATTCCGTTGCTTGTATCTTTGCTTTTAGCTTCTACACAGTTTTTCTTTTACAATGTCACATTACTTGTAAGAGTATTGAAATCTCAATTATCAAGGATGGCTTAATTGTTAAGCATGAAATAAGAGTCTTATCCTTGTTGGCGACTTAAAGCCAAAGCATCTTTAGATCTAAGAGCACTATCTTGTCTGGGAAGTAAGTATAAACTATTGCCACCTATTTTTATTGGGGAGCACTATTGCCACCCTCATGACATTGGTCTAAAAATTGGGGAGCTTTAAAATAAATGACCCCTGTTTGTACACGGGTGACTGTTATATGATTGCTGAACCCTTTACGGCACAGTGTTGCAGGTCTGGCACCATTTATTCCAAAAATATTTAAAACCAATACAGATGTAATACTATTTGCTCCAAAATTTTCGTCAATTGTTAGTAATCACTATTTTTTTAAAGAACAAAAAGTTCGAGTGTATCTGTTTACTGAAAGTTTATGATTTTCCGCCGCACTGGCTAACATGTTACCTGTCCAAAATTATCTGTCAAAATTTGTTACACCGTAAAGGTTTACTTTACGTCACTTGTTATGGAATATAATTTTTCAAGTGAGCATAAGGAACTGGCAGAATTATTCATATTTGATTATTTTTATAACAAATTTGATTCAGTAGATTGTTATTTATGCCGTATCACGGAAATTTTTTTTTTTGAAACAGTAATATATGTATTAAACCTTTAACGGGCTGTTTATTTCTAGTAAGAGTTAATGAAAATTCAATTGTTCAAGACACTAGGGAGTGCAATAGTTTTATATAGCAGCGATTGCTGGGCAATAAGCAAAGCAGACGAAGAGAAACTGATGACTTTCGAGAGAAAAAGTATTAAGAAATTTTTTTGGTGCAGTAAGAGAAAGCAGTGCATGGAGAATTCGTTACAACCATGAATTAAAATCAGAATACAAAGAACCTAACATAGTTTAACATAGGTTTTCAGACTTTTTTATATTGTTTTTAATTTGACCTTTTTTTGATAGATACGATTACATAAAAAAATATATCAACAATGTTATCATTACCAATGGTAGGAATGAGAAAAATAAATAAACAAGAAGTTGAAACAAATGTATGATTAAACAGACCCGCATGTTCCGCGTTTTTGGAATGTTGATTTAATTAAAAAAAAGCTTTTCTATAAAACTTTCACGATAATTATTTTGTAGCAATCTCAATTGTGTTAAAAGACTTTAGGTGTCCGGAAATTGAAAAAAGTAACGATGATTTTCAAGAATTACAAAGATATTGAAAGTGAAGATTGTACTACCATACCATAAGTTCTACTTCATTTGTTACGAAATAGTGAAATGCGTTACAAGAGAAAAACGATACATATTACTTTGTGAAGATGTGTTAGTAAAGATCACTAACTATGTAGTACTTTATAATATTGTAATCAAATGGAAGAAGAACACATATTTGCTAATCATTAAGAAATGCGATAGCAGAAAACAAGAATATCTGAAATAGCATTCGCTACTGCTTTCAGGGCTAAAGAGAATAGAAGGGCTGGTTCACTCCTTTGAAGTATCTCTTGCCGCGCCGATCCTCCGACGTCACTCTAGTGACGTCACTTTGGCGCAAAGCTCGCACTTTTACTTCAAGAACGGAGCGTTTGGCCTTACTAGCTCTAACTAATATTGGATCATTTCTTTTTGCGAGNCATAAAAATCTTTTGAAAATAATTATCATGATTTGGGGTATTCGCATCATGCAAAACAAGAACATGACTCTATCTTCAATCAGCTCTGATGGGTGATGGAAAAGGGAAAAACTAGTAGAAAATCATTTCATTTATAGCTAGTTTTCAGGAGAAATAAAATAAGTTTTTACTATTCTTAAGTACAAACTAATTATCAGCTAGACAGAAATGATTTTTCATATGTTTTTATTCTCTTTCTTTTTACATCACGTATATATATATATATATATATATATATATACTGGGACGCCAACTGCTTTTGAAGATTTTATAAAATAATAAAGGATCAAAATTAAAAATTCAATAATTTTTAATTCCTTATGAATTTTGACATTATTTTAAAAGGCTAAATATAGATTTGTTAGAGCTAAATAACACGTTATATGAATTTTTGAATTCATATAATTTTGAATATAATTTTCTAATTACTCATATAATTTTCGGAATTTATCAACAAATTATGAAAAGTGAGAAATATTCAACACTTAAAGTAAGTTCATTTTGAATAACAGAGGAACGAAAGAATCCAAATTGGTCCTATCCGTCAAGCATATGATTTATTCTGTTGCTTATATGATTAAAGTTATTTTTTACACCACTACATGCACATGATTCAAAAGCTCATGTAAAACGCCACTTTATTCCATCGCTATCATGATGAAGCTTTTAAAATGACAGTAAACTTACCAAAATATCTGAAAGCTTTAATTTTTCTATTAATATTTTACAAAAAGCAGAGTAGTTGACTGGAGTATTTATAAATATAGAAATCTTTGCGTTATTTTTTTTAACTTGTTCATTCAAACAAAAAATAAACTTAACTAAACTAAAAACATCTGTACAAACTTAAACTAAAAATATCTGTAGCTTTCCAAACTAAGCTAATTTCAAATCCCTTCCCCCGAATTATGTAAAATTAAATACTTGTTAAAAATGCAACAGAACAATTACAAATGAAAAAAATCGTTCCCCAATGTTATTATAAGAGCTTAGTGGATGAAGTAGGCAAGTGGCATTTTCAGGGGTATTTATTTATCCGGAAAAATATCCTGACATAAAGTGATCGCATTAATATGGGTATGTTCAATGTAAAAGAATTACATTTTTGCTTTCACTTTAATTTTAATATAACTAGAACGCATTATGTTTGGAAATGGTTGCATGGCTTTTCCTTCAAGTTCGGTAGTGGTAAGTAAAATAAAGCAAAGGATTATTAGCTCCGGCTCTTAAAGAATCTATAAAATAGTTCAGAAACTACTTTTTCTTTCCTTACTCTGATAAAAGACGCTATTAAAACGTTGCTCACCAGATTCGTCCACTCGGACCTTCGTTTTAAATTAAACGCTTAAAAATAAAAGCTTTTATTTACATTAAATGAATCGCACAATATTACTTTTTCGAAACCCTTAAGCAGCATTAAGAATCTTATTTTTGTACATTCGCTTTAGCGAAACATACGTAAAAGTTTTATTGCATTTGAAATTTTATTAAAAATTTAAAAAACAAGATTGTGAATGAAGCTGCGTTTGTTTCAAAATTATTAGATTGAGCAAAAAAATTATTCGTGCAAATTTATTAAATTTTATGCCAATAGAATATGAAATGAAATATGTCGAACTAACTCTGCGATAACAATACAAAATTGGGATTGAACAATTTTTAACTTTCAATTTGAAAGCAATCGTAGGACGAAGTTAGCAGATGAGTAAAGCAGCAATGAATGGTGTACCTATATATCTAAACAAGTTTCTAATTTAATGTGATGGATAATGGGTTAATATATGCATTGTCTCTTCACTAATTAATTTCAAAAAATCTTACTAATTACTATTTTTATATGTTAAGGACTCCTAACGTATCATAAAAATATTATTAGATCTTCCGAAAAATTCTGTCTGTAAAAGAACATGCCCCTTTATACAAGGATGTAAAAATGACCTTTATGAAAAAGAAAGTGCATGGCTGCTTACTCTTAGATGTATATATCATATTTAAAACTTAAAAGTTTTTGGAACAGTTCAACTTTTTATAAATTAAAACACTTTATTGTTCTAATTCAGGAATTTTGATGTTGAAATTTGTAGTTGCTTATTTAATTTGGTTGCTATGTTTGAATTTAAAAAAAAATATGATATAGTTTAAGACGTTAACTGTATTTTAATAATCGAAAACTATAAAAATCATAATGAAATATAAATATATGAAATATACTAACGCAAGTGAAAGTTTTGTGAACTAAACTGTTATAATATTAATTTATAGCAAATATAAATCACGTATATAAATCAAATTTAAAACTTAGCCAAAAAATCAAAAGTCTTAATATTTGTTTTAAAAATTATTTAATTATTATCAAGTTGTTAAAATTTAAGGAATTTATTTCTTCAAGTTTAAAGAAAATCTTAACTCAACTGTATAATCTTATCAGCCAGGCGGACTTTAAACTTATTTTTGTAAAACGTTTTAGTTTTTTAAGTATTTTATCACTTTCGATCACATTATTTTTGAAGTTTAAATAATTAGCATTTAAATACATCCCAAGAATCTGAATTTAACTTAAATTATTTTTAATGAGATTTTTCTATTAAACCAAAATCTCAGCGTCTTACTTTAGCATAACAAAAATTACGAGTACTTCTTCGGGCGTGAAATGAGTAATTTGTGATCGGAAGTATTCCTTCAATTGTTTTTGACTCCTAACTTAGAAGTTAGACAACAGTACAAACTGAAGTCCGCAATAGCTTCTGATTTTTATCTCACGATGACCACTTCTCCTTGCTCTAGCATAGATGAAAGAGTGAACGTTTTCACCTTTAGTCTAAGTATGTTGCTGTTGTTGTTATTAGTTTATGGAAAGTCGAATTTTAAATGTACAGCTTTTTTAAAATTTGATTTCTCAAGAATTATTCGACCGATTTTGTTCAAATTTTGCGTTTTGAAATACAAAGTTGCATTTGTTAAAATAATGAATAAATTTATAACCCTAAATTTTTTTTCGGTTATTATTAAAAAGACTAATATAAATGCATTAAAATTATTTTTTTTTATATGGAATTATCTTTGGATGATAAACGAACTTTATAACTGTATGCGTCGATTTTTCAATTTGCTTAAAAATTTCTCGATATATAACGAAATACGCTGTAAGCAAAATTAATATTAAGAGGTCCCCAATTCGGCAGCTCTCCTGACCTAACTATTGGGACTAAATTTCCCGAACTGCGGCTACCTCCTATATTTTGAGGGCAAGGAATTAAAAACCGTCGAAAAAAAGGCATGTTTATTCAGACTAGATACGTTCTTAAAATATCGTCTGCAGAAAGTAATTAGAATATTTGAGGTCACCCTCGTGACCCATTAAGTTTAAATTCTAGTAGATGAAAATCTGACCATTAGAACAAAAGTTATTCAGGGTGTTTCGTTTTTTCTTTTGCGCACTGTACATTCTATTATGTTTTTCGGAAAATTCTGCATAGAATCATTTGTTAATATTATTTTCGATTAATTGATGGATAGAAAAACAATTTTTGGTTCTAACCGAAAATTAATAATTTAAACAAATGTATGTAAGGTCTACAGCTGCTCTTCTAATTCCTTTTATTTAAGTAGCTTATTTGTTGAGAAACCTATTCCCTCTTTTAATATTATCGTACTACTATTTTGCTAAAGCTTTCCGAAGGATCATGCAATATGATTTAATTTTTTTATAGTTTGATAATTTGATTTGTACAATTTTAATTTAGAAATAAAACGTGGTAAATAAAGTTAATCAAAGCATTACTATTTTGCCTACAAATGAACGGATAAGTAGGCTGTTACTGTTTAGAAACTCCTTAAATATACTTTCAATTTTTAAAATCATTACTGTATTTATAATTTGAGAAAAGTTGCTACCTACACTTATAAAATGCTTGGTAAAAGCTAAAAAAATATTTCATTCTTTTACAAAAGCTTACAGAACAATAGAGCTAATTAAAAGTTGAAGATGGCATTCACGAAGATGAACAAAACTATGAGAAACTAAATTAAAATATACCCCTAAAGAGATTTTTTTGGTAAATGGAGGCATAAATTTTCATCTCATGATCTCATTAAAATGGAAAAGTATACAAATAAATCCAGATTCACGCCAAATTGGAAACGTCTTGAAAAATATACCATGTTTGCTTAAAGATTTATTTTCACGCGAAGGGATCCGTTTAATTCCTTCCACTCATTCGGCCCATCACACAATATCAAACCTCTCGCTTCACTTCAATTCGTAACTATCTTTACTTCACTTCGCTTCATAATTGACGATTCGATTCCCCTTCAGAAAACGAGAAAAAGGACCTCTCGAATAACGTTTTCTGTCCGCTTCAAGGAACTCCTTATATCAAATCATTATGCTTCCATCGTAATCGTTATCGACAAGATTGAAAATGCGGGACAGGAAAAGAGGAAGAAATAAAAAGATGGAAGAAAATTGGAAGTTGGAGGAGGAAGGGAAGAAAGAAAAAAACTCTTTTTTTTTTTTGAAAGGCGGTGGAAAGTACACATCATTAAAAGTGGGTGTTTGCTTCTCTAGAAATTGAATCCGAGAGATCTTGTTTTAATATTTTTATAACCTTAATATCCGCCATGCTTTTTTTTTTTGCAAATGTTATTATTTCAGAAGCACTAGTTACGATGTTTCTCTGAACTTCAAGAGTTTGAATAATTTCGCTGCAGGTGTTTTGCATTTGAAAGCAAAGCCGAAAGACATGTCACACAATAGAAAATGATTTTGTTACCGTCTTCGAGAATAAAGCACTGCTTCTTCAATTCAACTTCTTTCAAGCGAGAGTTCACTTTCATATGTAAATATATTGCTTACGCATTTTACAGTTTATTATGGGGTTTTTTTTATAAATTTTTTTAAGGAAATAAAGAGATGGAGTTGAAGGAATGCTGTCAGCTCTCTTTACTTCTGAGTTATAAGAAGATAATCATAAATTATGTTTTCTTTTCATCACTGAATATTTTGAATACAAATGTTGATGTATTTATTAGAGTATATCACTATTATAGGAGTGACTTTTATATGATGCAAACAATTACAGATAATAAACAGAAAGTATTAAAAATGATAAAAATAATATATTTTGCCGTTTCAACGAAAACGAAGATTTATTTGAAAGGAATAGTTTTATTGTTTTATTCCGTGAAATGTCCCCATCGAAGTTGGGGATTAAAAGAAACATAGATGAAATTACATTTTGAAATCATTTTCCTTTTCCGCAACGGGAAAATCCGTATAGATGTCCAATTAATAAAGATTGGCAGCCTTTAAAAAAATATGTGTCGGAGGTTATTTTGAGGTTGACAGATGTAAAAAAATACACCTGAGGTAGAAAGTGAGATTATGTTTTGCACCAAAAATAACCTCATTAATAAACCTCAATTTCTACCTCATTTACACCACACAAAGACAACCTCAAATCTAACTCAGAACTAATTTTAGCTTAGATCGTGTGAAATTATTCAAACCTCAAATATACGTATTTGCTTGAAGTGTAAAAAAAATAATCCGTACACATCAACTCACTATGCTGGCTGTTCTAAAGTAGATTTCCCCCAACCTCAAGTGTGAATAAAACAATTTCACACACCTTGATTATATACCTTGGGATGTTGATACTTCAAGGTTGTTTTTGAAATCAACTTCAAATAAACCTCAAATTAACCTTGACACCTCAAAACAACCACATAAACCTCAAAAATACCTTAAATTTTTATAAGGGTGTGAACCAAAGCCATTTATTGCTACCTTTTTATTAACTTGCTTTCATTTTTGTAACGATTGTGATGAGATACGCACACAGAGAAATCACCGCAAAGAAATAAGGGAGGGAAAATGAAAAAAAAAGTTCGACTTTTTATATAAGAACATCCAAACTAGTGATTAATTATAGGGTCAACTTCTGTAAAAAAAAGAACACTACTGAAATGCATCTCAAAACAAAGGCAAACACTACAAATACTATTCATTTATACTCATTGGTGTGTAATATTTCGATCCCTTATGCATACAGTTCAGAGGACCCGTTTATGCGGTAGAATCCTTTTATAACAAATTTTGTTAAACTTCTTTTGATATTTTCAAACATAATATTTAGAGAAAAGTTAGTTCAAGTAAACATGGAGAAAACCACGAAGATTCAAATTCTAATAAAGTCTTTATTAAAATATCAAAATGCAATTTGATATTTAAAAATAAATAAATCAGAATTTGTTTCCTGTAAAATTGGAGAGTTGAATCATATTCAAATATTACTTTCTGTTCGCTTTTTCTGCTTGCCACATAAGATGTCTTTCATGGAATAGCATTTCCTGAAGTTTCACTCTATATGATTGATCCTCACGTTTAGTTTCATCAGCGTACTTGCGACGCCTATTGAGAAGAATTACTACAATTTAGCTAACATAATTTGACGAGGTAACTTTTTATCAGCTATAAATTATTTCCGAAGATAGGATGAGTAAGTTCAATTCTTTTTTGATGATAATACTTATTCCTGACAAGTGACTGAACAAAGAAGGAATGACGAACTTCTATTTACTAGAAAAGAGTAACCCTGAAAACACGTATTCCAGTCCCGTGACTGAACAAAGAAGGAATGACGACCTTCTATTTACTGGAAGAGAGTAAACCTGATAACACTTTTTCTTGCCCCACGACTAACCAAAGAAGGAATGGCGACCTTCTATTTACTATAAGAGAGTAGCCCTGATAACACGTATTCCTGCCCCGTGACTGAACAAAGAAGGAATGACAAGTTCTATTTACTACTAGAAGAGAGTAACCCTGATGACACGTATTCCTGCCCTGTGACTGAACAATGAGGAATGACGACTTTCTTTTTACTGGAAGAGAGTAACCCTGATAACACTTTTTCTTGCCCCGTGACTGAACAAAGAAGGAATGACGACCTTCTATTTACTGGAAGAGGGTAAACCTGATAACACTTTTTCTTGCCCCGCGACTGAACAAAGAAGGGATGACGAACTTCTATTTACTAGAAGAGAGTAACCCTGAAAACACGTATTCCAGTCCCGTAACTGAACAAAGAAGGAATGACTACTTTCTATTTACTGGAAGAGAGTAAACCTGATAACACTTTTTCTTGCCTCGCGACTGACCAAAGAAGGAATGACGACCTTCTATTTACTAGAAGAGAGTAACCCTGAAAAAACGTATTCCAGTCCCGTGACTGAACAAAGAAGGAATGACGACTTTCTGTTTACTAGAAGAGAGTAACCCTGATAACATTTATTTCTGCTCGATACTGAAGAAAGAGGGAATGACAAACTCCTAATTACTAGAAGAGAGTAACACTGTTCTTTCAATTGTGCTGCTATTCCTATTCATCATGAACTTGTAGTGATAGACATAGAGGTAGTCGGAATGCAAATACAGTATGCGATGTAGTTAAGGCCATACTTAAGCTGGAGCAGAAACCCGAACCCGGGAACAGTTGAGACCCCGATCAAAATTTTTTTCTATAAGGTTATTGAATTTGTTTCTTTGGAAAGAAAAACGCAGAAAGTTTTTTGATATCTCAATTTTGTATAAAGGGTCTGCCGTAAAATATGAAAACGTTGATCGAAATTAAGAGAATGTCGACTTTCACCGGTAAATGTCAACCATCACATAGTCGCTGTGGTGAATGTCCGAAATATTTGCTATATCCAATTTAATATTAATTTATTCGTCGATATTATTATATTTATTCGATATTTAAATATCTATTGAGGATAGATTAGGAGAATCATCAGTGTTCGGAGTACCGGTTAAATGCGCACTGGGTAGTGGCAAATGTCCTGAAAAACACATTGATGTAAGGCAAATGTATACCGCGCAGTGGCACTGAACCTTAAAAAAACATTAATGTAGGGCATATCAAGCAGTGGCACTTAACTAGACCTATTTCGGACTCTTACCAAAGTCACTATGTGATTGTCAGCACTCACCGGTGGAAATCAACAATCACCAATTTCGGTCTTTCACAGTAACATATGCATAAGTGAACATATTTCGTATCTTTGCATACAAGGATTATTCTAGTGGCCTAATTTTGTATGATGGAGAGAGATTCATCACTACAGAAGGCTGTTGCATACAAGGATTGTTCTAGTGGCCTAATTTTGTATGATGGAGAGAGATCCATCACTGCAGAAGGCTGTTGAATACAAGGATTATTCTAGTCGCCAAGTTTTGTGCGATGGAGAAAGATCCATCACTACGGAAGGCTATTGCGAGTCGTATTTCAATGTCTTCTGATAGCCAGTCAAACATCATTAAACTTGGCTACGTTGCATTGTTGGGCCCTGTAAGAGAAGTTCAAATTTAATTCTGCCATATGCTGTTGAAGATATTCAATCGCATCCATGTCATCGTTTTGTCTGACTTTAGTGAATTTTCGTAGAATTTCATTTTGGTATCTTGACTTAAATTTTTCACAAGCTACACATTTATACCGTTGCCTTCTTTATTTCTGTATGAGACAGACTATAAGATAATATACAATTAAAAATTTCTATTTACGGTATTATTTTGTTTTAAGCATTTACAGTTTTTTATGAAACGGTACATGAAAAGTTATTATTAATTTTACATATAACTCAAATTTTTGTGCAATTTTCTTAATCCTTTAACGGGCCCTTTATTTCTAGTAAAGGTAAATTAAAGTATTTTTGGAACTGAAATTGTTTTAAAAACAGTAATTGATATAAAAAAAACTCATTTAGTTTATTAAAATGCCATTTTTTGGTGGTAAATATATTTAACATGACCTATTAGGAACTTACTGACTGTTATTTTTCTTTATTTATAAAATAAATTCCTTAAATGCTACAAACTTCAAAAGGAATTATGTATTTGATAACTTTTATACGTTTTTTAAAAGTGGCAAATTGTTACCAATTTTATTCAAACTCACTTCAAGAAAGCTGAAGTTATTGAAAAATGGAAGCCTAAATTAAAAGTGGTAAAACGTGGTGGTAAGTATACTTACCACGGCCTTCAAAAGGGTTAAGTAATACTCGAGATACAATAATTATTGTAATTGAAAAGTGCAATACAAAATGTAATTCTTCGTAACTGTGATTTGGAAAATTATTTAAACTCATAACAAAATTTAGAAAAGTCTCTTTAAAGTACCTAGTATTGCATAATAATATTAATTTTAGTACATGGCAGCGCAGTGAAATATCTGTTTTACCCTAACAAAAATTTATTTCGGATTTTAATCGAAATGTACATGATCATAAAACTCCTTATTATATGAATGAAGATTTCAAAAAAAGTTGCAAACTTATTGATTATATAATAACGAACAATTATTGCGCATTAATAGAATTAACATGACTAGTTGATTATTTTCGATTAATCTATTCAGTTTCGATAAGTGCCAACTTGTACAGTCTTTGAGAAAAAATTTTCTAATATTTATTTTACCATATCTATCTTAATTTTAAAAGTATTATCTTAAATTGTTTTACCTAACATGAAAATTTAATAATTCAAACATATATATGTAGATTATCATGTTTAGGCAATGTTATTCATATAAGAAATAGTTTAATTTTTTGAAAATTCAGATTACCGTAGGCATTATTACTTTAGTCAACTTATTCAACTTATTATTACTTTACTCAGTGACATTATAAGTTGGCAGCTATGTAATTGAAAAATGTGAAAAGACAACTAATAGTTTAAATACAATTAAATATATTTCCACTTTTGTTTCTAAGTTTATTTTAATATAAAGCTTAATAGTTTTTTCCAAATTCGGCGCTGATGCTTCTAGCACCATATTTATTTAACATAAGTAGCAACCATTTATTGAAAGTGGTGGCTTTATGTGATTTTAAAAATAGGTGTAAAGAAATTATCGTCTTCTGTTTCAGAATAATTATAGCTCAAGTGCGATATTATTGTTTGTATTAAGTCTTCTGAAAATTAGGTTCATGAGAGAGTGCAGAAAGGTACGTTTTATAAAAAAAAAAAGTGGTGAGGCATTTACCCATAAATGTATATATGAGATGTACCGCTTAGTTCTGTCGAATGCTTTCGTTACAAGCATGCACAAGGGAAATAATATGCTTGCACATGCTGTTTAGTGCTATATACAGGGCTGCCAACTTTCGACGCTTTTTGTAAATATTTATTCTAGTGGTAGCTATGGTTTAATGTTTTATTTTTTATTCATTTAAACTTATTTTTTACACCACTTCACATAAATGATTTAAAAGTTCATACGCAACGCCATATTGTTTCAACTCCATCGAGGTAAGTCTTTTAAAATGAAAGCGAAAAGATTCAATTTCTCTTAACGTGCTGATGTACAAAAATTTATTGCTGGATACACCTTAACCCTTTTGAAGGCCGTGGTAAGTATACTTACCACCACGTTTTACCACTTTTAATTTAGGTTTCCATTTTTCAATAACTTCAGCTTTCTTGATGTGAGTTTGAATAAAATTGGTAACCATTTGTTACTTTTAAAAAACGTATGAAAGTTATAAAATACATAATTCCTTTTGAAATTTGTAGCATTTAAGGAATTTATTTTATAAATAAAGAAAAATAAAAGTCAGTAAGTTCCTAATAGGTCATGAAGGTTCCTAATAGGTTTACCACCAAAAAATGGCATTTTTATAAACTAAATGAGTCTTTTTTTACATATATTAGTTACTGTTCTTAAAATAATTTCAATTCCAAAATTACTTTAATTTACCTTTACTAGAAATAAAGGGCCCATTAAAGGGTTAAAGATAAAAANTTTCAATTCCAAAATTACTTTAATTTACCTTTACTAGAAATAAAGGGCCCATTAAAGGGTTAATACTATATTAAAGTTAACTAAATGTGCACTAACGTTCAAACATACGTTAATTTAACAGCACTGATGTACTAATAATTAACTTCAGATACATTGGCAAGGTATGAAATCAAAAGTACTGGCGTACTTTAATACTTTGTTAAAGCTAACTAAATGCACTGACGTACAAACATAGTATATTAATTTAACTGCACTGATGTGCTAATAATTAACAATTTTTTCTTTAAAAACTAACTAGATGCACTGACGTGCACATAACAATTCAACGTTCCGATGTACCTTAATTTATATACACTGGCATGCTAATATTTTTATATTTAACTGTACTGACGTGCACATAACTCTTCAATGTACTGATGTACCTTTATTTATATGCACTGGCGGCTAACACAACCTCTCACTCTTTTCGATTTCGCATTAATATGCTTCTTATTTAAAACACAGAAACGTGCTAACCATTTCAAATCACTTCTACATAAAACAACACATTATTTAAAATTTTTCCTGATGGAACAAAAAACAAATATAATTTCTATATTCTTATTTTATACACCGTTGAACATATAACATATATATTCTAGCAAATACTAAATAGAATAACAATGACATATCCTACGATTTATTCCGGTCGGAACAAAATAATTCTGACAAACATACAAAACAATTTTTAAATTATCAGTTAAATAGTATGTTTTTTCGAAAAAGAATTTTCTCACAAATTGAAACTTAAATTAGGAGTCATATAACACAAAATGGTGCTCTTACCGTATTTTCGAAACGAAACAATATTGCATCATCTTTTTCCCGCTAACAAAATCATCTTCCCTTTCAATTTAGGTTTTCCCTTTTTGCTTTTGATCTGAATCTCACTGTATGGGAACTTCGAGGACTTTGTGACTCCGACAGATTTAATGTGCACTACACGGTGAATTTTCGACCGGCTGGATTCGACTTCCCGTTCGCAGGAAAACGAGGCCAACGCCCTATCAACCAGGATATTCCGGCCAATTTTGAGTATTTCGTTCAGTTAAACTTGTAACTTCATCAACATTTTTTTTAATTTCCATTTCTATTTTCTTTTTATTCACAATTAAAATTAGCTAAAATATATTTTTTGTCCAAAAGTTTAATTAGTAATAGTTTGACTACAGAATAGAATAGAATATATATTGACAATAGAATATATATTGGCTATAGAATGTATATTGACCATGTATTCTATGTATGACCATTACATTTTTTAACTTATATGATGATACATGGAACGATTATTCTATTATATGGAACTATTATATTATGGGTTAAAGTATGAAAAGTTTTCTTAACATGTAAATGGTTGAGTTCTTATGAATGTTCAGTGGCTCAGAAATTTTCTTTCATTTTTCTTAATTTTAATATCATTATGTAGTTTTGACTTTGATGACAAGTTTGATTTCAAAATATCTTATTTGATGTTAAGCAAATTAAGTCAAAGAGTAAAGAAAAACAAAAATAGCTTTTTTCTCAAATTTTAAAACCTCAACTCACAAATCAAATAATTTTCTTCATTGTTTTTGATTGAAACAGCAATAAATTTCAGGACCCAACCATTTTTAACTCGTATCACGCAACATATTCCATGCCATTAGAATGCAAATTGAATTCACTGAATTAGTTTTGCTGATCCTCAGAACTTTCTTGTTAAGTCCCGTTTCAGTTCTTTAATCCAAACAAATAAGCCACTGAAAAGTGTTCTTTTTTAGTTCTTACATTCGAATTCCTCCGTCATTTATCATAGTGTTCTTTTTTTCCCCTTCCCTTTTAGGCTACGTTGTTCAAACGAAGATTGTGTCCTAATTGAATGGGGGTAGGTGTGGAGGGAAGAGGGTTAGATCGAATAGTCTCGTGACTAAAAACAATTTAATTATCTTTTGAGGATAGCGGCTGTTCGAAAACTGAGGAGGATTTGGAAGGCCTTACACACCACTAATCTCCACTTTTTAGGTTTTCAAATACTCTCTTCTTTCGTAACAGTTTCTCGAACACTTTTAAACCCGCTAAGATTTTTATATTCTTAGAACGCTATTGAACAGCAGAAGAGTTTTCTTAAAGTTATTTTTTTAAAGTGATTTTATCTCGTCTAGCTTGTTTTAAAAATAGTTTTGAAAATTTAATTAATTGATATTTTTGTTACGTAGACCGTTAATTAAATTATGTTTATAAAAATTGTTTGACAGTGAATTTTTAACGCTTTTTAATCAAAATAAGAAATAATGTTTTCTAAATTGGCAAATATAATTAGAGTTTAAAAGATACATAGGCAGCTGAAAAGAATTGAAAAGTGAAAATAGTAGAAACAAAATTTCTTTATACTATTATGTCTGTATCTATCAGAATATTTGACTTTCTCTAATTTTCTACACATGTGGCCCGAAGGTGGAATACATGAAATTTTAATTCGACTGTAGAAATTAATATTAAAAAATGTTTAGCTTCTCTGTAAGAAAATTCATACCACATTTTAATATTTTCCACATGCGTACGAATCCTGGTTTATTATAGGGCAGCTAATTTTTGAAAAAGAGAAAATACAATTAACCCGTTTTGTCCCGAATTTATAAATTGAAATGATACAAAAAGTAGTTTTATGGGAAAAGTGGCTTAGTTTATTATCGAAATTAATTGTTTTTTCTTCTGTTAGGGCTTTCAGAAAGTCTTTGATAGATATAAAAGTACTTGCTCTTAATAATTCTAGATCTAATCAGAAATAACTAAATCATTGTAGTATCTGTGAATCTTTTACTTCACCCAGATAAATGAAAATCCTGAAAAAAGTTTCCCACCACAATGAATGTCTTTGAAAAAAGGAACTGTCCTAAATACATGACGCTGGGTGTTAACCGGTTAAGATGAAATTTTTTATGTTTATCCTCTTTTTTACTAGTTTGTATTATAAAAACTCAGAAATTTTGAGCGGAAAATTAACATAGTGCATCAGAAAATTAATTAAAAGTTAGTGTTTTTCGTTTGCTGTAGCTGCATCTTTGATCTCTGTCTAGCGTTGCAGCAATTCAATTTAAATTTTTTACAACGAGTAACCATCCGATTTGGACTTTAAAAAAATGCTTCCATTTGAAGAAAAAAAATTAGTTATGACACGGTAACCGATTCTATTAATCGATACACATGCTTTCATCGATTGATACGCGCAGTTGTTAATGTTATTAACTTATTTTGTTTTTGTATTTAAAGTGGTAGATATGAATTACATAATTTTGAAAATCACTACATGAAAATCAGCTTAGTCTTTATAAAAAGAAAATAAATATTTTATGTAACGATGAAGCACTAGCATAATTTTACAGAAGTGTTTTTGCCTGTTTTCATTTTTGCTTGTGACTATATTACCGCTTGGGAAAATCATTCCAGGGGATCATAAAACAATTATCAAAATTATTTTTTAATTACCTTGCAGAAAAAAGTAGAATTTTTGCAGAACACACGGAAAAATGCCATTTTCCAGCCAGTGCTATGTCAAAAATAGGAAAGGATTTATTGCTGTTTTCATACAAATCCCAAAAAACTAAATTCCCAACTAGTTATCATTCATAAAGCAACAAATTTAAGCTTTTGCTGTTTTTTAAAATAAATCTTGTGATTTACATATACATGCTAATCATAAGCAAATAAAATCAATGCGTCAATGCCTTCAAATTTGTGAAATATTTATATTTTTTACAATAACCCAAAATATATACACTTTTGTAGACTGTATTAATATATCTCATGATTAACTTATGTGAAAGCAATAAATCGAATATTTTCTGGAAAGATGACTACTATTTTTCAAAAAATGCTATAAACCCCATTTTTAATCTTTGGTTGACTTCATAGCGATATATTATAACTAACATACAAAGTAATGAAGAAATATTTTCTTCAAATACAGTATGTATTTTCAAGATTTACAATAAGCCAAACTTTCTCACTTTATTAGCATCTAATATGTATAATTCTCTTACGTGGCTCCCAAATTTTGGCTGTATTTCTTATCCGCCGGTGGCAACGTTTGCTTTGTTTTGTTTACGTTGCTATTTCTCTTACACGGCGACAAAAAAAGCCTCATTACAACTGTCCGAATGGCAACGCTTGAAAATCGACCTATGATTGCCGCTAAAAATGTCACATGCCAAATCTAGCTGAAGTGGCTCAACATATAGCGCTTTTAAAAACGGAAACTGAAATAACCAGAGAGCATCAGCTGCGGCAATCTCATACCATTAAGCTAGAGAGAAGTGAGTAGTCTTTGTCGATAGATCTCTAATTTAGTATTTTGTCGAAAGATCTTTTTTTCACGAATTTATATATTACGAATTTATTTGACGATTTTTGATTTATATCACGAATTTATTTGTTTTACTATTGTTATTAGTTATTCATTGAAAAATGAGTCTCAGACGTGCTGTTACGCTTTAAGATTTTATACTATAGCACATTTCTAATAGGTTTAACGAATTACATGTCATTTATTTGAATTCAA
>NC_092204.1:18863661-18894104 GCF_043381705.1 Parasteatoda tepidariorum
ATCTAATATATATAATTCTCTTACGTGGCTCCCAAATTTTGGCTGCATTTCTTATCCGCCGGTGGCAACGTTTGCTTTGTTTTGTTTACGTTGCTATTTCTCTTACTCGGCGACAAAAAAAAAGCCTCATTACAACTGCCCGAATGGCAACGCTAGAAAATCGACCTATGATTGCCGCTAAAAATGTCACCTGCCAAATCTAGCTGAGGTGGCTCAACATTTAGCGCTTTTAAAAATGGAAACTGAAATAACCAGAAAGCATCAGCTGCGGCAATCTCATTCTATTAGGCTAGGCAGAAGTGAGCAGTCTTTGTCAATAGATCTCTATTTTAGTATTTTGTCGAAAGCGCTTTGTTTCACGAATTTATATATTATGAATTTATTTGACGATTTTTGATTTATATCACGAATTATACTATAGCACATTTCTAATAGGTTTAACGAATTACATGTCATTTATTTGAATTAAAATTTATTTTAATGCCTTAGTATTTACTAAAAAGAACGCTTTTTTTAACGCTTTTTTTTTAAAAAAAAGTTTTTCTATGGATTTGAATGATTGTTTTGAATTCTTAGAATTTTGTGCATTTGCAATGCATCTAAGTTAGTTGCGAGCGAAGCAAACCATATAAGATTGCGCAGCAATTTTCGGGGGGTGGCGAGCGTTAGCGAGCAGGGGGCGCAGCCTACTAGTATCTCCTGATTAACTTACGTGAAAGTAATAAAATGAATATTTTCTGCAAAGATGTCTATTATTTTCTAACAATCAATATAAACTTCATATTTAAGGATCGACTGAATTTATTATTATAAATTATTATTAGCATAGAAATGTTGAAGTAATGAAGCAAATATTTTCTCCAAATATGTCAAATACTTTTCAACTATTTCAAATCTGAAAAAAGTTTTTCAGTATGTCCGGAAAAAAAAAGAAATTTAGTTTTTCTTCTCATCATTTCTTTAATTAACGAAGCTTTTAAGTTAATGAGATTCGCTCGCTTAAATGTGTCTTAATTATTTCGTGCTGTGCTTATGACGTCAATGAACTGATAAGGGACATTTGCATCTAATTATTGTGATAAGGGACATTAAATAAAGAGCTTAATAAAACACTTCGAAGTAAACTTTGAACGTTAAGGATATTGTAGAATGGTGTATTTTAATCTCTGGCAACACAAATAGCAAGAAACTATTTTTAATTAACTAAAATGCTTAATTACTGGCTTCACTATTGAGCTAGCATTCAGTTGTTTGAAATTATAGTCAACGGATATAATTATTCTTGCATTTAAAAGGGTTTGTATTTCGTTGTCGTTCGTATTGTTGTCGTTGAGCATCCGTTCGGTAGTAATTTTTCGAGTTTACGATTACTAATGTTCAATTCCGCAGCCTTGTAATTTTGGGAACTCCTGAGTCAAGCATTGGAAAAAATTAACCTTCGTGCGAGACTTATTGGTGGAACTAAGCCACATTTGTGTTACATGGAGAGGAAAACCATCCATTTTAAGCCTAACGACTAGGAGACTCTAACCCATAATCCGTCTACCACTGAGGATATTTTACGCCAGCACTGTGGTCGGTGCAAGCTGGATGCTGAATTCGTATCGACCAGCCATCACTGGGATTCAAACCCGGTTCATCTCATTGGAAGGCGAACGCTCTTTCCTCTGAGCCATCATGACTCATTTACAGGGGTTGGACAAAAATATGGAAACATATCTATACTAATTCTATGTAAACAGTAATTCTAATCGCAGCAAAAGATTTGGAAGATTTTACATGGCAAAACTGTTGGCACAATTTGATAGATCATGCTTTTAGCTTTTAGAAATGATGTCCTTTTCAACCATGCGAAATTTGCAACAACCAAAATGAGCATTAGAAGTTCCAAGCTTCTTTTCTTTTTTAATACCAATATAATTAAAAAAGCATTCTTATATAAAAATCGATATTGTTTTAAATAGTAATTTCAAAAATTACTGTTATTAAAGCTACAAAATAGCTATTGACTTCTTATTCTCATTGTGGTAGAACTAAACTTTTACTTCAATAAAAGTTACACCATTTCTTAAAGCTGAAGGCGTGTTACATCATTTTATGACCAAGAACTGAAAAAACAAAATTCATGAGTGTATTTAGTACACTAATCTAAAATTTTATTTTGTTTTCAGACATAATAATGAATAATCTAATATATAAAGGGCATTACACTAACACAGAGAAGCCAACGCCAACTTATCCAGATTTGACAAAACATTTTTTAAAAACGGTATAGAACTACTAACTAAAATGTACAGATTTGCAACTTTTACAAAAGCAGAGATGTCAACTAATCCACTTTCGAACTGTGCCAACAGTTTTGCCACGTAAAACATTCAAAAACATTTGATTCAAAAAGAAAAACTTTTTACATAGAACTTGCATAAAAGTGTATCTTTATTTTTGTCCAAACCCTGTATATCTAATATTAAAATTTGTGCAATTTTATGTAATGTTTACAAAATATTTTAGACATCACTACATAATACAGCTGTAAAATTATTTTATGATTTAAAAAAAAAGTTTTTTCACTTACTTTTGTTTCGAACAAAGACTGCTGACTGTTTTTTTTTACTGAAAGGCCTTCGATGATACAGTTTAAAATTCACGATTTAAATGCAAATACTTCTGTTTGTTAAAATTTGAATTCCTCTCTCTCAATGATCTGTAAAACATATATGTGGTGATAGAAAAATCTTCTGACTAAAAACTGGTTCAACAAGCTAAAATTAAGTTCACGATTCAAATTCAAATACTGTAATGTTCTCCTTGCCAAAATTCGAATTCTCTTATGATCTGTAAAACATATATGTGGTGATAGAGAAATTCTCTGATTAAAAACTGGCTCAACAAGCTAAAAATAAGATCATGATTTAAATGCAAATGTTGTAATCTTCCTTTTGTCAAAATTTGAATTCTTCTCTCTTATGATTTGCAAAACATATGTGTAGTGATACAAAAAATTTCTGGCTAAAAACTGGTTTCTTAGATAAAAACAGCAGCACTCTTCTAATTATTGTTATTATTTACTCCTTTTATGGATTTTTGGTTTTATAGGTTCCATGTGTACACAAAATATCTTCGCAGTACTAAACGTTCTCAGATTGTTTACAAATATATAGTGTGCAAAACAAAAAAACGAACATTTTGATAAATTTTGATCAAATCGAATTACGTCAATAATCTTTAGACTTATCGTTAAGTATTCTAATTAATCAGGGCAGGTGTTATTACAAGGTAGGAAATAAAATATAAAAACGCACTCATATTGATTAAAAAAATTTTTTTGCAAAATATTAGAGGGGTACATGATTGGAAAATGGGGCAGAAGAGCTGTCAAACATTCGAGTGCCTTAATGTTAATTTAACGTATTTCATAATCTCCAAGAAGTTATATTTTTAACTTTTTATTCATCAGAAACGGTTCGCCGAATTCTTTTCAAATTTAAAATGGTGTAAAAACTTGTATACCTTACATCTCGATGTGATTACGACCATTTGTAAATTAAATAATAAAACAAAACCTTCAAATTAGTGCATAATAATTACGCCCGTTGTTACGCGGTTGTAACAACCCTGCAAATCGAATTTACTAAATCATGAATGAAGCAACTACCACTAGAAAATACTTATCCACAGATTGGAACTCGCTTGCATCGCTGTTAGCATTAACCCCTTGGGGACGGGTGATTCAGAAAAGCATTCGTACAAAATCAGAATCAAGTTGTAATTAAATAAAAAACGGTAACTTAAATGTAGTCGTTGCTGATTTGACAGACTTACTTTGCTTTAATTTCAATTATTGTTAGTTTAATCATATATGTAATCAATGTTAGTTCAAAGTATAACTAAATAGTTTTATTTTGAACAAAGTAATGGTGAATTAAATAAATCAAACAATTATAACTCCGCCCACAAATATACTGCTAAGGAAATACTTTGATTACCAGTTTTATATTTTTACCCTGATTGATANATTTAAATTGAATGGCAACTACATACTGCATGTAGTGGCTAGTCATTCAAAAAAGGAAGAGGTGATACGTAAAGATACCTGCTACCAATAACAGGTTCATGGTTTGGTTTAGCTATCACGCTGAATCATTTTTAGGATCAGATTTAATTCGACACTTGCAAGCAACGTCAGCGCGTGTGTGTCGAATCTGATTAGCTGATCCGCACATGACGTCGCTTTGTAGATATCCAAATTTTTTATATAACCGTCGCTAAACAGTCGAACAATTTTGAGCTTACAACTACCAATGTTCAACTCTGTAGTTTTGCCGTTTTGAACCAAATCCAGAAGACAAGGAATCTCTTACATCAGGTATTGGGAGAAATTTGCATTTGTGGAGGACGTTTTGACGGAACTAATCCTCATTTTCGTTACATGTAGAGGAAATTCACGGAAACCTACCACGGGTAGCCTAACGGCAAGGGAACTCTAACCCATGATCCGTCTACTACTGACGGTATTCTATGTCATCACTATGAAGGTGCGATCTGGGTGCAGAATTTGTATCGACCAACTATGGCTAGGATTCGAGATCGAACACTCTATCCTCTGAGTCACCATGACTCTAAACGATTCGGCCATTAATGGGATCAAACCTACTAACAGCAGGATACGGATCGGATGCCTAGACCACTATACAAATAGCGCCTTAGATATCCAATTAAAAAAAATCAATCCTAAGGCGAAATATTAATTCCGTTTCTATTTACAGTTATAAAAAGTAGTACTGATCTCGCGCTTGGTTTTGGGGGAAATAAAATAAGAGGAGGAGCTCATATATTGTTCTTTATAGACATATGATGCATTCATTCCACTGTAGTTTTAACGTTAAATCAAAAGATAACAATCACTAGACAAGAAGAGTCTTAGTTTAAAAGATGAAAGCATTTTATGTAAAAAAAAGTAATATTTTGTAAAGGATTTTATTATTACTAATGTTCGATTCGGACATTTGCATCTAATTATTGTGATAAGGGACATTAAATAAAGAGCTTAATAAAACACTTCGAAGTAAACTTTGAACTTTAAGGATATTGTAGAATAGTGAATTTTAATCTCTGGCAAAACAAATATCAAGCAAACTATTTTTAATTAACTAAAATGCTTAGTTACTGGCTTCACTATTGAGCTAGCATTGAGTTGTTTGAAACTATAGTCAACGGATATAATTATTCTTGTATTTAAAAGGGTTTTTATTTTATTTTATAACCGTCGTTGAGCATCCGTTCGGTAGTAATTTTTTGAGTTTACGATTACTAATGTTCAATTCCGCAGCCTTGTAATTTTGGGAACTCCTGAGTCAAGCATTGGAAAAAATTTCCCTTCGTGCGAGACTTATTGGTGGAACTAAGCCACATTTGTGTTACATGGGGAGGAAAACCACGAAAACCACCCATTTTAAGCCTAACGACAAGGAGACTCTGACCCATAATCCGTCTACCACTGAGGATATTTTACGTCAGCACTGTGGTCGGTGCAAGCTGGATGCTGAATTCGTATCGACCAGCCATCACTGGGATTCAAACACGGTTCGCCTCAATGGAAGGCGAACGCTCTTTCCTCTGAGCCATCATGACTCATTTACAAGGATTGGGTAAAAATATGGCAGGCTATCTAAACTAAATCTATGTAAACAATAATTCTAATTGCAGCAAAAGATTTGGAAGATTTTAGATTATCAAACTGTTGGCACAATTTGATCGATCATGCTTTCAGCTTTTAGAAATTATGTCCTTTTCATCCATGCAAAATTTGCAACAACCAAAATGAGCATTAGAAGATCCAAGCTTCTTTTCTTTTTTAATACCAATATAATTAAAAAAGCATTCTTATATAAAAATCGATATTGTTTTAAATAGTAATTTCAAAATTACTGTTATTAAAGCTACAAAATAGCTATTGACTTCTTATTCTCATTATGGTCGAACTGAATTTTTGCTTCATTAAAAGTTACACCATTTCTTAAAGCTGAAGGCGTGTTACACTATTTTACGACCACGAACTGAAAAAACAAAATTTATGAGTGTATTTAGTACACTAATCTAAAATTTTATTCTGTTTTCAGACATAATAATGAATAATATAATATATAAAGGGTATTACACTAAAATGAGCAAACCCTAAAATGTACAGATTTGCAACTTTTACGAAAGCAGAGATGTCAACTAATCAAACTTTCGAACTGTGCCATCAGTTTTGCCACGTAAAACATTCAAAAACATTTGATTCAAGAGGAAAAGCTTTTTACATAGAACTTGCATAAAAGCGTTTCTTTATTTTTGTCCAAACCCTGTATATCTAACATTAAAATTCACGCAATTTTATGTAATGCTTACAAAATATTTTAGACATCACTAGATAATACAGCTGTAAAATTATTTGATGATTTAAAAAAAAGTTTTTTCACTTACTTTCGTTTCGAACAATGACTGTTTTTTTTTCTGAAAGGCCTTCGATGATACAGTTTAAAGTTCACGATTTAAATGCAAATACTTCTTTTTGTCAAAATTTGAATTTTTCTCTCTCAATGATCTGTAAAAGATATATGTGGTAATAGAAAAAGATATCTGATTAAAAACTGGTTCAACAGGCTAAAAAATGTTCAAGATTCAAATAAAAATACTGTAATGTTGTTATTGTCAAAATTCGATTTCTCTTATGGTCTGTAAAACATATATGTGGTGATAGAGAAATTCTCTGATTAAAAACTGGTTGAACAAGATAAAAATAATTTCACGATTTAAATGCAAATAGTGTAATTTTTTTTTGTCAAAATTTGAATTCTTCTCTCTTATGATCTGCAAAACATATATGTAGTGATAGAAAAAATTTCTGGCTAAAAACTGGTTTCTTGCATAAAAACAACAGCACTCTTCTATGCGACAAAACTATTAAAGGGTTGATTAATGAAAAGCAATATTTAAAATAATTATTGCTACTAAGTTTTTCGGGCATATTTTTTACAGTTTAACAATTAGAGATAATTGCAAAGACGACCTCTTAACCAGTAGATATGCCCTAGGGCAACGGTGACTATTGGCGTAAAGTAATTGCAAAGATTTTTTCACATTGAATATAAATAGTTTATAATGTATGTCTTGGTGGTTCCAATCTCAGTTTAAAAGTTAAAGATAGTTGAGTTGAAGTGAAGTATTTTAAATGATTTGCAACGACATACTGCATGTAGTGGCTAGTCATTCAAATAAGGAAGAGGGGATACGTAAAGATACCTGCAACCAATTACAGCTTCATGGTTTTGGTTCAGCTATCACGCTGAATCATTTATCGGATCAGATTTAATTCGACACTTGCAAGCAACGTCAACGTGTGTGTGTCGAATCAGATTAGCTGATCCACGCATGACGTCGCTTTGCAGATATCCAAATTTTTTTATATAACCGTCGCTGAACAGTCGACCCAATTTTGAGCTTACAACTACCAATGTTCAACTCTGTAGCATTGCAATTTTCAACCTAATCCAGAAGACAAGGAATCTCCTACAGCAGGCATTGGGAGAAATTTGCATTTGAAGAGGACATTTTCACGGAACTAATACTCATTTTCGTTACATGTAGAGGAAATTCACGGAAACCTACCACGGGTAGCCTAACGGCAAGGGAACTCTAACCCATGACTCGTCTACAACTGACGGTATTCTATGTCATCACTGTGGTCGGTGCGAGCCGGGTGCAGAATTTGTATCGACCAACTATGGCTAGGATTCGAGACCGAACACTCTATCCTCTGAGTCACCGTGAATCTAAACGATTCGGCCATTAACGGGATCAAACCTACTAACAGCAGGTTACGGATAGGATGCATAGACCACTATACAAATAGCGCCTTAGATATCCAATTTAAAAAAAATCTATCCTGAGGCGAAATATTAATTCCGTTTCTATTTACAGTTGTAAAAAGTTGTACTGATCTCGCGCTGGGTTTTGGGGAAATAAAATAAGAGGAGGAGCTCATATATTGTTCTTTATAGACATACAGGGGGTGGACAAAAATATAGAAACATATCTATACTAATTATATGTAAACAATAATTCTAATCGCAACAAAAGATTTGGAAGATTTTACATGCCAAAACTGTTGGCACAATCTGATATATCATGCTCTTAGCTTTAAAAAAATGATGTCCTTTTTAACCACGCAAAATTTGAAACTACCCAATTGAGCATTAGAAGTTCCAAGCTTCGTTTCTTATTTAATACCAATATAATTAAAAAAGCATTCTTATATAAAAATCGATATTGTTTTAAATAGTAATTTCAAAATTACTTTTATTAAAGATACAAAATAGCTATTGACTTCTTATTCTCATTGTGGTCGAACTGAATTTTTGCTTCAATAAAAGTTACACCATTTCTTAAAGCTGAAGGCGTGTTACATCATTTTACGACCAAGAACTGAAAAAACAAAATTCATGAGTGTATTTAGTACACTAATCTAAAATTTTATTTGTTTACAGACATAATAATGAATAATCTAATATATAAAGGGCATTACACTAACACAGAGATGCCAACGCCATCTGCTCCAGATTTGACAAAACATTTTAAGAAACGGTATAGAACTGCTAACTAAAATGTACAGATTTAAAATTTTACGAAAGCAGGGATGTCAACTAATCCACTTTCGATCTGTGCCAACAGTTTTGCCACGTAAATCATTCAAGAACATTTGATGCAAAAAGAAAAACTTTTTACATAGAACTTGCATAAAAGTGTATCTTTATTTTTGTCCAAACCCTGTATATCTAACATTAAAATTTATGCAATTTTATGTAATGTTTACAAAATATTTTAGAGATCACTAGATAATACAGCTGTAAAATTATTTTATGATTTAAAAAAAAAGTTTTTTCACTTACTTTTGTTTCGAACAAAGACTGCTGACTGTTTTTTTTTACTGAAAGGCCTTCGATGATACAGTTTAAAATTCACGATTTAAATGCAAATACTTCTTTTTGTCAAAATTTGAATTCCTCTCTCTCAATGATCTGCAAAACATATATGTAGTGATACAAAAAATTTCTGGCTAAAAACTGGTTTCTTACATAAAAACAGCAGTACTCTTCTAATTATTGTTATTATGTACTCCTTTTATGGATTTTTGGTTTTATAGGTTCCGTGTGTACACAAAATATCTTCGCAGTACTAAACGTTCTCAGATTGTTTACAAATATATAGTGTGCAAAGCAAAAAGACGAACATTTTGATGAATTTTGATCAAATCGTATTTTTACGTCAATAATCTTTAGACTTATCGTTAAGTATTCCAATTAATCAGGGCAGGTGTTATTACAATGTAGGAATTAAACTATTATAAAAACGCACTTATATTGATTACAAAATTTTTTTTTCAAAATATTCGAGGGGTACATGATTGGAAAATGGGGCAGAAGAGCTGTCAAACATTCGAGTGCCTTAATGTTAATTTAACGTTTTGCGTATTTCATAATCTCCAAGAAGTTATATTTTTAACTTTTTATTCATCAGAAACGGTTCGCCGAATTCTTTTCAAATTTAAAATGGTGTAAAAACTTGTATACCTTACATTTCGATGTGCTTACGACCATTTGTAAATTAAATAATAAAACAAAACCTTCAAATTAGTGCATAATAATTACGCCCGTTGTTACGCAGTTGTGGCAACCCTGCAAATCGAATTTACTAAATCATGAATGAAACAACTACCACTAGAAAATACTTATCCACAGATTGGAACTCGCTTGCATCGCTGTTAGCATTAACAGAGATGCGACAAAACTATTAAAGTGTTGATTAATGATAAAGCAATATTAAAAATAAATACATCTACAAATTTTTTCTGCCATATTTTTTACCGTTTAACTATTAAAGATAATTGCAAGGTTCGTTGTTCAGCGACGGTTATATAAAAAATTTGGATATCTGCAAAGCGACGTCATGCGTGGATCAGCTAATCAGATTCGACACTCACGCGTTGACGTTGCTTGCAGGTGTCGAATTAAATCTGATCCGAAAAATGATTCAGCGTGATAGCTAAACCAAACCATGAACTTGTAATTGGTTGCAGGTATTTTGCGTATCACCTCTTCTTTATTTGAATGACTAGCCACTACATGCAGTATGTAGTTGCCAATCATTTTAAATACTTCAACTCAACTCAACTCTCTTTTAGAGATAACTGCAAGAATTTTTCACATTGAATATAAATAATTTACAATGTATGTCTTGGTGGTAGTTACGATTGAATATTTCAATGAATTTAAAAAATAAAATAAAAAATGAATTAAGTTTTCATCATTTCATACATTTTTAGTCGCCTGTGGCACCCCTGCATTATCCGTGAGGGTATTTATTATGACAATCACAGCGCCCTAGTACTTTTGTATCCAAATCAAATAACGTAAAAAAAAATTTTACTATGCTAATAAACTACCACTTAATTTTTCAAACATATTCTATCATATTTTCCAATCTTTGTTTAAAAGTTTCTGAGAGTTGAAGTGAAGTATTTAAATTGAATGGCAACTACATACTGCGTGTAGTGGCTAGTCATTCAAAAAAGGAAGAGGTGATACGTAAAGATACCTGCTACCAATAACAGGTTCATGGTTTGGTTTAGCTATCACGCTGAATCATTTTTCGGATCAGATTTAATTCGACACTAACAAGCAACGTCAACGCGTGTGTGTCGAATCTGATTAGCTGATCCACGTATGACGTCGCTTTGCAGATATCAATTTTTTTTTATATAACCGTCGCTGAACAGACAACTCAATTTTGAGCTTAAAACTACCGATGTTCAACTCTGTAGCTTTGCCATTTTGAACCTAATCCAGAAGACAAGGAATCTCCTACATCAGGTATTGGGAGAAATTAGCATTTGTGGAGGACGTTTTGACGGAACTAATCCTCATTTTCGTTACATGTAGAGGAAATTCACGGAAACCAACCACGGGTAGCCTAACGGCAAGGGAACTCTTACCCATGATACGTCTACTACTGACGGTATTCTATGTCATCACTATGAAGGTGCGAGCCGAGTGCAGAATTTGTATCGACCAACTATGGCTAGAATTCGAGACCGAACACTCTATCCTCTGAGTCACCCTGACTCTAAACGATTCGGCCATTAATGGGATCAAACCTACTAACAGCAGGTTACGGATCGGATGCCTAGACCACTATACAAAAAGCGCCTTAGATATCCAATTAAAAAAAATCAATCCTAAGGCGAAATATTATTTCCGTTTCTATTTACAGTTGTAAAAAGGTGTACTGATCTCGCGCTTGGTTTAGGGGGAAATAAAATAGGAGGAGGACCTCATGTATTGTTCTTTATAGACATATGATGCATTCATTCCAATGTAGTTTTAACTTTAAATCAAAAGATAACAATCACTAGACAAGAAGAGTCTTAGTTTAGAAGATGAAAGCATTTTATGTAAAAAAAAGTAACATTTTGTAAAGGATTTTATTTGCCTGTCTGACGCTGTTGTATAAGCAAGTGAAACAAGGTTTTTCATGAATTTTTTTCACCGCTGACTCCAAATTAGAAAAAAAAAAGTTATAAGATTTTTCTTCTTCGTAAGATTTTTTTACCCTTTTTTTTGGCTCGTTGGGTTCAATTGAAGCAACACTTTCTTAAAACAAAAATTTTATTCCCGAAATTATCGTGTATTTTTTTATTTTATTCCAATGCATTAAATGCATAACTAAGTAGATTTCTATGGTTTTATAAGAGAAATGAAGTAGAGTCAACCGAAATCAAACTTAACACGGTTGTCCCCGAATCTGTCTAAAGTCAGATAATATTTAGCTCTTCAATTAAAATAAATAAGTTGTTGTTGACGAATGCCTGTTTAGGCAGAGCAGGTGCGATTGTTCTTGTTTTCCAGTGGCGCCATCTATGGCCAAGATTTCAACTTCTGCCACACCATACGTCGCTCCCGTTTATAGGGCGGACCCATTCATGCATCCATTCAGTCATCCACAGATCGTAATTTATACCCGAATCAGAGAACGATCGATCTCCAATCCAGTACCCCCAGAGGTTTTTATTTGTTATAGAAACTGCGACTCGACAGATTTAACGTGCATCAGTCACTTTACTACACGGGGAGTCTTCTGCCGGCGGGATTCGAACCCACGAACTCTCGGACATGGGCCCAGCGCCCTACCGAACAGGCTATCCCGGTCTAAAAATATGTAAGTAAATAAATAAATAAATTCAAAATTTATTTAAAATAAATAAATAAAAATAGATGCGATCACGAAACTAACGATGTTTAAAAATAAAGTAGTGGATAACGTAATAAAGATAAATGGAAAAAGATATATCGTAGTATTGACATGACGTGACAATACTACCTAAACGAAAATTCGGCATTAAGTACAATATATTTATAATAATAATTTTCATATAAAAGGATATAAAGCTATGTGGAACGATTTCTTTTCTATCTAAAGTTCTTGCTTACGTTCCTTTAGTTTAAATGTAAGCGTATAACCAATTTTTAAATGGAATCATTTTAAGCATGGTCTTAGTATTAACAATGTATTATGTGGCTGGGATTGCTTGGTAGGTAGGTAGAAGGGCCCTTGTCCAATAGGTTGTGAGTTTGATTCCCGCTGGCCGAAGACTCCCCGTGCAGCAAATGGCGACTTGTGCACGTTAAATTTGCCGGGACACAAAGTTCTCCGTGTTCCCATAACAAATCATTCCTCTGGGGGAGCTGAATTGGAGATTGGTCGTTCTCTGGTTCAAGTCAAAATTACGATCTGTGAATGAATGAATGGATGTATGAATGGGTTCACTCTATAAACGAACTGTGACGTGTGTACGGCTTCTTGGCCATAGATAGCTTCACTAAAAAACAAGAAGAGCATCCTCGGCCTTAAATTCGCTTTGTTACACCAAGAAGGCCCTCTGGTTGGCAAGTTTCATTAGAAACAACAACAATGTATTGTGGTTTAAGCGACAACAGAGGAAATGCTTTTATATTTCGAAACTGAGCTTTAATAGTTAAAGCGTTCAGTTATGTTATAGGTTATTAGCAAACTATTTTTAAAACACTAAGAAAAAAATTCAATGTTTTAGGATATTTTACTTATTTTATAGTGAATAAAAGATAAAGCAACTGTGCTCTAATACAACTAAAAAAAAAACGAAGGCAAAATCTTAAGAGTTGATGCTTTCCGAGATTTTAATAAAAATTAAAGATTGAGTGCCGAATACTTCAACGTCAACCAATCCTTAACAGAAAAAATAATAATTTAATTTATTCGTCCATTAAACCATTAATAGTTTCCAATAACGCTCGTTGATGCTACTTGTGAAATTGCTTAAACGTAGCCTAATGTGTCTAACGTATCGCCACTAATAACAACCAAGAATCCTAAAACGAACAAAATTACAAAAACTGAACTAAAATGATTACAAGATCATTAGTACTCCACACATTTTAAATTTTAAGAGAAATTTGTTTGGCAGCGTCCTTAAATATTGTATTTAACAAAACATTCTAATTATTACATAATAATTAAGCCCGTTAGTGCTGCTTGTTAAATTGCTTAAACGGAGCCTAATGTATCGAATGTATCTCCACTAATAATAACCAAGAATCCTAAAACGAACAAAATTACAAAAACTGAACTAAAATGATTACAAGATCATTAGTACCCCACACATTTTCCATTTTAAGAGAAATTTGTTTGGCCGAGTCCTTAAATATTGTATTTAACAAAGCATTTTAATTATTACATAATAATTAAGCCCGTTAGTGCTGCTTGTTAAATTGCTTAAACGTAGCCTAATGTATCGAATGTATCTCCACTAATAATAACCAAGAATCCTAAAACGAACAAAATTCCAAAAACTAAACTAAAATGATGACAAGATCATTAGTACTCCACACATTTTAAATTTTAAGAGAAATTTTTTTGACCGAGTCCTTAAATATTGTATTTAACAAAACATTCTAATTATTACATAATAATTAAACCCGTTAATGCTGCTTGTTAAATTGCTTAAACGTAGCCTAATGTATCTTATGTATCTCCTCTAATAATAACCAAGAATCCTAAAACGAACAAAATTCCAAAATCAAAACTAAAATGATGACAAGATCATTAGTCCTCCACACATTTTAAATTTTAAGAGAAATTTTTTTGTCCGAGTCGTTAAATATTGTATTTAACAAAACATTCTAATTATTACATAATAATTAAGCCCGTTAATGCTGCTTGTACATAATAATTACGCCCGTTAACGTTGCTTGTTAAATTGCTTAAACGTAGCCTAATGTGATCGTTGTTCAAAATTTGTTCCATTAAAATAATATTTCCCAAATAAATATAGATTTACGTTTTAGAAAGAATGTATGGAAATCCAATAATAACAGGCAATTTCAGTTACTGTATAATTTCATTCCTATTTAAACAAAGCAGAATCATTCGTTGCATAATTTATACTCTCTGCTTTAAAGTAGTTTGGTAACTAAATGTTTTCTTCTTCTGTCTAAAACCATAATTGCCATTGCATCTTTTTTAATGCCCTCAAACTTTCTTAGTTTCGATAAAAAAAGAATTTTTTACTGCCCCGGCTATATAACTGGGCAAATATTAAGCTAGCCATCTTTTTCCTGGAGCATTAAAAGGCGTCATCCCATTTCGAAGACATTCCAGAAAATAAAAGCAATAGTTTTCTTCCAAGCGACTAATGTGCATATAATGGTCGGTTTATGCGCAGCTGGAGCAATCAGGGAACACGCGAAGCATCCCAGACACATAAATGATCATTGCTTTGTCATGCAAATAAAGCATTACTGGCCGGATCCGGCTAAGTTGTGGCCGGACTTGGAAAGAAATTGGTGTGAAATTATTATGCAGAGCGAGAGAGATTTCCATTTACTGATTATTTTTAAATGTTGGGATTGATAAAATAAATTTGTAAATCATTGCGTATAGTATCTTATAAATGCTATATCATGCGCAAGTATAAATACCACAAACTCACTGATAGTTTGAATTCTTGTAATTTTTAGAATTTCTTCATTTATTAATCATTCATGTTAGTAATTCTTATAAATAAAACTAATAATTCCTTCTCTTGGAGCCTTTTGACACCCTCTGAATTTGTAGGTCGAATTTTTTGAAACATCCTGTTCAATTTGGCTGTTGTTGCTCACAATTTAAAGAAATGATAAGCATGATTTTATCAATAGCTAACAGCCTTAATTAAGAATCTTCTACACGGGATTCTCGCAGATTTGAAAACATATTATCTTCTGAATTATCTAGAATAATGTATTTAAGACATGTGATTAATTTCTTTGAAAAGCTGAGAAAAAAACGAAATAGCTTTTATATCCCTTTCGTTTAAATTTTGCATGAATGCAAAAATTAAAATTAAACATGACTAAAACGCATGATTTTTTTTATTCAAATTGAAATACATTGCGCAATTATTTTAAACATGTTTTCGCCGCTATTATTTCAAGAATTGCTTTTTTCACACTATTGCATCATATAAAACGTGTACTTAAGTAGTAAAAATACGTCGAAAATTTCAAAAGTTGAGAAATTACTTTAAATTAAAGAAAATAAATATTGTACAGTGCCCAAAAAAGAGGACCATCTTGAATAACTTTTGATCTAATGATCGAATTTCCACGTTCAAGGACGCAATCTTATGGCTCGAGGGGAATGACCTCAAATATGCTAATTAATAAGAGCAGACGAAATTTTAAGTTACGAAATCAGACACACGAACGTACTTCCTCTGAATAAACATTGCTTTCTTTGGACAGATTCAGATTTCTGACCCCCAAAATATAGGGGGTAGCCGCAATCAGGTAATTTATGGTCAGGAGAGCACCCCTAAGTTCGGACCCCTTTATATTAATTTCACTTTTTGCGTATTTCGCTATATCTCGAAAACTTTTAGGGGAATTTAAACTTTTTTATACACAATTATAAGATTCGTTTATCCAAACACAATTCCATGCAAAAAATAACTTTTAGTAAATATTTATTATTTTTCATTAATTTTTAAAAGATCGGGGGGAAAAAGTTTGACATGTAAAGTATACAATTCTTCGCATCATTTCAAAGAATGCAATTTTATATGGCAAATTACAAAATTTGCGCCAAATAGGTCGAATAGTTCCTGAGAAATCGAATTTCAAGTATCTGACTTTTTTAAAATTTAATTTCTCAGGAAATATTAAACCTATTTCGCTAAAATGTCGTATTTTGCCATGCAACATTGCATTCTTCAAAATGATGCAAAAAAATTGTGTACTTTACAATTCAAAAATTATTTCGACCGTTCTTAAATAAAAAAAATAAATAAATAGTTACTATTAAATCTTGCAATATTTGGAATAATCTATGGATAAATGAATTTTATAACAGTGTGTGAAACTTTTCTTTATTCGCTTACGAAAGCCTCGAGATATAGCAAAATATGCAAAACTGTGGAGCACTCTTCTGACAAAACTATGGGGACAATATTTCACCGATTGCAGCTATCCCTATATTTTGGGAGGTTAGAAATCTCCGAATGATTTGAAAAAAAGTTATGTTTATTCTGAGAAAGTACGTTTTTGTGTCTGATTTCTTAACTTAAAATATCGTCTGCACTAATTAATTAACATGCATGAGGTCACCCCTTTGAACCCATAAGAATGATTCCCAAAACTGGAAGATTCGATCATTAGATCAAAAGTTATTTAGTGTGGTCCTTTTTTTAAAATTTTTTTGGAGCACTGTACAAACCGAAATTACACAAATTTTCCAAGGAGATGCAAGGAGTTCCCACACTAGTTCATCAGAATCATTTTCTAAGTGTTTGGATACCATACAATTTTATCAATAAATAGTATTGTTATTAAGTGTAATATCAAGTTTCATTCACCATACCTACATAATTTGTTAATTTTAGGGAGATTTGTTAAAAATTTGAAAGAGGCTTGTTAAGATGGTTTTGCCATAAAGAGAGTATGAACGAAAGAAAATACTAGCAACGAATATACAAGATAAGTGTGAATAATAGAGCAAGAGGAGAATCGACTTTGCGAACGTGCTTTGATCAATTGAGAACAATCTTAGTAAAAACCAGCGTTGGAGTACCCTAATTAAGTGAATAACATACACCTACCTACTTATAATTTAAATTTAAAAAAAATGTGTCTCTCAAAAAAGATTTCAATCGTAGAACTGTTGGTAATTGGCTCTGTTGATTAAAGAGTTTACCGAACGCTGGGTTAGAATAACATTTTTGTAGAGTGAGAAAAAAAAATATTGGTATTATGCGCTTCACTCGTTACAGCACGGTGCTTCCTTTAGAAGAAAGTGCTTTTCAAAAATATTAAAATTAGGTTCACAATAATTTATTATATAGCTTCATCTGTTGATTAAAGAGTTTACCGAACGCTGGGATAGAATAACATTTTTGTAGAGTGAGAAAAAAAATATTTTCAAAAATATTAAAATTAGGTTCACAATAATTTATTATATAGCTTTATCTGTTGATTAAAGAGTTTACCGAACGCTGGGATAGAATAACATTTTTGTAGAGTGAGAAAAAAAAATATTGGTATTATGCGCTTCACTCGTTTCAGCACGGTGTTTCCTTTAGAAGAAAGTGCTTTTCAAAAATATTAAAATTAGGTTCACAATAATTTATTATATAGCTTTTCGTTTAAAAAACCAAATCATATCAGCTCACTGTGATACATTAATAGCATAAGCCTTCTAATTTGTATCGTTAATCATGAAATTGTGAATTTTTTTTTTAGAATTTGTGACAAAAAAAGATAAATACCCGATTATTGTGAACATTTATGCACAATCACTCCTTTAAAAATTGTACTCAAGAATTCCAATTGCTACTTCTTCAAGAATTGCAATTGTTACATGACGTAATAAAAAGCCGTCAAGTCTGGAACTAGTCACCTGGGTAGCAAAGCGGCCCCTATTCCACTCGTCATGAGTTTGTTTTAAAGTTTGCTTTAACACTGTGTGGTCAGCTGTACGTGTGGTTGCTGGAGAAATAACGTTAAGTTCTTCTTTAATTTACTGAGCTGGGCACGCGGCCCCTATCCCATCCATCATGATTATTTAAGTAGTTGTAGTGGAACTTTATGTGGTCAGCAGACTGTGTGGTGGCTGTTGTTAGAGTTTAAACGCCGTAAGTAAATAAAACTAATGAAAATTATAAGGTGCAGCTTGCTCTAAACTATGTGTAGTTGAATTTCGTTTGATGGTCAACGTGTGGAAACGCTTGATCAGATTTTCAGTATTGCTATTGAATTTGATGCTTTGAATGCATTTGTAAATAATTATTCATGTTGATAGTTGTAATATGAGGCGTCGGATGTGTAGTGAACAGCTACTGGTCTTAATTTTACATCTTTTTTGTAGTTTTCATAGTTGAATATCGGATTGAAGTTAACTGCGTTGCATTTTGTGGCCTTGTCATAGAAATCTGCATTTTATTTGTATATATATTCTGATAGGGTAGGAATCTTGAGATCATTATGGATATTTGAATTTCTGATGAACCATCTGGCACGGGTGTTGTTTCTGAGTATTTTGTTCTGACATTGGTTGAGTTTTTTCAAGATTTGTTCCTATATGGTTGTCCAGGCCGTGAGACACACGTAAGAATTCGTCTGATCATTGATGTATATAGTAGTTTTCTTAGCTTTAATGAGACATTCTGATTATAGAAAAGTGGTTCATATATAATCAGGTAATATAACGATGAAGCCACAATGCACACTAAGCAGAATGTCCTCGAATGATAAAGTCATTCATGGCTGAGATATTATGGTCTAGAATTATTTTTTTCTTAAAATAAATTCTAAAACTGATCTTCTGTTTGATTTTATTTCAACAACTAAAGAAATTCTATTACAGAATAATTTTGATAGGATAGCACTACAGAATAATTTAAAAAAATACGTAAAGTTTTCGTTTTAAAAGTATATTTTTTCTACTATTTTAATTAGAGTTTTTAAGCAACTTGAGCTTACATTTACGAGGCAGATCTTACGAATTATGTGCATAATATAAATTAAGTACATTTGATAATTCAAACGAAACGAGTAATAAACTATTATCACAACCATTTACAGACAAAAGCTATTACAACATATTTGATAGAACTCGTAAAAATGTTGATAAACTTTTACTCCATTCATTTTAACTTCCATTTTAGCTTTTCAGTTTCTTTGATAGCAAGTCAAGCAAAATATTTCTGAAAATATATTTTTTTTGATACATCCATATATAAATGTCATCCTTTTTTTATTCCTCCTTTCTCCTTGTTATAGAGGTGCAACTGGGCTTAAGGCTATGTCTTCTGTTGAAAGAAAAGAAAGATAAAAAGAAAAGAAACTTTTGAAGAAACCTTTTCTTTCAGACCCGCATAGCCCGGAGCAAGTTGCTGCATTTTAGGAAGAGAAGGGAGTAAACATTCTGTGTATATATTTTCCAGACGTCGTCTTCTCTTTGTTACATTGTCTGGAATTTATTACTGCTGCATACATTCATATTTGCTTATGGTTACAGTTTATTCTTTATAATAGATCTGAAATTGCTTTGAATTTTCAANTATATATATATATATATATTTCTGTTTGCGATTAGAGTCCCAAGAAAAACATATAAATTGGACCCGGTGTCCCATCTTCGTCAAAGGGTTAAGTTCCGTTTTTAAATAATTAGGATTGGAAACAAAAACTCCACTTATTTTTAAAAATGAAGGAAAGAATATTTTTTGTTTAGAGACTTTGAAATCTAAACCGCCATAATTTTGAAACATTCCTTTTTGAAATATTGTTGTTAATTATTATTAAAACCTGATAATACATTGAAAGTATTCTTGATTATGTTTTAAGCTATCAATAAATATTTAAATTGAAGAAAATACATACGGGTGCAGAAAATAATTTGGGAATAATTTCGTAATTCTCAAATTAAAGATAAATTTAAGTATTTTTCAGTAGTCTTTAAAAATCTTAGATTCCTCTCATTTATTTTTTCCAATTTATGGAAACCCTGTACAAATTGTGTTTCCTGGATTGTAATCAAGTCATAAAATATTCCAGGTAAGCACTATAATTCGCCAACAAAAACATGACAATTTCAATCAGACATTAATTAGATGAAAAGTATTAAAACTTAAGTGGTTGCTACATCGAGGAAATTTCCATTTGCTCTGATGATAAGCTTACTACTACTTGAATACTGTTGACAGCCATTGGGAGCTCTGTGATTACTCAACATATCTGCAAAAATGAAATGTGACTTTCAAAATATATTTAGTAATGAAACACTCTCAAAATCATTTTCTGAAAAAAAAAATAACATTTATTTTTATGACAATAACTAGCTTATGATTATATACAACCTACTATACACTTGCTTATACACTATACTTGTTTTACAACCCAAGAGGTTGATGAAAGAAGAATAAATTTCATGGATATTATTTTATTTGAAACTAATTGAAATTTGCAAAGAAAATGTATGTATTTATAAATTTTCCTCAGTCAAAGCTACTATTTTTCGTCAATTATAAATGTTAACAATTATACTTAATGATTTATATATTAGATTATTATTATTTTATATATTATATTATATTTTTTATTCTTTTTACATATTATACGTTATATTAATCATATTTTATTCAATTATAAATAATAAAATCCAAACGAAAAAGCATCACCAAAAATAATAGTTATATTATAATTGAGGATTTTTTATTTTTTATTAAAAAGATATTTCTTATATCTGCAAAACACTAGTATGATTCAAAATGACAAATTTGTCCTTATACACTGCAAATTCTCGTAAATTGCGAGAATTTTGTTAATTTCTTTCCTCTTCTAATTAGTAATACTTCTTCTAATTCCTAATTACTTCCTTTAACAATTAGTAGTTATGTAAAGGTGAACGATATTAAACTTTTTCTCGAAAAAAAACAAGTAATGAAATTTATTAAGAGAGTCGATTAATATTATTTAATTTTAGAGAAGTTTGAAAACTAACTCCTTGTCGCTCTTTAATGAAATTTATTTTTTAAAATTTTTATTTTCTATAACATTTTTAAAAATCACTACTCTCACAATGCCATGGCGAATTTTTTATTTTTTTATGAAGTGCACTATTTTAAAATTGTTTGAAACGTGGAATGGCATATATAATATCATTAACAGCTCTGTCGTCAAAAATATGTTTTCTTAGAATGTTATCGAATGGTTATAATAAATAATGTTGGTCGTTGCTGCGTGCTGTTTTAATATACAAATAGTTTTCGTAAATATGTTTCGAAATGTTCTGAAAAGCCGCCAGAGAATTGTTTTCTAATAGCTTCGTACTCCGAAAGTAGAGGTCAAAGTAATATAACTCTTGATAAGTCACAGAGCTGTCGTCAAGTTGGGGTCAAATTTAGTCACATGATGTGGCTCAGCGTCTCTTCCATATCAGATTTCCCTTTCACAATTGTAAGAGAATTGAGTGGAGAAGTTGCTAAGGTTATTTTGTAAAGCATAAGGATAATAGTACATATAAAAATCAAGTAAGTTAACAATATTTTATTTATATTAAATTTATGAAGAGTCCTGTCTAATTATTTAATATTTACACAAATGCATCTACTTTTATGGTAGTTGAAGAAAACATTTCCTTAGTTGTAACTACGCAATGGCAGCTGTTGATTAGCTTTCTACATTAAGACTTATTTTTTTATTTAAAAAAAAAAAAGCTTTGCTCATTGTGATAAATAAACTATTCAAATTTGTTAGGTGTGCTGCCTATACGGATAAGAAGAGACTGGTAGTTAAAACATTTCATTGTAATTAATTTTTGATAGGAATGCAATTTTTCAAATAATTACTACTTAATTAGAGCCGCCAACTTTCTACGCTTTTTGTAACAATTTATCCTAGTGGTAGCTATGTTTATGTGTAAATGTATCTATTATTTTTTATTCATCTACACTCATTTTCCATACCACTATATATAAATGATTTAAATGCTCATATGCAACGCCACTCTCACGCAGCCACGTATGCCAAGTGCTCCGGACACGCCAAAATAATTTTTAAAAAAAAACGGTGAATAACTACAAAGTGAATTTTGCAAATATTTGTCTATTTTTGCTTGCTTCTTAAAAGGTATAGCATGATATAATACTGGTGAATTATATAAGCCTGCGAATTATTTAGAAATAGTGGTGAATAAAAATCACAATTGATAAACTACCACTTTAAAATATACATCTCTGCCCAGCTAATTCCTGGAGAGGCTTTTACATAAATTTCGCCATAGGTAGTAAAATGGAATTTGAACTACGATTTGGGGCAGAAACATATGCTGTATTTTGAAACAGCTTATACGACTAACACAGCAGCATACCTGCCAACTTTTAATCCCTTCGAGGATGATTTTGCCCAGTGGTAGTAAAATGTTATTTAAATAACAATTTTAGACAGAAATATAAACTGTATTTTGGAAAAGCTTATGCAAACTTCCAAGACAGTATTACATATTCATATATATGCTTAATTATATTAAAAATAGTGGTGGTCAAAAAGATTAAAAATTAAGTTTATAAATGTAATGAAAGCATGCAGTTTACTACCACTTTAAAGATAGAAATAAAATTTTACGCCAAATGTGTAAAAGTTGGCAGGTATGCACAGCAGTATTACTTATCCATATATATTCTCTATTTTTTTTAAAAATAGTGGTGATTAGAAAGATTATAAATTAAGTTTATAAATGCAAGGAATGCATAGAAAGCATACACTTTACTACCACTTTAAATATAGAAAAAGATTTTACGATAAATGCGAAAAAGTTGGCTGATATGCTTTTAAATTGTTGACAAAATAACCGAAAAATATTAAAGCTTTCATTTTTCAAAGTGTACCAATCTTTAAAATATATTGCAAAAAGAATAACAGTTGGCAGGCCTGCTTAATAACGGCAGATTTTACAAAGTGGTAGTAAAACAACAATTTAGTATGAGAGAACTATTCTAAAATAAAAATTATTAGGACATCTAAAAGTTAACATGTTGAACGCCACGCTAATTTTACATGGCTTGCCCGTCTTGCCAAACTGTAATTAACTGCAAACTAAATTAGCAAATATTAGACCGATTTTGCTATTTTTTTAGATGGTTTTTCATGACATATCTGACAAAAGTGGTGAATTATATCAGACTACGAATTGTTTAAAAATACTGGTGGATAAAAATCTACTAAATTGAATTTATTAAACCAAGAATCACAATAATTAAGTAAATTTTGAATAAATTTTCTGCAATTCCATAAAAGAGTGTAAATTTTATAATTCTATATCATGTTATACGCTGTCAGCCAGCCGTTTTTCGCGGCCTATGTGAAAGATCAGTGTCGGCTAGCGGTGGTAGACGCAGCCTAAATGTAATTTCAGTGTCAGTCACCGGTGGTAGACGCGGCCTAAATGGCAAGTCCAGTGTCAGCCATAGATCTCATCCACATATATTTTTTTTAAATTATTGATTCATCATGATAGTTTATAATTTTTTTTGGAACTTCAAACTCCAATATTTAATTATTAATTTTTTCACCTTACTTAGGTAATATTAAAAATAAATTTTAATGCATGAATATCCCGGTTCAATCAACTAACAAGTTTAAATGAAAATAACTCCTAATGGGTATTATCTAAGTAGTAACTTCCAAGGTGCAGCATATCGTAGTCCAATGTACAAAACCGTGTTGCACCTTAGACCATATTCAGGATAAATCTCCTTCATAAAAATTATAAGATAGATAGTATATATCATGGAGTATCGAATATAAGCAGTTATATAATGTATTTCCCTCCCACAAAATTTCTTAGTTATTTAAATTGATATTTTCGGCATGAAAAAAATTAGCAAACTCTTCCTTACCTGAAAGAAAATGTCTGCTACACTTGGTAGATTTGGATATTACATCCTATTACGAATATCCAAAACTGTAATTTATAAAAGTCTAATATAATTTTCTCTAAAAATGATAATTGTAAAGCGGTTATTAAATTTCAGCACAAATTTAAATAAATTCACCTTAAAATGTAGCGTCCTAATAAGGTGATATTATAGAATTACGTTATAATAAAGACTTACCATATGCAGGGCTTCCAACTTCTTACGCTTTTTGTAAAATTTTATTCTAGTGGTAGCTAAGTTTATTTTTTTAATTTATTATCTTTTATTAATTTAAACTTATTTTCCACACTACTACATACAAAGTATTTAAAAGCTGGTAATGCAACGCCACTTTGTTTTAGCTCTTTCCATGGTTCCCGCGGATATTGTAAATTTTAAAAAGTGGTAACAAAAATTAAACAAATGTCGATAATATTATTTACGTGTAACTACCACTAAAAATTGTTTTCCAAAGAAAGTATAGACTCAGAAAAATTCCAGATTCTAAGCTACTTAAAAACGACGTGGTTTATTAGAGAGTAAACCTAAATTTACTACCACTACTAAAATTTTTCAAGGACCGCGGGAACCCTGTCCCTGGTGAGGCTTTTTAACTGTTGGCAAGATAACCAAATATTCCAAAAGAATTGGGTTTTAAATGTCTACCCATCATCTATAAGATATTTTGCGAAACGCGCAGAAGTTGGTAGACATGTTAAAGTTTTATATTTTGTTTCGTAAATTTGTTTAAAAGTTGTTTCTTTACCACTACATATAAATGATTCAAAAGTTAATATAAACGTCACCTTTTTCTGATATATATGTGATGAGGGTTGTAAATTGTAAGCACCACATTACCAGTCTTTTGAGAAGATTTAACTTTTAATTCTCTACCTAAACATTTTGCAAGAAGTGTAGTAGTTGACAGATATGCTAATAAATAATTAAGACTTTACACTTAGGTTACTACCTAGACATTTTGTCAGGTTATATAGAATGCAGAGATGCCAACTTGCTCCTATATATTTTAAAGTGGTAGTTTATCAATTGTGATTCTTGGTTTAATAAATTCAATTTAGTAGATTTTTATCCACCACTATTTCTAAATAATTTTTAGGTTTATTTAATTCACCAATTTATGGCACTTATATATTTATAGCACTTATGTCATGTTATACCTTTTAAAACGCAAGCAAAAATAGGCAAATATTTGCAAAATTTACTTTGTAGTAGTTATTTACCGTTTTTTTTAATAATTATTTTGGCGTGTCTGGAGTAGTTGGCATCTCTGAGAATGTCTAGAAAACAGGTCTCCGGAGGATGACTGTTTTCTAGACATTAAAAAAAAAAAACTGATGCTAATTTGCAGTTTAGACATAACGTTTCGATTACTAACTTTGCATTCTTTCTGCACTGGCAATTTTATGTGCATTTATATAATTTACATATAGTGGTGTGTAAAATAACTCTAAATCAAATTTTCAAAATAAAGTGTTATACATTAAAGCATAAATTTGGCCCCCAATAGAAAATTTTTTCTCAAAAAGCATAGGAAGTTGGCAACCCTGCATTAAGGAGGAATGTAGATTCTTTTACGAATAAAACAAAAAAGAGAGAGCTTAATAGGTTGAACATGTAATTTCAGTGTTCCCGGTTCACAATATTTTGTCTTTCATGCACACTGTTTAGTTAACACGTTGAATGCCCCATGCCAATTTTGTCTGGACAAACAGTAAATAACTACAAACTAAATTTGCAAATATTGAACAGATTTTCCTAGTTTTTAATAGGTTTAGCATGACATTTATGATAATGTGGTGAATTGTATAAGTCTACGAATTGTTTAAAAATAGTGATGGATAAAAATCTACTAAATTGAATTTATTAAACCAAGAATCACAATTAATAAACTATCACTTGATAATATTTATTAGCTGTCCGAAGCAAGTTGGCATCGCTGTGTAAATAAATAAAACTATTTTTGTGTGTTCTATATTGCATTAATTTCTTTATCTAAACCATTTTAATAACGATAATAATATAAAAAAAATAAAAATTTGATCGAGTTATGAGTTTCTGATAATCTTGGCTTCGTCGGTCACCGGTGACCCCCGTGGCGCAACGAACAAGCTCGTTCTGCATGAAACTGCTTATTTCTAATAGGGAAAAAGAAAATAATTAATTTTCTTCAATAGCTATCTAAAACTATTTATTGTTCTAAAACTTATTAAAATGTTTTTATACAATCTTAGACATACATTAGCCCTCCAACGCCTCATATCATAACTATGAAAACAAATAATTTCATCAACCTTTCTGAAAATAACTTTTCCTCATGCTGATACAGGTCTAAACAACTCCAAAATCAGACAAACACAAGTTGGAGCAAGCTGCTCATTTTATTTTCTGATTCCGTTTTAGTTATTCGAGCAAAGTGCTTGAAACATTCATAAAAGCAACTCCACTGCCTGCTTACCTCAATGCTCAACCAAAACAGTGCTAGAATTCCATATGAATGGGATAGGGGTCGCTTTGCGGCACAGGCGCCCAATAAAATCAAAACACTAGGACTAGACATACATTAACACATTGCAAGCGAGCAATTTTTGCTTGCTTTATTTATAAAAAACTGGGCTCCTGGGGCGCGCAGCTGCCCATATCCCATACACCATGAAAATATAAAATACATTAGTTAAAAAACATATTGGGTTTAGCGACCTTGTGGTAGCTGGGCAATTTTTGCAAAAACTGTATTACAAGTGATAGAGACTAAAGTTTTAAAGAAATGCTAAGCAAGGTTTCATAAATGTTGGAGCAAACTGGTCTCTATAACTACAGCTTCAATTTAAAAGTTAACTTTAATTTAAAATTTGTAGTAATCACGAATGGCTAATTTCTTTAATAAAACAAAAAGGAAACGAAGTAGTTTCGTTATCACGCTTTAAATTTTTGTATAAGGCCTATACCTGAATATAAGGCCTATACCTGAATAATGAATATAAATTATCGGGTGAATCTGATAATTCAATATAAGGCCGATATTGGTTGTAAAGTGGCTGTAAAATATCAGATGGATCATACAATTCTATATAGGATCAATGTCGGAAAATAACGGCCTTTTGAACTTTTATTGAACCATGATTTATGAATATTTATCCAATGAGAGCTCAAGCTATGTTGCTGTCAGGGAGGGTTCATGCTAGCACGTCGCAATTCATTTTGTTAAGCAAAAAATGAAGCAATATTATTACTGAGGTTCATTTTAAAATGATACGATAACTGAATGATTAATATTAAATATTTATATTGCTATTAAAGTTCAAATAACGCTGTTTTATACAATTTTCACGCGAAAGATATCTCTGTAGGTTTCTCTTCATGACATCAAAATTATTCATTAAATTTGATACATTTGACTACATACAAGATTCAAAAATTTTTGTTTCAGGAATTAAATTTCTATTTTATTAATATGCATTTTTGGCTGTAACTTGAAAGATTAATTAATGAACGTTATTTTGGGTTATTGTGACACAGTTCTGAAAGCTTTGTGTCACTCTTAAAAACTTGCCTTCAAAGCTTGTGTCATTCTTAAAGTTTTTTGTCACTTTTAGACTCTTAAGTTATCAAAAAAACTTTTCTTACAAGAAGTCATAAATTCAGTTTCAACCTTAGAATTTTCACCTTATATAAATTATGCTTGCTATATTACTTTCTTGCCTTTTAAGAGTCTGAGAATCCAGGACTACTGAACATAATTGTACATATAAACTTTAAAGTTCATTCTTAAACTTAAAAAAGAGCACAGGATGTAATATTTCACAAAAAACGGTGCCCTTCTTTAGGAACCTGTACTATTCAAGTGTGTTAAAATCATTCACTGTAATGAATTATCGCTTTTTACGAATAAATTTTAAAAATTTCGAAATCCTCGCCTTTTGAAAAGTTTGCGTATTGAAATAATGTTGTATTGTAATAAATGTATTAAAATCATTGGAAAAGTGATCTATAAAACCCACATGAAATTGCAGCCTACTCAAATTGAGCAATCCAAAACTCATCTCTAATTCATCGGCAGTAAAAATATCATACTTTAAATATCGAAATTTTAAAACTGATGCAGAAATAGTCGAAAAAAGAAGGATAACTGTAAATTGTAGTGGAAAAAAAAGAGATAGATTGGAAACTGAAGTTGATTGACGATGGCATAGCGGCGTTCATGGCTCGTTAAAAAAAAAAGGATTATTCAAAATTTCAAATTTTTGTGTAATATAATTGTGTCAAAAATATTGTTATTTGAGAAATCAGAAAAGAACCGTAAAAACGAAACATAGCTGCCGAGTAAACAGTCGAAAATCGACGTGGATTAACTATTCAATCAAGTCTGATCAAATCAAAAAGTGATTAATCAAATTCGAAACACGGCTGCCGTAATAACATTGTATTAAAAATTGGCACTTGGAAAACTATGTAGAAACAAAAAGACTATGACGAAAAAATTATCGAAAAACGATGTGGATTTAAAAGAGATTTGTAGCCGAGTGATCGGATCAAAAAGTGATTAGTTCAAAATTCGTGTTTCTTAATAACGTTTTAATTAAATACCGGAATTTTAATCACCGAATTCTAGCCAATTTAAGCGATAAATACCTATTAAATTTCTATTAAGTGAACGGGGAGCTCAGGTTGCCCTTGAATCGTTTTTTGGCGGTATGCGAATTAACAAGACTAGTCATAAGTAGATACCAGTGTTTGTTCCAAATCCTTATTTTTCTAAAATTTCAATTTGTGAACATAAACGTAGCTAGCTGAAGTTTTATATTAGCTTTTGATATAAAATTTTATTATTTCAAAAACATCAAATGCTACTAATATACTATATCTTAATTATTGTAGAATTGGTTCAATTAAAAATTGATATTTTTGTCTAAAATGGCTTATTTAACAAGCCAATTCTTTGTGTTTATTTATACAGAATCAAAACGTATAAAACGTAACTATATTACAGTATCAAAACGATTTAAATAGTGCCAGACTTAATAAATCAATTTTGTCTGTCTGCTTCTAATTTAGATTAAGAAAAGATTTCATAAATTTGTATCTTTTCAAAATTTTTATCGTAAATACAAAGTTTATAGAAGCGACTAAAATTCAAAATTTGATTAAAAGTGAGTAAAATGTGCAACTTTTTAGAGCATATTTTTTTAGTTAACTATTGAAAGTGAATGCAGAGATGCCAACTTGCTCCGGACGGTGTAAAAATATTTTCCAGTGGTAGTCTTTTAATGTATGATTCTTTGTTTAGTAAACTCTATTTGCAGGACTTCAAGTAACCACTTTTTCTAAATGATCCAATGACTTAATTGATACTCCACTTTATTTTAGTTAAACATAAAACCTCTTCTCTCTCGTAAATTTGTTTGCATAAATCTCACTATTTTATTTTAATTTTCACTCAGTAAATGTTACTGAACCCCAACCTTCACCATTCAATTGCGCTTCGGCGATTTATCATGCATTCCCACTCAGATGAATTAGTTAGAGCCCCTCGCGGGACTGATGTTAAGATAACTACGACATATGAGTATGAGAGTATAGTTAAGCATGTTGAGCTGTGTAAAAAATTATCAAAATTATCAGCCACATTTTAGTTTGTAGTTCCTACCGCTTTTAAAAAATATTTTTTTGAAGCCGGATTAATTGGCGCTTCTGAAAAATTGTTGATTTAAAGTTGTGATAAGTTATAGTGGTAGTTATGATTGTATAATTAAAAAGAAAGTAAATAAATAAATAAAAGTAAATTGAGTTGTTACCACTTTTTATATTTATAGTCGCCTGTGTCATCCACGTCAATAAAATAATTGAAATACTGGAGCACAACCACTGTTAGTCAAAAAAAGAAACTGGAGATTACTCAAAATAAATTCCTCAGATGTATCACAGGAGCCCCCAGATCCATGAGAATGAAAGATCTAAGACGAGAGTTAAAAATCAACAAAATAGATGAGCACATAGCTGAACTATGTGCAAGTTTCTTCAGAGATGCACTCTCTTGTCATACGTGCAATTACTTTAAAAATGTCGATTTTGAGCTCATCAAAGACAACATAAAATATAGCCCGGCAACCGCCTTTTTCCTATCCGACGGAGTTTTGTCCCGTAAATTTTGTAAATAGCTGTAAATACTTGTAAATAATTTTGCGCATTTATTTTGTATTTCTCCTTTTCCCTGGGGCTATGTGGCTACTGTGCACCTGAGAAGCTCGGGGGTAATACCTCGAAGGGAGGCGAGGCAGTCTGCCACAAAACCTCTTCTCTCTCTCTCAAACTTGTTTGTTCAATCTCACTACTTCATTTTAATTTTCTCTCAGTAAAAGATACTGAACCCCAACTTTCACCTTTCAGTTGCGCTTCGGCG
>NC_092204.1:18896176-18915939 GCF_043381705.1 Parasteatoda tepidariorum
AGTTTAAATGGGCCTTTCATGTTATATCATTAAATTTAGTAATACTATTTCTCGGGCATTAGGTTTTAACTCTTATAAGAATATACATATTTTTTTCTGTTAATGTACAAATATTTTTCCGATGTGTTTTGGATATTCCTTCTCTAATAAAAAGAGATACCATTTTGTTTTCGGTTGTACAAGAAAGAAGATCAAGCATTTTTCTTTTTTAAATTTAATAAGCCACATTAAAGAAGGAACGTTGCAATGCTACAGGCTACATTAACGACGTCTCCAGAGTAACTGAATGACGGTTCATATGGAAATCGCAGGTAAGCGTCTCATACAACAACGCCCCCTATAGTTCGTTGCGATCGCGAATGGTTAATATTAAATATTTATACTGGTATGAAAGTTTATATAACACTGTTTTATGTAATTTTCATGCTAAAAATATATTTGTATGTTTCTTTTCATGATATCAAAATTATTCATTAAATTTGATACATTTGACTAAATACAAGATTCATAAATTTTGTTTTCAGGAATTAAATTTCTGTTTTATTAATATGCATTTTTGGCTGAAACTTAAAAGATTAATAAAAGGACGTTATTTTGGTTTATTGTGACGCAGTTCTGATAGCTTTGTGTCACTCTTAAGAGCTTGCCTTGAAAGCTTGTGTCATTCTTAAAGTTTTGTGTCACTTTCAGACTCAGAAGTTATCAAAAAAAAAACTTTCCTTACAAGAACTCATAAATTCAGTTTCAACCTTAGAATTTTCACCGCATATAAATTACGCTTGCTATATTACTTTTTTGTCTTTTAAGAGTCTGAGAATCCTGGATCACTGTACATAATTGTACATATAAACTTTAAAGTTCATTTTTAAACTTAAAAAGGAGCACAGGAAATTAAATAGGATATCATATCCTCAATAAAAGACGTTATATTTCACAAAAAACGGTGCCCTTCTTTAGGAACCTATACTATTCAAGCCTGTTAAAACTAATCACTGCAATAAATTAGCACCTTTTACGAATCAAACTTAAAAATTTCGAAATCCTCGCCTTTTGAAAAGTTTGCGTATTGAAATAATGTTGTATTGTAATAAATGTATTAAAATCATTGGGATTTTGATATCCATGTCGAAAATAGTAGTAATAAATGTGAAAAAGGAGATCTATAAAACCCGCTTGAAATTATACCCTACTCAAATCGAGCAATCCAAAATTTATTGCTCTAATTCATCGGTAGTAAAAATATCACACTTTAAGTATCGAAATTTTAAAAATTATGTAGAAATAGCCGAAAAAAGTAGGATAACAGTAAATTGCAGCGGGAAAAATAGATTGGAAAATGAAGTTGATTGACGATGGCATAGTAGCGTCAATGGCTCTTTAAAAAAGGATTATTCAAAATTTCAAATTTTTGTGTAATATAATTGTATCAAAAATATTGTTATTTGAGAAATCAGAAAAGAATTGTAAAAACGAAAAATAGCTGCCGAGTAAACAGTCGAAAATCGACGTGGATTAACTATTCAATCAAGTCTGAACAAGTCAAAAAGTGATTGATCAAATTCGAAACGCGGCTTCAGTAATAACATCGTGATAAAAATTGGAACTTGAAAAACTATGTAGAAACAAAAAACTATGGCAAAAAAAATTATCGAAAAACGATGTGGGTTTAAAAGGGATTTGTAGCCGAGTGAAAGGATCAAAAAGTGATTAGTTCAAAATTCGTGTTTCTTAATAACCTTTTAATTAAATACCGGAATTTTAAGTACCGAATTCTAGCCAATATAAGCGATAAATACCTATTAAATTTCTATTAAATGAATGGGGAGTTCAAGTTGCTCTTGAATCCTTTTTTGTCAGTATGCGAATTAACAAAACTCGTCATAAGTAGATACCAGTACTTCTTTCAAATCCATATTTAAATATTTATAAAATTTCTATTTAAGTACGTAAGCGAAGCTAGTTAAAGTGTAATATTAGCCTTTAAAACAAAATGTTACTAATATATATATGATTTATTGTAGAAATGATTCAATTAAAAATTTGTATTTTTGACTAAAATGGCTTGTTTAACAAGCAAATTCTTTGTGTTTATTTTATAAACTATATTACAGCATCAAAACGATTCAAATAGTGCTAGACTTAACAAATGTTGTGTTATTTATTTTAAAATTATAGCCATTAAATAAGTGCGGCGCACTACCTTATGTTTTATACTACAATAACACAAAATGTGTTGCTATCTAAGAAACGTAAACATGTTTATATTCAAACTAAAAGTTTTATCTGCCTACTTCTAATTTATGTTAAAAAAGATTTCCCCGTAAATACAAAGTTCATAGAGCGACTAAAATTCAAAATTTTAATAGAAGTGAGTTAACCCTTTAACGGGCCCTTTATTTCTAGTAAAGGTAAATTAAAGTATTTTTGGAATTGAAATTGTTTTAAGAACAGTAACTGATATATAAAAAATGCTCATTTAGTTTATAAAAATGCCATTTTTTTGGTGATAAATATATTTAACATGGCCTATTAGGAACTTACTGACTTTTATTTTTCTTTATTTATAAAATAAATTCCTTAAATGCTACAAACTTCAAAAAGAATTATGTATTTTATAACTTTTATACGTTTTTTAAAAGTGAGAAACGGTAACCAATTTTATTCAAACTCACTTCAAGAAAGCTGAAGTTATTGAAAAATGGAAACCTAAATTAAAAGTGGTAAAACGCGGTAATAATTCAATGACTTAAGTAATACTCCACTTTATTATTGTTAAGCATGTTGAGTTTTGTAAAATATTGGCAGGCAAATTTTAGTTTGAGTTCAGAGCAATTTGCACTGATGGAAACTGTTGGTTTAAACTTGTGGTTAGTTATAGTGGTAGTTATGATTGTATAATTAAGAAAACTTTTTATATTTATAGTCGCCTGTGCCAAGCAAATACAATAATTGAAATACAAATGTTTTTATTAACACGTTGAATGCCGGGGGGTCGCCGGTGAATGGCACTGAGTTTGTTCGTAGCACCACGGGAGTCTCCGGTGACCGGCCAAGCCTAGATTATTAGAAACACATAATTCGAGTAAATTTTTAATGCTTTTAATTTTTTTAAATTATTATCGTTACTAAAATGGTTTGAAGAAATTAATGCAATATAGAACACACAAAAATAGTTTTATTTATATACACAGAGATGCCAACTTGCTCTGGACAGCGAAAAAATATTTTCAAGGGGTAGTTAATTAATTGTGATTCTTGGTTTAATAAATTCAGTTTAGTTGATTTTTATTCACCACTATTTCTAAATGATTCATAGGCTTATGTAATCCACCACTTTTTTGATGTATGTAATGCGATCACAAAATACCAACTCTATCACAGCATATATACAAGCTAAATGCAGATTTTTTCGATAAAGCAATAGAATGTAAAACAGCAAATTTTAATGAAATCTTTAAATTTGAAAATTATATCAAAGATAAAAACTACAGACCAATAGCTGCACATTTCACCTCCGACGCCTCATATCATAACTATCAAAACAAATAATTTCATCAACTTTTCTGAAAATAACGTTTACTCATGCTGATACAATTCTGAACAACTCCAAAATCAAACAAACACAGTTTAGAGCAAGCTGCTCAATTTATTTTTGATTCCTTTTTAGTTATTCAAGCAAAGAGCTTGAAACATTCATAAAAGCAACTCCATTGCCTGCTCACATCATTGCTCAACCAAAACTGTTATAAAATTCCAGATGAATGGGAAAGGGGCCGCTTCGCGGCCCAGGTGCCCAATAAAATCAAAACACTAGGACTAAGATGTATGTAATGCTAAACCTTTTAAAAAACTGGCAAAAGCTGTCAAATATTTGCAAATTTAGTATGAAGTTATTTACCGTTTAGCCAGACGGGCAAGCCATGTAAAATTAGCTTGGTATTCAACGTGTTAAGCAATACTAATGTATTACTCAGTTACTTATAACTACCTTTTATAAAATTGTTCGCTGACGTGCACGTAAAAGAATCTCATGTTATAATTTTCCCACAGTAATTGTTTGTCTGAGGGAAATATGAGGAAAAGTCGTATACTAAATGAAGTCAAAAGAAATTGTTTTTTCGGGATACGTGATAGCTGTGCACTAAATGAAGTCTGAAAAAATAATTTGAACGGCATGCATGAGCGAAAGTATTAAATGTGTGCTTACATTTGAACGTCTCTTTTAGGGTCTAAAAGAAATGGGGGCCCACCATTGGGTCCTTGGGCCCATCATCACTTTAATGTTAGCAGTAGCAGCAGCAAGGCCACCTAAATGTGAACAGCCTCCTTTATGGTCCATCGATGGCCGTCAACCATTGGTGGAATCTAAAGGAAACGTGACTGTACTTGCATTGCTACAAGCTTCTTGACAGTTCTGTCTGCTGCAGGCTCGAAGGTAAGTTTTCCATTACTATATATATAATACAAAACAGTATTCTTTATACAGAAGGCAGTAGTATTTTAGCTCATACGTACAGTGCGTAAAATAAGAAATGGACCAAGGTAGAAAACAGGAAAAAAATTTAATTTTTGATGCAATGATCCAATCTTCACGTGCTAGTACTCAATGTTAATGGTTCGAGGGGAAGTAGGCTAATCAATTAGAGGAGACGATATTTTAAATTACGAAATCAGACACAAAAACGTATTTTCTCTGAATATGCCTTTCTTTTTTCTACGGATTCGGATTTCCGTTACCTTCAAAATATAGAGGTAGCCGCAATCTGGGAAATGGTGTCAATAGTTTAGACAGGAAAGCGGTCCAAAGTTTGAAACCATTAAAGCTAATATTACTTTTTGCATATTTCACCATATCTCGCTAACTTTTCAAGTTAATTGGGGGAAAAAATCCACACAGTTATGAAATTCCTTTATTTATAGATAGTTCCATACAAAATGTAACTTTTAGTATATACTTATTATTTTCTAATTTAATAATAGTCGAACAAATTTTGAAGTATAAGATATAAATTTTTTTGCATCTTTTTAAAGAATGTAATTTTATATAAATGGAAATATGCAAAATTTGAGCGAAATCGGTCAATTAAATCGGGCTGAGAGATCGAATTTAAAAATACGACTTTTACAATGTTAAACGAACGAAAGAACGGTATTTTTGGTCAAAGAAAGTTTCGCTTTTGTGTCTGATTTCGTAACTTAAACTTTAAGTAACTTTTACTTTAATAAAGTATCGCTAAACTAATTAATTAGCATATTTGAGGCCACCCCTTCAAACCATTACGATTGAGCCCTAGAACATTAAAATCCTATTATTTGATCGTAAATTATTCAGTGTCCGTTAATTTTTTGAGTTGTTAAAAAAAGCTTCCTTTTTCAAAAAAAAAGAAAAGAAATGTGAAAGCACAAGTATTTTTTTATTAAACTCTATTTTGCAGAAACGAGAAACTTATGTGTATGTGTTGACTACTATAATACATTAATAATATAAATATTTAGATTTAAAGTGAAAACACACACAGTTTATGTTTTAAAGCTAAAGTTCATAGTTACAGTAAGAAATCATGTAAACAACTGTGATAATATATATGTATATAAAAAAGTATGTATATAACAAAGTGATAATATATATTTGTTTACACCATGTAAACAAATATATATTATCACTTCTACAAATAGATGTTTATAGCTCAATTTTGGCTGCTTGGTATTAATGGCTTATGTTTGAGATAGACCGAAATTGTTTTTATTTAGGTTTTAAAAGAATCAGACAAAAGTACTTATAAAAATGTTTTATAAATTTATTAAACTTCAAATTACCTATAATTATTATAACCACGGTTTATCCTTTAAGCCTTAAGAATGAGTGTTTTGTTGCCTATACAAAGAATGAGTAGAATTAATAATTATAGAAAAATGATGTATTTCATCCCTTTTCTTAATATGAATTGTAATTACTATTTTAATACGAATTTAATATTAATATATTTTCAAATCTCACAAAGTTCGTAGGGTCATAAAAAATTTTTAAAAAATGGTACTAAAATTAAGAAAATAAATTGTACTCCAAGTTTGTGTTCACCACTATACTTAAATTCACAACTAAACTAATTATGAAGTAAAGAATCTTTAAAGTGAAAGCTAATTAAAAAATTGAACTTCTTTATTAGAATATCAAAATAACTTTTTCAAATTTTTAAAGGACAGCATAAATCTCAATCTTAGCAATAAAGTGTTTTCAGTAAAAAAATTCCATTCGATAATTAAATATTAAATTAGAAGCTATGTGCATACTTGCAAAATATTTCGTGTTTTGGGAGATGGTTTTCACAAATCGCAGTAAAAGTAAAATGAAAATTGAATTACAGTCAAAAGTAGAAAAATATTTTTATTTTATACAAGCTTAAACAGAATTCGTATGGTCTTGAAAAAATTTAATTAAAAATTCTGCGAAATCGTATGATTGTCATGTTTTTTATATGAATGTTTTAATTTGTTTATATATTATGGGTCAGAATAATTTTAAATTAAATTTATTAATCGTAGAAATAGATAGAAAGTATACACAAGAATGTCATAGGTGACAAAAAATGTCAAAAGTGGTAGAAACTAAATTCATTTTTATTTATTTATTATCTATTTATTTATTATCTCTTAATCATAAATAACACTATGAGTAGCATTTCAATTTATTCATACTTAAATCAAAAACATATTTCGCATTCACTTTCGGTGATGCCACAAAGAACTAAAATTGTAAGAAGTGCTGGAAACTACATTAATTTTTGTATATTTATTATCTCTTTTTTATTATTTAATCGAAACTACCACTTTTTACTTACGTTTTAAATCATTCATATTTAAATGAAAAACATCCATCAAATCAATAACGACAGTACAACACGCACCTACGGGCTCTGCTGTATGAAGAAGGAGTGGAGTGGTCGCTTCGCGGACATCGATTTCAAGTAGCAAGATAGTAATGATTTTTCGAGAAAGATAAGATATTTTTTACGATTAATGTTGAATTATTTGGAGAAAAATTGATAAATTTACTCATCCCGTGGCAACTCGGCACACATTTTACTACGACTTCCACTTACGATGCCAACTTGCTCCGGACAGCAAATAAATATTTAAAGTGGTAGTTTATCAATTCAATTTACTAGATTTTTATCCACCACTATTTCTAAATAATTCGGAGGCTTATATAATTCCCCACTTCTTAGTAGCTATGTTATGCTATACATCTTGAAAAGCAAGCAAAAATAGTCAGATATTTACAACATTTAGTTTATTGTTTAGTTACTTACCGTTTTTTGTAAAAATTATTTTGACGTGTCTGGAGCTGTTGGCATCTCTGCAACTTTAAACAGGGATGCTAATTTTTTACGTTTTCTAAATAAGTTTATTCTAGTAGTACCTAAGTTTATGTTTTAATATATTATTTTTTATTCCTTAGAACTTATTTTTTCCATACCACTACATATAAATAATTTAAAAGTTCATATGGAACGCCACTTCTTTCTCTCTCATTCGTGGTAAGGTTATTAAAATGTTAACAAAATCCTCCAAACATTCTGAAATCTTTGGTGTTTAGATATCTACCACTCTATAAAATATTTTGCAAAAAGCGTAGAAGTTGGCAGGCTTGCCTTAAATGTAAAAATAGAATTTTAAGCAAATTGTGTCAAAGTTTTGAGCTATAATTTATACCATATATTACTGGATAACCCGGTGAGCAGGTGCTTTCTGTAATATAAAAGTTAAGAATGAAACAATTACACTATTTTCCGTTGCAAATTAAGAAAAGACCATTGCAGTATAGGATTTAAGTAATTATACTCTCAATAATGGTGATACCCCTTTCTTTGAGGACCGTCCATAATAAGAGGTGGTCTATAATCATCACCTCATTGTCTCAACATGGGGCACAAGCAGGTTGTGGAAGAACGTGAGGCGATAAAGTGGCAAATGTGCAAAGTCGTCCTTCGAAGAGTCGCAAATGTCGATACCAATCCGAGGGATTATGCATAGTTCGACTCTTGAGCTTTTCCCTCTATGATTCAAACATCACAAATCAAAGCAAATCAACACATGTGAATCAAACACATATTTACAAGATCTGTTCGTTAGACAGTTAAGTATTTCAAGTTTGGACGTAGTATTATAGAAAAGTAATACTTAACTGAATTATTATTATTTTATATCTACTTTATGAAATGTGCAAGCAATAAAATTAAATAAAACAATATACATACTTTAGTCGCAGATATGTGTGTCACATATCGAATCTATTTTGTTGAATTGTTTTAATATTTTATGTGTATTTGCCAGATTAAAACGAATACATTAAATTTGTTATTCCAAATTTGTTTCATAGCCTCGAGTTCTTGCAGCGACACTTTAGTAACCACGGTATGGATGACATCAATTTCATGATTGTGAACTCAAATCTGCAGCATGCAGTTTTGCTTAGAAGAGAACTGGAGAATCGTGTTTCCTTCGACGTTTTCCAAGACAACCATGAAGTTAATGTTTGGAACAAAATGGAAGGTGGAAAGGACGACGTCTACATCTACGACAGGTGTGGTTCCCATTCTCTGCAGAATAACATGTTTTGAATTATTTTGGTTTTTAGACTTTATACCTAGTATATGCCTAAAACCCGAATTCGTAATTTAGTAAAACAGTGTTAGGCAAAAGGTTCTAAAGCAAAGCCATTGACTGCATTTTTTCTATGATTCTTAATTTTATAACTTTTGTTAATTTAACGAGATATTATTCTTTTAAATTATTAAAGACTTATTCATTGCTTCGTTCTTTAAACGATTCTCAACATAATGAAAAATTGGATAATTTATGCAGATTATTGAGAATTTTTTTCCGAATTTAACTGCGTCTAGTAATTGAGAGAAAAATTAATCAGAGAAAAAATACACTTTCACTTTTAAAACATGCTCTTGACAATATACCTGCACACTAAATCTTCGAAGTATTCTCATTATATTTCTAATAATTTTCTCTATAAATTAAACCTAAAGAGCAGAGAAGTCAAGAAATGACTATAGCAATTAAAATGCAAATAATTACTCAATATTTTTTCAATAACTTTTTATTAAAAAATAAATTTTAATTATGGGAAACAACTTGACATAATTTGTAATGATCTGTTCTTGAAAGGTAAATACATTTATTTAACAGGGGCAATATGGAAAAGTCTTAGTTTCAATATCAATAGACTGTAACCACTATGTTATCTTAACTGGATTCGTAGCTCTAAGCAACATTATGCATTTGTCAAAATTCTAATCTTAAGTTATTAAGGAACAAAATACTGGACTGCTTTTAAGTAAAGTTTCCTAAGCTAGTAAGTAAAATTCCCATAAGGAATATATTTTGAACCACAATTCATTCTGAGCGTATAACTTAGCTTGATTGAATTTTTGACATCAACATTTACTGTCCAGAATTCACAGCACTAGCTCTAACTCTAAATTCGAAACTCCAATCCTATGTGCCGGATTATGAGCTTTTGATGAAAAAACTTAGCAAGGTTACTATACACTAAGCATATGCGCATATGAAACGATTTTTTTGCTATTGTAAAAACTCGGTAAAGTGCTGGATACATTGTTTAAGATTGATATTTTTTGATATTTTCAAAAATATTAAATTCGTTTATGATTGCAGGTGTGGTAGGTTAGCATATTTCATTCCTTACCCACTGAGTGTTATGGCTTCTGCTGATAGCCTAGTACCAAAGGCAATTATAGCTACATACCTTCGAAGTCCATGTGGCGACACTTGTGAAGGAAATAGCTCTTTTGCAGACAATGAAGTTATAGACCCTTCAAACAATGTAAGTAAAACCATGTTTTGGTTTTTTTATGCATTTTCTTTAAATTTCAATAATTTAAAACAGGAAAAATGCCTCAACAATTGCATCTGAAAATGTTCTCTTTTCAAATAAGCATGGAAGATTACTCAGATTACGTTTAAATCAGAAATTGTAATTGTTTGTTATTTTAAATTGCTCTTTATACAGCACATCAAATTCAGCTCATTAACGTCTATAAAATAACCACCATTTCATGACATTACACATCTTAAAAGAATTCAAGCCTCCTTTTGAGTTTGAAAACAATCAAAATCTCATGTAGGGTTCAGTTTCATAACGTCTTAACTTATTATCTATATTTTCCATATATGGTATTGTCCATTTCTTTTTCATCAGATTCACAACGTCCATTTACGGTGTTTGCGGTCTGGATAAAATTTGTAATTCTTTCCATTCTCTTCAAAAATTCAGTACCTGGTAAAACATTTCGTCTACTTCGGATTGCAGGATGAAAGGTCAAGCACATAAAATGTGTAAAATGACTGCGACTGAGCGAACATCAAAATAATTAACATTTTATAAAAGAGAAAACATAATTGGAAACTGAGATAAAGGAGAAGGAGTAGTTATAAAACACCTTGGGGCAGGTTTTCCCAAACTGTTCAAAGTTACGGCACCCTTTCGGGATTTAAAATTGTCTCGTGGAACCACAATAATAGGGAGATTTCGTTTGCTTCCATACGTACGATTTGAAGCAACTGCGCATGCTCACGCTTATTTTAGTTGCTATGTATCTTTATGCTATGTTGGCGTGAAGTAGCACAGGTGTAGATAGATAGCAAAGTAGATAGATAATGTATAAATAGTCATCAGATCTCCTTTACTGAAATTGAGATAACTGAACTCTGACCGCTCCTTTACTGAAACTGGAAATGGAGATAAAAGAAATGGAGTAAATATCAAACATCTAAGGGCAGGTTTTCCCAAACTTTTCTAAGTTATGGCACCTTTTCGGGATTTAAAATTGTCTCGAGGTACCACAATAATATATTATTTAAGATGGGATGTGGGATAATGTTTGATATAAGTATATGCGCCATTATTTTTGAAAATGGAATAATTCCATTAGGAAGGTGGTATAAGTAAGGCTAAAGCTAAGGCTTTTAAGGGTAAGCGTTTGAATTACTATAAAAATTTCGTCAAATATTAATTTGGTTGCTGTTTTTAAGACTATAATTTGATTAAACATCAAAAATGCGACAATGATTATTAAAATCGTAAATAAATGCATAAACTAAACTTATTCTAACTGAACTTATTCCGCTTTCAAGCATAACGGCTCGTATAATGTATACTTCATGTATGTAGGACTAAGAAAGAGAAACTATAGTAATTGGTGAAGAGAAAATAAGCGTAGTTAATACAACTCATACTAAAAATTATCTCAAGTACATCGCTAAAAAAATTTAAACATAATTTTAATATTAAAAATAATGTATAATATTTTAGGCATTTAAATATAAGAGAAAATATAAAAAAATTACCATCCGCGTTTAAAGACATTGTGAATTCATTTACTGCTTGTAATACGTAACTTTTGCAGCATAACGTAACTTTTCAAATTAGTGAATAAAACCTGATTCAAATGCTCGCTTTGCTTTCTTTCTTTCTTTTTTTAACATGAATTTTACAGCAATGTCTGCTGCTCATAATAGCAACTGCCAAAAACTGTTAACTGACTTAATGATTGATAAATTCTAAACACTGACTTCATAATAGTTAACTCACTTAATGATTGATATATTCAAAATAACAACAGTAAAAATGAACCATGAGATAAAGTATAGTTCGGTCACCAGGAGTTGGCACTTGGATCCGCATTCCTCGCGTGGTATCCGATGGTATTATTTCGCTATTTTTGAGAGAATGATGTGAACAATCCTGAAAAAGGTTGCTATTTGGCAATCGCATGACAAAAATATTTGTTTATCATTCTTTGTGTGCATTATTTTAACACTAAATATTTCATAAATTTGATGATATTTCTATCTTTTGAGTGAATAGTTTGTCCTTTTTGAGACATTTTGCTGCAATATATTTAATTAGCTAGAGTAACAAAAGATAAAACAGCAAAGGATAAAGTGAAGTAAATGATGGAAAAATAATTCACTTTTTGTGTTTGAAGCGCATTAAGGGTTGTCTCAATTTCAAGAGCGGAGGCGTTTCTCCTCTTACTCCCTCGTGAAATGAATTCTTCGTCCGAGGAGGTAGACCCAAGTGCCAACTCGGGATGAGCGAACTATAGTTCAGAATTATATCTATCGTAACTCTGAATTTTTTATGTTTTTGCTTATAAATCCTCATTAAAAAGACTTACTTTGCAGGCAACTTCCAACACTGGAATGGAACAACAAAATAGTACACATTCTCACCATTCCAATGAAACAAACGACATTCCAACCAATGAAACAGATCCTTCAAGAAACAACATTGTTAATTTATTTTTTAATACTTCAAATAATAGTTCATCTACAGACACTTTAAATAATCAAGACGTTATTGAAAGTAACCAAACAACGTCCAACGACAGTAGTTCTCAAAACGTCCCTGCGAAAAATGGTAGGTGTTTAGAGGCTGACATTCAAGTTTGCAGTGATTATTCCAAACGAAGACTGTTGCGGATCCAATCTTGTTGTTTGTCAGAAAATAGAGAAGATTTGGCCTGCAGAAGCTTCACGCCGAAGCGATGCAAAAAGATGCAAACTGTCATCAAGTGTTGCATCAAAACCACCATTTCTGATACGACGACTGCTGCCAGTGCAGATGAATTCGAGACAGCCACTACCACAGAAGCGCTTGAACAGGCAGAAACATCCACGGATTCTGAAAATAGCATACGGACTGGAGCGAGCATGTGACAAAATGCTCCCTGACAGCCCGAGTCGGGACCGCTTAACGATCCCGATTCTCAAAGACCGTCTGAATCAAACATGTGAGAAAATGCTCCATGACAAAACGAGTCAGGGCCTGCTAACGGTCCCGATTCTCAAAGGCCGTCTGAATCAAACATGTGAGAAAATGCTCCATGACAAAACGAGTCAGGGCCTGCTAACGGTCCCAATTCTCAAAGGCCGTCTGAATCAAACATGTGAGAAAATGCTCCATGACAAAACGAGTCAGGTCCTGCTAACGGTCCAAATTCTCAATCAGAATCGAACTTGTAAGAAAATCCTCCCTGACACCAATATTAGAAAATTAGTTTTTGTCATAGTGCATAAAGAAAGACAGTTCTGGAATGAAGTATTTGGAAATTGTTCTGGCGATTTTTTCATATAAAACAATTCAACTACAATTCAACCCTCTGAACTATACCTTCAAATGATTTGAACAATTGGCAGCAACTGTTTCATTAGATTTTTGAAAATGTTTTTGTTTAACTTAAACAGTTGTTTAACTTATTAGCATTTGAAGACAGATTATTTTTTAAAACTTTACAATGGTGATAATACCATGTTCATTATTTGAATTATCAAAACATTTATATCCTCTCATAATATATTCATTGTAAAAATAATACTAATATGGATATGCAGCAGTTATGTAGAGGTTCTTTTTATTTAATCAAATGTGTTAGTTGACAGAAAAAAATATTCATTCAGTTAAAATATAACCGTATTACCATGTTTTGAATATCAGCGTTTTTGAGTATCTACGCAATATAAGTTAGAATTATTTATGTAATAAACTACTAATAAAAAATTATATTTTTACATTAGATTCTGTAATACTAAACTTGCTATTTAACACATACTTAAAACTAACCTTCATTTTAGTGAAATTGTAATTTAAGAATTTTACAACTAAATATCAACTAATGTAACTTTAAATGCAATGACAGTTTTGGTAATGTAATAGCTGCGGCAATCAATTTCAAATTGAAGAAAAACAATCTTTTGGATTACGTAACAAAACATAACGGGAATAAAATAAAGCCTAAAATAAAAGTTTTATCTATTTTTTTTTTAAGAAACCGAACTATTTGACAAATACTTCGTATTTCCTAGAATGTTAGAAAATCTTCAAGGAATGTTGTAAATGAAAACGACGAACGAAATCTGAAAGGAGGTTCTTTGTTTGATGGCTTTTGCACTCCAATGAAGGTATTTCTAAAATTGGAAATAAATCCAGAACAAACACAGGTGGGGAATCATATATCCAAGCAAACTAAACACACATATAAACTTATGTGAGAGATGAGTAGTGATTGAAAAATAAAACTTTTCCTCGACTATTTTAATAAAAATATAAGTAAGATATTTTAAGTTGTTCTAATTTTGATTTGAAAAGTATATGACGGCTTAAAAATCTCAAAATTCAAAGAGAGTGAAGATTAAAGTAATGGAATATAAAGCATATACTTAATTTTATCAGATTTTTGTTTGTGTCAATGAAAAAATATATTTCAATGTAGCTAATACAAAGTATTATTTATTAACTAAAATTTAACTATAATAAGTTCAGTAAATATTAGTGTGTGTTCATTTCAATACCCGCGTGCTTCATTTTTAAAGTATCATATATAATAAATTTTTAAAAAAAATGATAAGTCTGTATGTTTAGATGTAAAAATTGTCTTTAACATTTATTAAAAAAAAACTATGTATGTTCGTGTCAATGTAATAATGTAATAATGTTATAATGTGTTATGTTATTATGTTTAACTGTCTTTCTACAGAAAGATTTTCAATTTTATTTAATGTAATTTTTTTTAAATTCTGGATTTTTGTAAAATATAGAAAATCAACATTATTATACACTGATGTATTGATATCAATATATAATAGGTAACACTATATTGATAATATGATGAAAAATAATTCAAACGTGCAGTGCAAAAGGTATGATTTGTTTTAAAACTAAGTTTATTTCTCAATTATGAAGTTCCCAAATGAAATATCAGATAAGTTTGGGGACTGATGAAATAAGAAATAAAATTTTGAGAAAATTGTGACTACCTTTGTAAATATTGAATGTATACAATATTTTATTTGTTAGAATAACTTTGTAAAAGCAAATATGATAGTTAAATAATAAATTTTTATTATGATTCGTAAGGTATGTTTATTTTATGTAGAAGTTCTGAATGGTTATAGGTAGGTGCCAACATTCCGGAATAATTTTTATTGCTGAAGAGTATTGTTTTAGTTTTATTACTATCTTAAAAATCAGAACATCATATCAGGGAGGCCAAATGCTCCACTTTCTTCAAAAGTTTCTATAAATTGGTAACAAATTTAATAGTAAAATTTCCAGAATAAGGGACATTTCTGTCGAATCTCACTACGAAATGACGACACCAAGTATGAATTTTTTTAATCAGGATTTGTATGTTTGATATGGTTGTGGTGAAAAATAATTTAAAATCAAATTAACTAAAGCAAAAAATTGCTTAAACCTTTCAGAATAAAGGACATTTTCGTCAACTCTCTAAAAGTCTCCCCACGAGATGACAACAAAAAAAGTGAATTTTTTTCATGAGAGGATTTGTATGTTTGACATGTTGTGGTGGAAAAAAAATTTAAAATCAAACTTACTGAAATAAAAATAAGTTAAACCTTCCAGAATAAGGGACATTCTCGTCAACTCTCTAAAAGTCTCACCACGTGATGACAACAACAAAAGTGATTTTTATTTGTATTTTCAGGGTTTGTATGTTTGACATGTCGTGGTGGAAATATAATTTAACATCAAATTTACCGAAGTAAAAATAACTTAAACCTTCCGAAATAAGGGATATTTTCGTCAACTCTCTAAAAGTATCACCACGAGATAACAACAACAAAAGTGATTTTTATTTTTATTTTCAGGATTTGTATGTTTGGCATATCGCGATGGAAAAATAATTTAAAATCAAATTTACTAAAGCAAAAATAACTTAAACCTTCCAGAATAAGGGACACTTTCGTCAATTCTCTAAAAGTCTCACCATGAGATGATAACACAAAAGTGCATTTTTATTTATATTCAGGATATGCATGTTTGACGTGTGGTGGTGGAAAAATAATTTAAAATCAAATTTACTAAAGCAAAAATAACTTAAACCTTCCAGAATAAGGGACATTTTCGTCAACTCTCTAAAAGTCTCACCATGAGATGATAACACAAAAGTGCATTTTTATTTATATTCAGGATATGCATGTTTGACGCGTGGTGGTGGAAAAATAATTTAAAATCAAATTTACTAAAGCAAAAATAACTTAAACCTTCCAGAATAAGGGACATTTTCGTCAACTCTCTAAAAGTCTCACCATGAGATGATAACACAAAAGTGCATTTTTATTTATATTCAGGATATGCATGTTTGACGCGTGGTGGTGGAAAAATAATTTAAAATCAAATTTACTAAAGCAAAAATAACTTAAACCTTCCAGAATAAGGGACATTTTCGTCAACTCTCTAAAAGTCTCACCATGAGATGATAACACAAAAGTGCATTTTTATTTATATTCAGGATATGCATGTTTGACGCGTGGTGGTGGAAAAATAATTTAAAATCAAATTTACTAAAGCAAAAATAACTTAAACCTTCCAGAATAAGGGACATTTTCGTCAACTCTCTAAAAGTCTCACCATGAGATGATAACACAAAAGTGCATTTTTATTTATATTCAGGATATGCATGTTTGACGCGTGGTGGTGGAAAAATAATTTAAAATCAAATTTACTAAAGCAAAAATAACTTAAACCTTCCAGAATAAGGGACATTTTCGTCAACTCTCTAAAAGTCTCACCATGAGATGATAACACAAAAGTGCATTTTTATTTATATTCAGGATATGCATGTTTGACGCGTGGTGGTGGAAAAATAATTTAAAATCAAATTTACTAAAGCAAAAATAACTTAAACCTTCCAGAATAAGGGACATTTTCGTCAACTCTCTAAAAGTCTCACCATGAGATGATAACACAAAAGTGCATTTTTATTTATATTCAGGATATGCATGTTTGACGTGTGGTGGTGGAAAAATAATTTAAAATCAAATTTACTAAAGCAAAAATAACTTAAACCTTCCAGAATGAGGGACATTTTCGTTAATTCTCTAAAAGTCTCACCACGAGATGATAACAACAAAAGTGAATGTTTTATTATTATCAGGATTTGTAAGTTTGATGTTTCGTGGTGGAAAAATAATTTAAAATAAAATTTACTAAAGTGAAAATAACTTTAAGTTCGTCTATCGCTAGTTATTTTTTTCTATACAAAGCGGAGCAAGTTTGTGCTTTAAGTGACTGTTGAGAATTAGTGGTAGTCATCTGAAGCAATTTCTTTTTAAAACAAACATATCCTTTTTTTAAAAAAAAAAAAATATTAAAATATAAGAATTTAAGCACTCGTCTGTATGACCTTATATGAATCGGCTTAAATTATTTGGGTTCAGTGGTGAACTAAACTCTTTTAACTTATTAAAATATAAATATATTACTTTTGTTATCAATTGGAAAAATATATTCTCAAACTACGAAATATCCGTACTAGTTCTCTGGTGAAATGTAATGTTTTTATCTCTACCAGCACTTAAAATCACTACTTTATATCCAGATCTTTCTATACATAATAAAATTTTTTGTGTGTCTCTTAGTATTAATATTTGTTATATCCGATATGATATTAATTTATTTGTTGATATTATTATATTTATTCGATATTTTAATATCTGCTGAGGAAAAAAAATTTCATAAATCTCTTGTCACTATTTCTGATGACATTCATTTTTTACAAATTGTTCTGCTATTAAACAAGAACCAAAATTGTAAAATTCGTAATAATTTAGTTGAGATACAAACTAAACAAACAATGAGAAATAATGACTTTATTAAAAAGCGAAACATATGAAAATCTAAATTTATAAAGAACCTATATGCTTATATGCATGCATAAACACTTGCCTGCTCCTTTAATGATTACACGTAAAAAACAAAAAATAAATATGTGACCTATATGTGTCACATCATAAACTGAAATGTATTAGCGCCTTTTTCCAACCACTCCATACGTAGCAGAGAAGTGGAGACACTCAGTATCCATTCGAGTGGATTTTGAAAAATCCTGGTTAAGAATATATTACTAAAAAGTATTGCTTGTAGAGAGAAACCGATGGCAGTTTAGAAATCAGCTATGCAAAAAAATCTAAAATCCGATCACGTTCCCCAGTCTAAATACTCTACAAAAAACTGCTTAATCTATATTTATACACATATATTCCACCCAAAGAATGAGAAACAATTCTTTTTATTATCTTGTTGTTATCACAAAAGCCCATTCCCTGGAGTAACAAACAAATGGAAATTAATAACTACCGAAAGCCACCATATTAATTCTTATATAGTAAATGGAAGATTGCAGTTGAATATAGAATTCGTATTCTTATGTGAATAAAGAATTAATTTTCTTTGAGAGTTTGCTGAGCATTCGATAAAATATTTATTTACAAACATTTTATCTATAATTCGGATTTCTGCGATTACGTATTCTTGATTCTCGGTAAAACTGCAATTTGTTATATATTTCGATATATTATTTCGATAACAAGATTCCCCAACCCTAATCTATTAATTCAGTCAATCTGAAGGTTTTCAAATTTATTCCTATAATATTATACTTATAAATTTTGGTTTGTTTTTACGATTGCAATATTATTCTTGTTAAATATGGTTTATGGATGTTTCGTCGACTTTTAATGATATATTAAAGAAGTTAAAATAATTCATAAATACATGAAAATAATACATTAAAACATAAACTTAGCTACTGCTACAAAACGTTTTTCAAAAAACCGTAGAAAGTTGACTGCCCTGAAGCTAAGTTTATTTTTTAATGTATTATTTTTTATTTATTTAAATTTATTTTGCTCACCACTGCATATAAATGATTTAAAAGTTTATATTCAACGCCACTTAGTTACAGTTTTTTTCGTAAGGGCTATTTAGGCCTCAGATGCCCAGTTCTAAAACAACGAACGAACGAACAGATTTTTTCGTGGTGAGGCAGCCACTGGCGACTAAAAATGTGAAAATTTGTACCTTATAAAAACTCAAATCTATTAAAAGAGGTTCAAATTAGCAATTTTTTCTAGAATATTTCGTTCAGTTTCTTTTCAAAGTAAATGTAAAGATCGTGTTTGTTTTAAATTTGAATAATTTACAAACGGGTTTTAATTAGTTAAGCGTGTTTAGACGTGTATTTGTTACCGTGAATGACCGAAGTCAAGAGGGTGTGGACTTTCACCGGAGAATGTCAGCAATCGCATTGGTGAATGTCCGAAATATTTGTTATATCCGCAGAGATGCCAACATGTTCCGGACAGCAAATATGTATTTTAAAGTGGTAGTTTATCAATTGTGATTATTGGTTTAATAAATTCAATTTCGTAGATTTTTATCCACCACTATTTCTAAATAGTTCGTAGGCTCATATAATTAACCACTTAACAACATATGTTGTGCTATACCTTTTAAAAAGCAGGCAATAATAGTCAAATAGTTGCAGAATTTACTTTGTAGTTACTTTCCGTTTTTTTTAAAATTACTTTGGCGTGTCCGGACAACGCCTCCTAAAACTGAAAGCCTCCACACGGTTTTTTATACGTAATCCGATCAGACCACTATGAAGGTAAACCAGTTTACGAAAAGGCCCTTTAACCGGTAAACGCCCAGCGTCATATATTTAGGACAGTTCCTTTTTTCAAAGACATTCATTGTGGTGGGAAACTTTTTTCACCAGTTAGTTCAAAGTATAACTAAATAGTTTTATTTTGAACAAAGTAATGGTGAATTAAATAAATCAAACAATTATAACTCCGCCCACAAATAAACTGCTAAAGAATTACTTTGATTACCAGTTTTATCTTTTTACCCTGATTGATAC
>NC_092204.1:18916465-18984181 GCF_043381705.1 Parasteatoda tepidariorum
ATCCTTTTTTTAAAAAAAAAAAAATATTAAAATATAAGAATTTAAGCACTCGTCTGTATGACCTTATATGAATCGGCTTAAATTATTTGGGTTCAGTGGTGAACTAAACTCTTTTAACTTATTAAAATATAAATATATTACTTTTGTTATCAATTGGAAAAATATATTCTCAAACTACGAAATATCCGTACTAGTTCTCTGGTGAAATGTAATGTTTTTATCTCTACCAGCACTTAAAATCACTACTTTATATCCAGATCTTTCTATACATAATAAAATTTTTTGTGTGTCTCGGTAGTATTAATATTTGTTATGTCCGATATGATATTAATTTATTCCTTGATATTATTATATTTATTTGATATTTTAATACCTGCTGAAAATCTGCGTGTATCTGAGGAAAAAAATGTCATAACTCTCTTGCCACTATTTCGATTTTAATAAGAGACTTTGACCCCTGATGACATTACATTTTTAAAAATTGGTTCTGCGATAAAACAGGTACAAAAACTGTAAAAATTTAGTTGAGATGCAAACTAAGCAAACAATGAGAAATAATAACTTTATTAAAAAGCAAAACAGATGAACACCTGAATTTATAAAGAACGTATATGCTTATATGCATGCATAAACACTTGTCTGCTCCTTTAATGATTACACGGATAAAATAAAAATAAATACGTGACCTAAATGTGTCACATCGTAAACTGAAATGTATTAGCGCCTTCTTCCAACCACTCCATACGTAGCAGAGAAGTGGGGATACTTAGTATCCATTCGAGTGGATTTTGAAAAATCCTGGTTACGAATATATTACCAAAAAGTATTGCTTGTAGAGAGAAACCGATGGCAGTTTAGAAATCAGCTATGCGAAAAAAATCTGAAATCCGTTCACGTTCCCCAGTCTAAATACTCTACAAAAAACTGTTTAATCTATATTTATAAACATATATTCCACCCAAAGAATGAGAAACAATTCTTTTTATTATCTTGTTGTTATCACAAAAGCCCATTCCCTGGAGTAACAAACAAATGGAAATTAATAACTACCGAAAGCCACCATATTAATTCTTATATAGTAAATGCAGGATTGCAATTGAATATAGAATTCGTACTCTTATGCGATTAAAGAATTGGTTTTATTTGAGTGTTTGCAGAGCATTCGATAAAATATTTATTTACAAATTATTAATTCGTATTTCTGTGATTACGTATTCTTGATTATTTGTTTCTCAGTGAAACTGCAATTTGTTATACATTTCGATATATTATTCCGGTAACACGATTCTTCAATCCTAAACTACTAAGCCAGTCAATTTGAAGGTTTTCAAATTTATTTCTATAATATTATTCTTATAAATTTTGGTTTGTTTTGACGACTGCAATATTATTCTTATTAATTATGGTTTATGGGTGACTTTTAATGATATATTAGAGAAGTTAAAGTAATTCATAAATACATGAAAGCAATACATTGAAACATAAACTTAGCTACTGCTAGGAAACGTTTTTACAAAATGCGTAGAAAGTTGACTGCCCTGTTGCTAAGTTTGTGTTTTAATGTATTATTTTTCATTCATTAAAATTTATTTTTCCTACCACTGCATATAAATGATTTTAAAGTTTATATACAACGCCGACTTAGTTTCAGGATATTCGTGGCATACCTGCCAACTTTTACGCATTTGGCGTAAAATTTTATTTTTATATCTAAAGTGGTAGTAAATATATACTTTTTCTCCTTTTGTAAACTTAATTTTTAAATGATTTTGATCACCACTATACTTAAAAAAATTAAGCATATATATTGATATGTGTTGCTATCATGGTTGTCAGCTTAAGCTTTTTCAAATACAACGTATTTTCTGGCTTAAAAATTAAATTTTAATTCCATTTTAATACCACTGGAAAATATCAGAATGGAAGGGATTAAAAGTTGGCAGGTATGTCGTGGTAAGGCAGCCACTGGCGACTAAAAATGTAAAAATTGGTAACTTATAAAAACTGAAAAAAAAGAGATTAAAATTAGCAATTTTTTCTAGCATATTTTGCTCAGTTTTTTTTTCAAAGTAAATGTGAAGATCGTGTTTTTTAAATTTAAATAATTTATAAATGGGTTTTAATTAGTTAAGCGTGTTTAGACGTGTATTTGTTACCGTGAATGACCGAAGTCAAGTGGATGTGGACTTTCACCGGAGAATGTCAGCAATCGCATTGGTGAATGTCCGAAATATTTGTTATATCCGCAGAGTTGCCAACTTGCTCCGGACAGCAAATATGTATTTTAAAGTGGTAGTTTATCAATTGTGATTATTGGTTTAATAAATTCAATTTAGTAGACTTTTATCCACTACTATCGTAGGCTCATATAATTCACTCATATAATAAAGAACTTATGTTGTTCTATACCTTTTAAAAAGCAGGCAATAAAAGTCAAATATTTGCAGAATTTACTTTGTAGTTAATTTCCGTTTTTTTTTTTTTTATAAATACTTTGGCGTGTCCGGACAACGCCTCCTACAACTGAAGGCCTCCACATGGCTTTTTTATAGGTAGTCCGATCAAACCATTATGAAGGTAAACCAGTTTACGAAAAGGCCCTTTAATACAAAATCTAGTAAAAAAAAAGAAAGTGGTAGCAAATATATGTCAAAAAATTCGTTTAATTTATGAATACGATTGATTTGTCTTATTTACTTGCATACCACTACAGATTCAATTCTCAAATATATATGATAAATTTCTCTCAACTACTTTTAAAATAGAACTAGGGTTCATGCGCACAACCGGTTCACTTTTTAAATAGTCTGCGCGAACTACTTATGAAAAACCGTGTGGAGGCTCTCTGATGTAGGAGATGATGGTCCGGACCATTTGGTATCTCTGTATCCGATTTGATATTAATTTATTCGTTGATATTATATTTATTCGATACTTCACTTTTTAAATAGTCTGCGCGGACTCCTTATGAAAAACCGTGTGGAGGCTCTCTGATGTAGGAGATGATGGTCTGGACAATTTGGTATCTCTGTATCCGATTTGATATTAATTTATTTGTTGATATTATATTTATTCGATATTTTAATATCTGCTGAGGATAAATTAGGTCAATGTTGCCAACTTCAGTCATTCACAGTAACACAGACACGTCAAACACGCTTAACTATTCAAAAACCACGGTATTTAATATCAGTTAAAAAAATAAATTTGTATACAGGCAACTGATCTTAACAAGTTTTCAAACCTAAAATCGCGAAATTTTTTTCACAATGCCTCATATCATCTTTCTTACAATAGGATCTTCAATTGTAAGACAAACAGACAATTCTTAAAATAAAATGTTCTAGAAGCTATCTGATTTCGTCTTTTATAATCAGTAGAAAAAGAAGGGAAGAGAGAGGGATCAAAAAAAGAACGACACATGAGACGAAGGGAGGCGACAGAGCAAAAATAATTACAGACTTTCCAGAGTGAGACAAATGTATCCATTTCAGTATCTTCAGACCGTGTCATGTAATTACGGTTCCTGCTTTTCCGGGATATCTCCTCTTATTCCGGACAACGATGTCACTCTATCTTCGACATTCCGGAGCCACGCTTTTCTCTCGGAGTTTGCTTTATTTCAAATTATGTTTTTTCATCAAGAAGATTGGCAACGCCTCTGTTCCCGTAGAGCTTTTTAGAATTTTTTTTTCTTTACAATTCAATGACTGAGTTTCTTTCATTCCTTCAGTTGTAGTTCTTGATGTTAAGTAGAATTGAGAATTTTTAAAGCAATTTATTTCATTGTAATGACTAGCTTTTTTTCGCTTTTTACAATGCATTAACGGAGTTTAAGAAGTTATGTATTTTTTCTAAAGAAAACAATAACCGTTAAAAACTCATTTATATTGCAATATTGCTAAAGTAATATATGTTAGTTTATTTAAAACATTTATGAGTGCAGCAACTAGCAATTATCTCTGCTTAATAGTTTTTTATAAAATTGATTCCGATTCTCAAGATATTAATTATTTATTTATGTACACTGATCTGATCTTACTTGGTGATATAACTATCCAATAATATTTTGGTTTGTTGAAGTAGTTGGATGTATTAGCTATAAGTTTAAGAGGATGTTCGTTGGCGTATTTCCAATGGTTCATATTAGAGTCCCTGAATTAGACAGGCCGACTTATCATTTATTGTTGGAGCAAAGAGCTAACATAAGCACAGCGAATAAATATTTTCAAGTTGTAGTTTATTAATTGTAATTCTTGGTTTAATAAGTTCGATTTAGTAGATTTTAATCCACCACTATTTCTAAACAATGCGTAAGCTTATATAATTCACCACTTTATAGTACTTAAGACATGCTTTACATTTTTAAAAGCAAGCAAATATTGTCAACTATTTGAAAAATTTACTTTGTAGGTATTTACAGTTTTTTAAATTATTTTGGCGTGTCCAGAGCAGTTGGCATCTCTGTAATAACATAACTGATACTAACATAACGTTAACTTGCGAACTTGTTTGCTCCAATATTGCTTGATGGGTCAACTCTGATTAGGAGCCTTAGTTCATATACTATTCCAGTGTGCTGTAGCAACACGAGTTTAGATAAGTAATTTGATCAAATCACTATGAAGGTGAACCCAGTTAATAAAGGAGTCATTGAATACAAAATCTAGTAAAATTAAGAAAGTGGCAGCTAATAAATCTCTAAAAATTTGTTTAATTTCTGAATATGATTGGATTGTCTTATTTACTTTATTATCCACTACAAATTCAATCATCAAGTATAATTCCACTAATTCAATATTATAAAGCTTCGGAGTTGAACATTGGTAGTCGTAAACTCAAAATTGGGTCGTCTGTTAGTCCACGGTTTTAAAATAAAATCAGGGCTACCATTTAATATGAATAACTCTTACATCCAATACTTTAGATTTTAATTTATAGATGAGAAAAAGAACTGTCCCATTAAACACAGCTCATTACACGGTAAAACACAAAGATTCTCCACATTGTTACGATTGAAGAATCCTGGAAACGGTGAATGAGCACCAATTAGAATGCGGACGGCACAAAATGAATGGAATGAACTCAAGCAATGCTTAGATGTATACGATATTTTTATTATTTAAGTGGCTTTCGGAAGTAAACGAGAAAAACTCACGCTTTCAAAGGATTAATGAGTAGAAAATGCTAAAATTTTTATAAGAATTTGTGTATAAATTGTTTTAAACTAGTTTTTTTTTTATCTTCAAGTGATAAAATTAATTTGAAACTTAAATTTTACATGCATAAATGCTGGAAGTACAGATGTTGGGTTTTAGTTTCTAAAATTAATTTTTTTTAAAGTAAAATTCTTTTTAAAGTGATTTTTCTTCCATCCTGCGCATAAATAATTAACATATTAACTAAAATTTATTCACATATTCATAAGAATTCATTCGCATATTCATAACAACTCATTCACATGTTCATAAAAATTTATTCACATGCTCATAAGAATTCATTCACATATTTATAAAAACTCATTCACATATTCATAAAAAAAATCATTCACATGTTCATAAAAATCCATTTACATATTCCTAAAAATTCATTCACATACTGATAAAAATTCATAGAAAAAAAAGTGCTTAATTCATTGATTGAAATTTTTTTGCATTAATTTACTATGCCTTTTGGAGAGATGGGAGAAATTATTAATTCTGAGTGGCAACAGCACAAAACACTACTTTTTGTAAAGGCTAAACATTATGTACAGAAAACAAACAAAAAAGAACGAGAATCTATTTACTATGCATGCAAGTATACAGAGGTTGGACAATATTGTAGAATTACTTCTGTACTTACTCAATCTAAACAATCTTTATTTCAGCAGTAAATGTTTTAGAATATTTTACGCGGCAAAACTGCTTGAGAAATTTTGCTTGGAGCTTTTAGAATCGTTGCCATTTTTACGGATACAAAATTCTTATCGACCAAGATGAGGAGAGGAAATTAAAAAAAAATAGATCCAGTTTTAATACCAGCAAATTTTGAAATCTTTCACAGGGTAGTAATATTTATATTAAAATTTTCTTTTTAAATAAAGTGATATTTTATTTTATTTATAACCGCAGCTGAACAGCCGACCCAATTTTTTGGGTTTACGGGTTAATTTATATTCCTTGTTGCACAATAATATTATCAAATTAGATTTATTAAATTAAAAAAAATAAGTAGTTTGCATCCACTAGGAAAACTCTTCCAACTGAAATGGAAGAGTTGCTATTTGTGATTCTAGATGCAAGTCAGACAATGAAGACCAAAATATTGCCTTACGGGTTAATTTATATACCTTGTCGCACAAAAATATTATCAAATTACATTTATTAAATTAAAAAAATAAGTAGTTTGCGTCCACTAGGAAAACTCTTCCAACTAAATTGGAAGAGTTGCCATTTATGATTCTAGATACAAGACAGAGAATGAAGACCAAAATATTGCCTTACGGGTTAATTTATATACCTTGTCGCACAAAAATATTATCAAATTGCATTTATTAAATTAAAAAAAATAAGTAGTTTGCGTCCACTAGGAAAACTCTTCCAACTAAAATGGAAGAGTAGCCATTTATGATTCTAGATGCAAGTCAGAGAATGAAGACCAAAATATTGCCAACATCCCTAAAATAAGATTTCTGCCACAATAATTTTTTTCTTTCCATTTTTTGATATTTTATTCATCCAAAAATGAATAAAAAAATTCATATCTCTGATTCAATATCATCTTTTTCAGAAAATATATAGATATATCTTTATTTCCTGTCCTACTTTCTGTCATCGCTCCTCAAAATTCGTTTTATCACTATTGTCCTTTCTTATTCGTTCGATTCGAAGCCGAAAAGAATGCATGAAACAGATGGCGTAAAGAAGTCTAAGAAATGAAACGAATGAAAGGGGAGGGGGGTAAAAAAAATCCAAAGATTGGAAAGGAAAACACATAAAAGTGGAGGGGGGGGGGGCGNTTCCAGATATAATAAGATTGCAAACGAGAGGGGAAAAGAAGTACTGATTTTGGCGAGAAAAGGATACATGCTTTGGGCGGTGACGGTTTGTTTGTTGCTTTGGAAGATATGATGTTGTCAGAAGATGAGGTTACAAGACGTTCATTTGAAAAATGACTTAAAGTATCGGGTTTACATTACAATGGATACTCTTAATTAACAGAAGAGAAAGTTATGAGTATTAGTTTAAATAAATAAATCCATAATTAGCTTGCTTTGTTTCGGTTGAATACAGACGCATTTGTTTATCTTGTTTGTCAATAGAATGTTTAAGCATGCGTCTGGATTTATAATACACCTATAAAAGAAAAATAAGTTTTTTCAGCTTTAAATAGTTTGCTTGTTTAGCATTGATCTTTAATATGGTTTTTCGAAGCCCTTTCAACAAGGAAAATAAAAATCCACAGTTTAAGAGCCTTACACTTGAAACAAATGCTATAATTGTAAACTGTGGATGCCCCTCTTGCTGTAAAGAATTATCTGGGCTTTAGAATGGACAAATAACTAAACTATTTTAAAAAGTTATTTTATAACCGTGGTTGAACAGTTTTCGAATTTACAGCTACTAATGTTCAACTCCGCAGCCTTGTAATTTTGTACCCAATTCAGAAGACAAGGGATCAAGTGTTATTATACTATTTTTTCAATCAAGTGTTATTATACTATTATCAAGTGTCAAGTGTTATTATACTATTAATTAAGCTATTTGACATCGTGGAAGACTTTTTGATGGAACAAACACGCATTCGCATGGCATGGAGAGGAAAACTACAATAACCTCTCACGGTTAGTTTGATGGCAAGGGGACCCTAACTTATGATCCGTCTACCACTGAAGATATTTTACGTCAGCACTGTGGTCGGTGTTAGCCGGATGCGGAATTCGTATGTATCAACCAGCCATCTCTGGGATTCAAACCCGGTTCACCTCATTGGAAGGCGAACGCTCTATCCCCTGAGCCATCACGATTCCTTAAAAATTATTAAACTTTTTTTAAAAAAACACCGATTTGTCAAAATTTTTTTACTTAGATGAAAACTATCAAAATAAAATTCTTTTTTCTCTGTTTTCGCAAATTTTTATTAATCTAGATAGTACAGCATTGGAGTACGTTTTTAAATACTAATTCATTTTCTCAAAACTGTGGCATTTCTCCATATTTAACCTTTTGCGCCATTTTCAAGATAAACATAAAGAGCGCTGGATAAGATAGGCTAAACTTAACCTAACAGTCATAAGTAACTCTTGCAAACTCACAGCAGTTACGAAAGTAGCATGTTATTTGCAAAAAAGCATAATTTCTTGCGACTACAGACCCTTCGTAAAACTGCCTTAAGAGAAAATTTAGACTAACCCTGTATGCAATATGGAAAAATCAGCTTATAATTTTAAAAAAAAGTTTTTTTTATGCAAGCAATCAAACTACGGTAATCTACGACGGTTTGTGTTTAATTTCATTTCATAAAAATTAGTTTACTTTAAAAAATTACACGTTAGTTTGTTTGAGATGCTTAGTATTTTTCTAAAGTAACATTTTCTTCTTGTTTAACTTTTAACTCTAAGACTAAATCGCTGATAGCATCACCTTTAATGTGCTATGTTTGTAGCATGAGGTTGTCAATCTCTTTAAGAGATCGTCAAAAATATTCTCTAAATAAGAGCCAGTCGCAAATATTTTGAATATATTTGAATCTCCTTATTTGCTTTGTGAATATTTTTCATTTTGATATTTTTACGTGTTCTTTTTTATTTGACCATTTCCGCATTTGGTGAGAAAGATTGCCCGATGGCTGGGAGGGATTTTGATGGTCTCTCCTAACACAATTTGATGGTGTTCAACACAAGGTCTACAGAAAAAATTCCGTGCCTCCGAAAATCGAGGAGGTCGCTGGACAGAGGCCACCTCTCCCGGAGGTTTCAATGTAATAAAAAACCTAAATAAAAGAAAACTTATTTTTAGCACATATTTAAATACAAATATGGTACATTATTTAACTCAATACTGTTTTTTATTTTCATAATGATGATGTAATATTGTACTCAAATGAATTATGGTTTGTATTCAGAGGTCCTCAAATTCTGTCGACAATAGAGGCTTAAAAATAAATGGTGTAAATTACTTGTAATGCCAAATAAATTAAGTTCTTTTAAAGGATATAGTTTTGAAAGTTGATACTTTAAAATCCAAAATTTAAGTTTTCAAGTTCAAAACAAACATTTAATAAATTATTTATGAAAAAAAAAATTATTAGCAGCACAAATAAGGCTAAAATGTCAAATTTCCTTCTTTTCAAAAAATTTGAATGGACTTTTCAATTTCATCTTTTTCCTTTATGCAAAATAATTTATTCAAAGCATAAAAAAGCGAAAATAAAAAAAAGTGAAACTTATGTGGATGGCGCACTTCAAGTTTTCCAGATATTCATAAATGAATATACTTCCTACGAATTTAAGCTCACTCACACGACAAATAATGCCTTTATTCTTCATTCAACGGCAAGATATGCGAGGTCAAATGACTGCAGAGTGGAAAAGTCAATGGTTGCTGTGCTCTTCATTTTTGACGGCAGCCAGCGAAAGTCTTTCGTTTGCTCCAGAGTCATAAAAGAGAACAGAACAATAGAAAACTTCAAAAGACCGAACTCTCAAGCGATCTCATTTTGAGTCCTTCACTAAGTCCCTGCATTGCACTCTTTCCATACTTTTGTCTCCCATTGTACTTCCGAAAGCACTCCTTCCTTTTCCCAAAGATTTTAAAGCCTTCATCCAGTAGAAATGGAATTTTCGTGGAAAATGAGTTGGCTGTATTCAGTGTGGTTTAAAGTAAAGATGAAAACATTCTTAATTTTGGAAATTTTTGGCTCTCTATTATGTCTGGTTTAATTGATTCTTCCAATTAAGTAAGTGCCAGATTGGAAAAAGTTTTTACCCTTGAAGTCAGGATTTCTTAAGGGAGCTTGGAAGATACTCAAATGCTTAATGTTAATTGCACAGATCATTAATTTTCTTTTAAATTATTAATCTCGACTATTATCGTATGGAAGCTAAACTAGGATATTAGATCCTTTTTGCTCTTTGAACCCCTTCTTATTTTCAGATATAGCAGAAGTATCTAGTTTAGATCAATGAGTATAACCCATTTGTGCCTAACGTCCTTTTAAAGGATCGGCTATTTTTTTTCAAAAAAGGAAAAAGTAGTAAGATAAGATTTTATTTCGCAAAAGAAAGTTAATTCTGTCTACCACAAAATAATAATAATGTAAATATATATATTTGAATATGAAGGTATAAATAATTTGGGAGCTTGGTACAACATCTCCACATCACTCCTTAAAAAACTCAGAACATGCCAGAACAAAATCAAGATGGTTTATCAGACATAAAAACATACATCGCGAGCTCAACATAGATTCTTTAGATCATCACGTTGCAAAGCTAAATTTCAGATTTTTTGAAAAAACCATTAATTGTGACACCGCAGGATTCAACGAAATTTTTACTTTTGAAAACTTAAGAGAAGACATAAACCTCAAACCGATGGCAGCTCATTTTTGTAGTGACGTAATTTTATCTAAAATTCAAAATATTTAATTTCCTTTTACTTCAATTGCATTCCAATTACCAGAAAGAACCACCCTAAAGATCAAAATTTAAGACGAATGGGAAAAAGGCCGCTAACGGCCCCGGGTGCCCAGATAAATGTTGATGATGAAACAATTTGGGGGCCTCCCTGACCGAGGGGTATTGCCGGCCAAACGCTGTGCAAAGCGTGGAGGTAGCGGGTTCAAATACCGCCGTAAACCTGGATGTCCTTCGTGGTGTCCTTCTCTGAATCGTTCTATCTGTCTTTCTACTTGACAGAGGCTTATAAACCTAAATTGAGCAATCAAGCCTGCAAATGTATGCAATTTCAATAAAACAGTTTGCCTATTAAAAGATAAACGATAAGTAATATGAAGATATAATTACTTGGTAAAAACAAATGAGTACTACCACTTTTTTCAGATAGGAGTTTTTCGTTTATAGACTCCTTTTTGTGCTAGGGCATAAATGGGTTAATGATATAAAATCAATCTATAAACATTTAGGAATGATATTTTTTATCAGCTAAATTCAAAATGCTAAGGCAAACGCTTGTTCAATTGTATAGTCGTTGGAGATATATTACAAATTAGCCTTAAATTAGAAATTTAAGGTAAAAAAATGTTTATAAAAATGAAACTGCTAATTTAATAGCTTTTATTCAAATATATTTGAATTATTGCTTTGACTAGATGGCTGAAGATTTTTTTATAATTTTTTCAAAGATGTTATTTTATAACCATCGTTGAACAGCAGACCTAATTTTTTTGTGTCTACGACTACTAATGTTCAACTTCGTAGTCTTGTAATTTTGAACCCAATCCAGAAGACAGACAATTCCTGAATCAAGTATTGGGAGAAATTTGTCTTCGTCGAGGACTTTCAAGCGGAACTAACCCCATTTGCGTTACAAGGATTGAAAATCTACGAAAGCTTCCCACGGGTAGCCTGTCGACAAGGGTACTCTCACCCACGATCCGTTTTTCATTTAGTCAGTTTAGTTTATCATTTAGTTTATTTACGTCAGTACTGTGGTCGGTGTGAGCTGGGTGCGGAGGTCGTTTCAACCAACCATCGTTGGGATTCGAAACAGTTACCTTAGTGGAAGACGAACGCTCTATCCCTTGAGCCATTACGACTTTACGTGACAGATTAATATATTTACTCAAAAATGTTGCTACCACTAAGAAACATTTCCGTTAAGGACTAAAGAAGTTGCTAACGCTTTCATTACCGCCAAAAATCATTAAATCATTTAACAACATTTGGCAGATAAATTAAGTGAACTCTAATGGGCAACGTAAATTCCTTACGGAATTATTTAAAAATCTAGGGTAGTCACAGAGACTTCAATTCAAATAGCAAATCATAGAATTGTTTAATTACATATTTGAGAAAAATCCCCGACCAAAAGCCAGAGAAGTTGCATATAGGTCACAATATTCGCGAGTAGAGAAAACAAACATAATTTTTAGAATCATCACGAACTATTTATCTCACAATAGAGTATTTTTTATTTACTATCTAAAAGAATAACGAGCCGTAAAAGGAAAAACCATCAACTACAATTAATTATATTTTATGCAACAAACAACAACACCCTCTCAATTTCAGATTAAGTCTAATTTAATCATCATGTAAACTCATTACTAGAATTCCAAGAAGACATCACTTTTTACGCATTTGAAAAAGCTTAAAATGTTTTATATTTTTAAAAAGAAAAATGATAAACTCTATTATATGTTAAAGCTTTTTCCACCATCCTAGCCGTGTTCGACATAATTATGATTTCAATTTCCGGAATCAGTTTTGCTAAGCCTAGATATGTCTTCCCTTTCAAGAAGTAAGGCTCTAAGATGATGGCATCCCTCTCTTTCATGGTCCACCAGTCACCCCCCTATGCGTAGTCTCATGGTATTGAATACTTTCCATTTACTCAGCTACAGAACTGTGATTGAAGGTAATTCCCCTAGGCACAAACTCCTGTGTCGGGTTGGTAATGTCAAGACATGAGTATCACACTCTAAGTTCCATTCGAACGGAATTTACTTCTCTCTGTCTCATGAATAACCATTTCGAAATATGGGGAAGCTAATTTATTTCAAGGAAGCAGAAGTCTGCAACGAACTTCCAAGAAAAGATTCCATCTCCTTATGAGAGATGAAATATGCAGATGTCTCGCCGCGCAGAAATAGAAAGTGTTTCTAAATTGCATGGGGGTCGCAAGTGCCCCTTTGGGGGGATTTGGTGACGGAAAATTACTTTACCTTAAATTCACAGTTCGCGTTTCGGTTTGGTTGGCTGGGATTGATTAAGAGGCGCACATTTTAAAAACGGTCATTTCGTATCTGGATTTTGTTCGAATGTGATGGCTGTTCAGTTCCGGTTGGTTGCTCAAGGTTTTATAAATATTCATAGAGGCGACAACTTTCCAATTGCAAGTGGGAGGTAAAAATTGAGACTGGATAAAGTTTCAGAAAATGTTCTTAACAGACTAAGGGAATATAATCATTTTTGATCGTAGATTCGGCTGTAATTTTAAATATAAAATAACACAAAGTGAATGTTTTATGATGTTAGACATACAATTCCTATCGATGTCTTGCTGAATGCATGTAAGCGCTTAAATTGAACCTATTAGTAATGTAAAGCTGGTTTAAACCAGTTTTCTTTTGAAAAAGAATCGAAGTATTAGCGTTTCATCAGTAGTTTGTGCTTTTCAAAAAGCAAGATAATGTTGTTTAATGTAATTTATTAATTATACAACTATGTATATTTGGACCTATAGCCAGTACTGCTTATTTTAAGTGCTTAGAGGTTGGCGTGATTTAAACGTACTGAATGTTAAGAAATACACTCATGACGTAATTTTGATAATGAGAACAAGCGTTAAATTTAAAATTTTCACATTTTTACTTATTCATAAAGTATACAAATTAGAGTTTAAATATCGGAAAAATGACCTACATGGTTTAGATGGCACTTACATATCCTTTTGATAAAATTTTCAGCGACCGTCTATATAAATATGGGGAAATTTTTACTAGAGTGACATACCTGTTAATAGATATGAGTCACAATAACTTTATCGACATAAAACTCAGACATAAATTCCTAAAGAAAATGCGTTAAACTTCATGGTATGGGCGGCTAATCCCCAAGACCCAAACGTGAAATAACACGACTGGAAAATGATGATTTTATAATGTTCAATTTCAATACAAATAATAGAATCACGTTATTCTTCATGCAGTACCCCATTTGAAATACCATTGGGTGGTTTTTATTATTTTGTAAGCGGCTTTCATTATTTTTTCTTTCTTTTTTGATGACTGCATTTTATAGCCCAAATAGTATATTCAAATTTTGTATAAATTTTAGAGTATTCTTTATATTTTTATCCCCAAAATGAAATGAAATTTTTTTTTATTTATTATTTTCCTCATTTGAAACCTTTATTCAGGTTTTGCTTTCACAATTTCACTGATATTAAAATCTACACATTTTAAAGTGCAATTTAACTGCTTTATAAATTCAAGAACTATTTCATGATGAATATTATTTTATATAAATTGACATTTAATTCGTTTTTAGTGTAGTATTTTAGAAGATACGTTAAGAGTGTATAAAAGTTTCAATGAAATTAGGAAAATGTTTTTAAAATTTGCCTACTTTTTCTTGGCGTATTACATTGCGACTTCAGTGATTTTTGTCAAAGATGTCTATGGACTAACAGACTTTCACAATTTTTATGTTTTAACACAATGTTTGGAACTAAAACTTCGTTACTCCGTATTCAATGTAAATACAAGCCGATATCAAATTGTAAAATTATTATTCATTTCTTTAAATGTCAGGTACTGAACTTATCGTTCTTCGCCGTAGAAAATGACAGAAGTGTTGCTTATTTTGCGTTGCCTGGTGAGAACCTTGTGACCTGAGCAACATTACCCACACCATACACTGCCACAGATACCCGTTCATAGGATAGACCACATTCATATATCACAGCAGAGGACAACACACAGACAGACACGCCCTTTGCCCGAAGCGGGATTCGAACCCGCAGCCATTGGCTTCGCAGTCAGGAACGCTAACAGCTCAGCCACCGACTTAAGTAAAAAATTATCACATACGGCTCGTTTGCTTCATTTTGCTGACCATAGTTCTTGCAGGGAAGTTTGTGTGAAAAAAGAGCAAAACATTGTTATAAAATCAATTTCATTTCCAGCTATTTTTCAGGGGGTTAAAACTTCCGTGATTATTAAGATTTCTTACTAGTTATTTTCTGTTATAGTAGCCCTAGCTATGACTTTTAATAAGTCTTGGTAACCGGGGCACATCGGGCTGGAATAGTCTGGATGGAAGGGCTCTGGACTCACGTTCGTGAGAATAGGAGTTCAAATCCAGCCGGCCGAAGACTCTCAGTCATGTAAATGGTGACTGGAGCAAGTTAAATCTGTCGGATCACAAAGTCCTCCACGTTCTCACAACAAATAATACATCTAGGGATACTGAATTGGAGATTGATCGCTCTCTGTATCAGGTCAAAATTACGATCTGTGAGTGAATGAATGGATGTGCTCTTTAACCCTCTGGGGACGGGTGATTCAGAAAAGCATTCGTACAAAATCAGAATCAAGTTGTAATTAAATAAAAAACGGTAACGTAAATGTAGTCGTTGCTAATTTGACAGACTTACTTTGCTTTTACTTTAATTATTGTTAGTTTAATCATATATATAATCAATGTTAGTTCAAGGTATAACTAAATAGTTTTATTTTGAGCAAAGTATATTGGTGAATTAAATAAATCAAACAATTATAACTCCACCCAATAATAAACTGCTCAATAAATACTTCGATTACCAGTTTTATATTTTTACCCTGATTGATGTTTTATGCTGTCAAGTATTTGTGACAGTCGGCGCGAAAGGGTTAAAGCGTTTTGACGTATGGGTGTAGTAGAAGTCGAATTCTTGGCTACAGATGGTGCCACTGGAAAAAAAAAAAAGAACAATCGCATCCCCTTAGGGGCCGGGATAGCCTGGTCGGTACGGCGCTGGGCCCATATCCAAGAGGTCGTGGGTTCGATCCTCGCCGGCCGAAGACTCCCCGTGTAGTAAATGGTGACTGATGCACGTTAAATCTGTCGAGTCTCAAAGTCCTCCATGTTCCCACAACAAATCAATACCTCTGGGGGTGCTGATCCAGAAGTTTCCTTGTCTTCTGGATTGGTTCAAAATTACAAGGCTACGGAGTTGAACGTAAGTAGTCGTAAACCCATGAAATTGGGTCGGCTGTTCAACGACGGTTATAAAATAAAAATAAAAAATCGCATCCCCTTTGCCTTAATTGCAGGCGACAACAGCATCCGGGGCTCATTCAATCCTTTCGAAAACAAACTAAATATAAAATACTACCATCGTTTTATCTTTTCCAGGGTAAATCAGGCTTGTCTTGCAGGGATACCAACTGTTCCGCTTTCTGAAAAAGTTTTTAATAAATTGGTAGCGAATTAAATAGTGAAGCTTGTAAGAATAAGGATAATTACACCCACTCTTAAAAAGAGTCCCCACTAGATCACTGCTATGAAGTTGCATAGATATATGGGGGCGAGGGCAGGTAATGGGATAGATTTGTTTTAATCTTAATTCTATTTATAGTTATGCACGCACATGCAGGCGTATGTGTTCATTACAAAATTCGGCTTTTAAGCCTTTTATTAGTTATGTAACAGGTATCAAAGGTAGAAAAAGACAACACCATGATACATCCAGAATTACGGCAGATAGCACTCTTTTTTTTCAATAAAGAAATGATAAATTACAATCTGTCAGCCAACAAATAAATTTCCCAGAAAATAGCCCAACTGCGAGTACAATTTTATGTTATTAAGTGATTCATATGCAGCACAGCTGCTTATATAATTTACATTGAAGAAGATAACCTTATGTTATTAAATTAACTTCAATTTATTATAATAAAAAAATTTAAAAATAAACTGGTTGATTGTTAAACGAATTTTATATGCTATTTTTAAATTATGTATAAAAGTTACAAATGGAACCTCCGAAAAAAATCGATTTAAAAACTTAGACTCTGTTACAAAATTCTAAATCTTATATGAGTCTTAATCTCACCTAAATTGCTTGTTAGAATTTAAAATCTGAAATTAGTTCTGTTCCAAAAGCTAGAATTTCACAAACTGATTTTTTAGTTTCGTTTATTTTTTTATCTGGATGAGATTTCTATATCATGATCTGTGATAAGATAATCACTAAGTCTTGTCAACTTTCTGGCAGTGCCCCCGCGAAAAACGAAAAAAAAAAAAGGCGCAGAAAGGGACCAACTCGAAGAGTATAACTCTTAGCCACCCCCAAACGAACCGCTACATGTTTTTTTTTTTAATTTTAATTTTCCCGTTTAAAATCAATTTGGCGTCTTGGCGATTGTAATTGGCGTGGCAGATCACGATACGGAAATGTTCCTCTTGCCTGAATGTACAAGTGTATAAAGAAGTCTGAAGTACAAGTTATATATACATACACACTTATTTGTTCTTTTGAAAGCAACACTTAAGGCAAAAACCAGTTGCCAATCTTAAAGCTTCAGTTTCTCAGAATGCTTAAAACGATAGCCTAATAACAACTTAAGGAAAACATTTTAATTTAAATTTTGCTCGAATTTAAATATTATGTTTACATATATGTTTAAGTTGTTGACATGCAGTGGCGGGCAAACTCATTCCAAATTAAATAAAGTATATCAAAATTAAAAGGCTAAGCCATAAAATTACTTCTTCTTCTTCTCATTGGCACGACAGCCCAGGATGGGCCCTTGGCCTCCTCAATAAGCTTATGCCAAGACATATAAAATTACTACCACTCTAAATATTCAAATAAAATTGTTCCTATAAATAGCTACAAGCTTAAAGGTAATAATTAACGTATCGCAGAGATGCCAATTTGCTCCGCTTTTAAAATTTCTAATGGTAGCGAAGCATTCTTATTTTCTAATGGTAGCGAAATTTAAGTTACTTTTAGTTTAGTATTTTTCCTTTTAAGTACTTTTTTACACCACTAAATATCAAAAATTGAAAATATCATATAAAATGCAACTTTATGGCATCAATCAATTGGTTACTCCATAAAAAGTAAGTGTAACTGTCTCTAACGCATTTTACTGTATTATTTGCTACCATTTTGTTAAAACTATTCCAGAAAGCGGAGCAGTTAGCATCCCTGGTATCGCAAAAACTGAATTTTATTATCGCCTTCTTCCTGCCACGTCCTACGTAACAAAAAAGTGAGGACATGTAACTTGTCGAGAGAATCCAAGTGCAGATTTGTAAACGGCGAACGAAAATTTCTACAATCCGTTCAAAAAACTCACACAGAATAAAAAATTATTTCCTAGTTGTAAAACAATTTGTCTCTATTAACGCGTTGAATGCCACGTTAATTTTACATTGCTTGCCCATCTGGCCAAACGATAAATTATTACAGGCTAAATTTGCAAATATTAAACAGATTAAGCTAGTTTTTTGAAAGGTTTAGCATGACATATCTGGTAAAAGTGGTGAATTATATATACCTACGAATTGTTTAGAAATAGTGGTGGATGAAAATCTACTAAATTGAATTTATTAAACCAAGAATCATAATTAATAAACTACCACTTTAAAATATTTATTCGCTGTCCGGAGCAAGTTGACATCTCGGTGTATATAAATAAAACTATTTTTGTGTGTTCTGAATTGCATTAATTTCTTCAAGCCATTTTAGTAACGATAATAATATTAAAAAAAAATTAAAAATTAACTCGAATTATGTGTTTCGAATAGTCTTTGCTTAACCGGTCACTGGTGACCCCCGTGGCACTACGAACAAACTCAGTGGCAGTCACCGGCGACCCCCACGGCATTCAACGTGCTAACAAAAATTAACCGGCTCGCACCGATCACAGTGCTGACTCAAAATATTCTCAGTGGTAGACTGATCATGGGTTAAAGTCCTCCTGCCCACAGTCTAACCGTGGGAGACTTTCGTCGTTTTCCTCTCCATGTAACGCAAATGCAGGGTAGTTATATCAAAAAAAGTCTTCCACGAAGAGAAATTTCATACAGTACTTGATCCAGGAGTTCCCACTTCTTTTGCATCGGGTTCAAAATTACAAGGCTACGGAGTTGAACATTAGTAGTCGTAAACCCAAAATTAGGTCTGCTGTTCTACAATGGTTATAAAATAAACTAAAAATTAACAGATATTGTAATTTTTAACTCCAGTTAGAAGAGATTATTGCCTATGTCCAAAGCTGCCAACTTTCTACTATTGAGGAAAATTACTAAACTAAGTTCATATTTTAATGCATTATTCTTTGTACCGTAAATTCGATTGAAACTTTTTTTTACACCACTACACATAAATGATTTAAAAGTTAATATGCAACCCATCTTTGTTCTACATCTTGAGTCGTGAGCTTTTAAAGTTCAGGTAAAATTAACAAAAATTCAGATTTTAATTGTTTATTACTATATAAAATATTTTGCAAAAAGTAGTCGCTGGCAGCTCTGTATATCTTGTAATGTATTTGTATGTTGTCACAGAGAAAATTCTTTAGCTCCTTGCAGTTTTGATTTTGTATCATTTTCCATCTTGTCTGAAATTCTCAAACAGAAGTTTTTCCTCCTCGATTCTCAATATTATTTCAAATATTTTTATTCGATTTGATAAATTTCTATTTTCTTCAGAGAGTCAAAGAAAATAGAAATTTCATTGGAGAAAAAAATATTTTCTTTTTGATTTTTCTGACAAAAGTAAAACACGCTCGAAAAAAATAAAGTAATTTTCATTTACGAGAGAGAAAGATTAGCATCAGAATGATAACCATTTCTGTCTCCTTTTATGACGAGATATCTCGTTGCATCAAATGACTCTACTTCATGAATTAATGCCAAACGTAACAAAACCCAAACCCTGAGTAACCTAAAAATTAGGATATTTTCTAATTTCTATGTTATAACACTTTCAAGAAGGACACAGACAAATGGCACAAATAACCAAGTATGTTAAAAATATGTTCCTAAACCAGATGATTTATGTAACAATTAATTTAGATAATTATAAACTAGATAATTAATTACCAATTGTAAACTTTAATTTATAGTTTGAAGATACGAAAGAAATTAAACTAAATTAAATAATGATTTAAAGGATATCACCCAAGAAACACATGGTTTAAAGTTTCTTTTTGGTACTTGAAAAGGCATGTCTAAATGGAAATAATTCACGCTTTATTTAGGCGTCTTGTTTTCATAAGTAGATGATGCTATTCAGTTGGTGCTTTTTTTATTAGAGCTACTTTTCCAGTAGCGAGTCGAAAAGTATAAAATAAAATATATTTCCATATAAAAAGCCTTAAAAATAAATTTCAAAGTTCTAACAAAAAAATAAACAAAGATATCGAATGAAAAGAAATTAAAAATTACTATTCGATTTANAATTAATGCCAAACGTAACAAAACCCAAACCCTGAGTAACCTAAAAATTGGGATATTTTCTAATTTCTATGTTATAACACTTTCAAGAAGGACACAGACAAATGGCACAAATAACCAAGTATGTTAAAAATATGTTCCTAAACCAGATGATATAGATAATAATTAATTTAGATAATTATAAACTAGATAATTAATAACCAATTGTAAACTTTAATTTGTAGTTTGAAGATACGAAAGAAATTAAACTAAATTAAATAATGATTTAAGGGATAACACCCAAGAAACACATGGTTTAAAGTTTCTTTTTGGTACTTGAAAAGACATGTCTAAATGGATATAATTCACGCTTTATTTAGACGTGTTGTTTTCATCAGTAGATGCTGCTATTCAGTTGATGCTTTTTTTTTTTAATTAGAGCTACTTTTCCATGCTTATGACTGCTCAGTTGCTTGATTTGAATCTTCTCAAATTCCAGCTTCGTGGATGGGTTTCGGCGCTTCTAAATGTAGCGCAAACGTGTGTTAGTTCCATTAAAAAGTCTTTAATGGAGTTCAGTTTGCCCCCATGCTTTATCCAAGAGTACCCTTGTCTTCTGATTCTAAATTACAAAACTACGGAGTTAAACATTTACTGTCAAAAAATGAGTCTGCTGTTCAAGGACGGATATAAAATAAAATTCTTTTTTTAATTTCTAATAGCAGATTAAGAGACAAGTGTAGACAGAAAAACAAACAAAAAAATTAGAACGAAAAACAGAGATAACAGTAACAAAACTGAAACTGCAATATGTCTATAAATCGTTCATCTTGTGCCGAGTTCTCCAGTATTTCTCCCACAAATGTCCCGTATCCAGTGCCGGGCAATGACTCAATTTATTTCTTCACGAATGTTGCACAATTGGCAGAGAGAACTTGAAAGAATTTTTATACGATATAAATGCTCGGAGAGGCAATCGTTGCCAGTAGCGAGTCGAAAAGTATAAAATAAAATATATTTCCATATAAAAAGTCTTAAAAATAAATTTCAAAGTTCTAACACAAAAATAAACAAAGATATCGAATGAAAAGAAATTAAAAACTACTATTCGATTTAGGAGTTCAAAGTTATTTTTCTAGAACCTCTAATAAATCCCAAAAGGATACAACTCTGATTATCGGCAAGTGCGAACCACAATCAACTTATGCATCATAACAAACTTGAGGCAAATGAATAATGATAAGGGCTCATGAATATGTAAAGCATTTCACTGTTTTATCTTTTATTCCGAACATCATTAAATTCCCTTGCCACCCAGTAATAGAAAAAAATAAGTGGAGACGCTTTAAAAGATAATTTCTTTACTCTGTAAATACATGCGGAATCTTATTAAAATGAAACAAAAAAAATCGTTTGGTTTTAAGGCACCAATAAAACTACAATTTCGCACTATCGTTTGCTCCTGCACGTTCCGTCTATTAAATTTAACGTATATGTTTCTTAGAAGTGGCATCTTTTATTTTGCAGACGATGTTATTTGCAATTTCCAACCTTGTAATAATCATATTTAATGATAATAGGATGGTCTTGGTAAATTTATTTATTGTTCTTTCTGCGGTCATTAGGTTTAATTGGTTGCTAGAACGCTAATTCAGTTAAAGATTAGAAGAAAAAACTTAAGAAGAATAGTTCTAAGGGAGAGGGAATAATTAAAAACCCATTTTCTCTTCCTCTTTCGTTCCAAATTCTCTTAAGAGTTCTTGAGATTTTTCTTTTATTGGTAAACGAAAACGTCCATTAAAAAGACATTTTTTTTCCTTTGAACTATTTAAAAAACAAAAAAAGACTTGGTTGTAATAATGGAAAATTAAAATGTCTTATAAATTAGCTTGCTTTTAAATTTTAATTATGTAAGTTATTAAAATTTAATGATGGTGTTTCATAATATTTAATTTTTCCAATGACTACTTTTTATTAATGCATTTTTTAAATGATTTCAAAATAAGTTTTTTTCTATTAGTTACTTTTTTTTTAATAGAAATTACTTTATGCTAAATTTTCTTATTTTTTGAAGACTGACTGTGCATGAATTCTTACCTATTTCTTCTCAAACATCTATAAATTGTTTCATTCAATTTTGAAATCATCAATCTATCTTAATTTGAATTACACGTATAAGGGTTTTTTTAGTTATTAAAAAGTTATTAAAAATATTCTAATTTAAAAATAGATTAAATTTAGTGTTCTAGAATGGGATAATTTTAAGAAGAAAAAAGAACGATGACATAACACATCACTCAAAAAGTCTCCGGTTAACTATTTTATTTTTTAGAAATTCGACTTTATTCGACAACATACACCGCTTTAAGAGTGATACATTTATTACAACGCTCCTCTAACTTTGTGATGGTTTTTTAGTACTAAAAAAGTCTCTGATGTTTTAGTAGAACGCTAGAAAAATGCTAGAGAAAACGCTAAAGAAAAGATATCGATTTGTCTCTGCTATTAAAACAGGCTCCAGTATCAGCATTAACTTCTTCATTTGAGACGAATTTCTTTCCCTGGAGCCTTTTTTAAGGTCTATAATGAGCCAATAGTCGCCAAGTGCCAGATCAGGAAAGTATGGTGGATGGGGAAGTCAGTCAAAGCTTAATTCATTTAATTTAACTATCGTTTCATAGACTGAACTAATAGTTCAGAAGTTATATGCATTTTATGTAAAAAATGTTCAAATGTGTGGGTAAATCTATTTACTATATATTTATTTGCTTATAGATATCTATTTATCTATTGATATCTATTTAGTTGATATTGCTATCTAAATAAATGTAACATTATTTCCTATGCATTTTTTTCCATACCAAATCAAATTCAAAAATACACAAGTCTATCAAACGAATAATTTGAAAGATGTGTTTTTATGTATAAAAATTACTACTTTTGACATAATTCATGAACACTTTTTATTTATCTAACTGAGGGCTATCTGATCATGTAAGGTATATTTTCATATGAAAATTTTTTATAGAGATTTGAATGAGTTTAATTTGACAGATTTATAGTTTTGAAGTTATAAGGATTGCTTGTTTAAGGATTGCACTTCAGAAATAGAACTAGCAAAAAAACACAGTTAAACTTTTAATATATCAGTTTGAATCGCAGTCGATTAAGTGAAAAAACAGAGGGAACGATTCCTTACCTGTCAGCATAGTAATAAATAAGTCATAATAATAATTAAAAAAAGCATAGTAATAAAATCAGCATAGTAATAATAAAATTTCAGTAATTGTTTCCGCAAACGTTATGGGTATGCATTCTAATAATGAATTAAAGAAAAATAAACTTATTGGTCGGAATTTTTATTATAAGAAGATACTGACCTGTTCGCAATGTATAATTGTTGAATTTAATCAAGACGCATAGCTAACAACTTTAATTGAAAGCTATTTGTTTCATGTTATTTGCCTTAATAATCCAAATTTAACACTATGACAAAAAGGGAACTTATACAATCGTTGTTGTAGAACTGGGCATCTGAGGCCTAAATGAGTGCTGATTGCTGTGACAGATAAAGATATATGCTTAATTTTTCTAAAGTAGTGGTGGTCATAAAGATTATAAATTAAATTTATAAATGCAGAGAATATATAGAAAGCATACATTTTACTACCACTTTAAAGATAGAAATACAATTTTACGCCAAATGCTAACTAACTAATCAAGTTTTTCAGAGTACCCATCCAGGGATGGACATCTGCTCTTTAATCTAAATTGAAGAGCATGGGTGAAAGCCCTTATATAGCAAGACGGAAAAGAGAAAAACCTGGTACGTAAAACATTTCATTCCAGCATTTTTTTTTCGAAAAAAATGAAATATCTGTAACTATCATCAAGACTTGATACACGTGGTCGATCTCTTTGTGAAGTTGAATGAGTGTGCAAAATTTGAATGAGATCCTTGACGATTCCGGTCAGCCCANATCAAGATTTCTTTTATAATTCTGGCATATATATAAAACTGCTTCTTTTCCAAGATAAAGTAGATATTGTTGAAAAATTTAAAAAAAGAATAAGTAAACTCCTCCCCAAAACTAGCTATAACTGAAATGGTTTTACTACCAGCCTTTCCTCTTTTCCGTCTCGCTTTCACCCCTGTTGAAGAGTATGTGGTGGAAGGGAAGGGAGGTGCTGCGTTCAGAATGAACAATAATTGAAAATCAAGAAATCAAGCCTGGGTTATACATAAAAATAAATCGCCAAGTTGATACGTAATAAAGGAAACAAATTGAAGATAAAGATAAATTATTTACTCTATTTACAAAATACGCCAAATGCGTAAAAATTGGCAGGTACGTATACTATTAAACATTGCTTATTCAGGTCAGAGCCATGGCTGAAAGCCCTTATATAGCAAGACGGAAAAGAGGAAAAACTGGTACGAAAGGCATTTTATTACAGCAATTTCTTCGAGAAAAATAAAATATCTGTAACTATCAAGATTTCTTTTATAGTACACTGCTGGACAATTGCTAAGGACGGATCACAAATTGCAANTGGTACGTAAAACATTTCATTCCAGTATTTTTTTCGAAAAAAATGAAATATCTGTAACTATCAAGATTTCTTTTATAGTATTCACATATATATAAATCTGCTTCTTTTCCAAGATAAAATAGACATTCCTGAATAGTTTAAAAAAATATTAAGTAAACTTCTGCCAAAAACTAGCTATAACTGAAATGGTTTTACTACCAGCCTTTTCTCTTTTCCGTCTCGCTTTCACCCCTGGTCAGAGCTAAGCATTCGCCATCTCGCCAAATGCGACAAAATCGTAAATTTGACGAATAAAATTGCATTTTATAGAAAGTATTGGCGAATAGTTTTTCCACTGTAAAGAAAAAAATATAGAATTTGAAAATACTATTAAAAAATGGCTTTCTTGCATTTAGCAATTGAATGAATTTAAAAATCAAATTATGAAATACTTGTTTTTATCTACCAGTACGTAAATATTATAATTTATATTAAGAATTTTTAAAATCAAGAATTATTAAATTGATAAGAATCATCAATGCAATATGCACTAAAGCTATCCTTGCGTCTATAGTCATAGTCAGGTAAGGAAAGCAAATTAAATGTAAAAAAGAAACATTTAAGCGCCGTGAGGCAGTCACAGGTAACCCATTGGTTGCAGTCTAATTTTTTTTGGAAAAGCAATTTTTTTTTTTGCGTTTTCATCTTGGTCATCTTCAACTGCTAATCCTGAACTGCTCGGTACACAATTTCGCAGACACATTTGAATGTAGCTCTGTGTAAATTCTTTTGATGACTGAATAGCCAATCGGTACAGTGGTGTTTGAAGGAGATAGTAAGCTGCATCATACACCCCTTTCGGATTCAGATTTCATACATGAAATATGATTTAAGAGCTTGGCTTTTTTTCAAGTCTACATAAATAGTGAAATAATCATTTATATTGCGTGGAGGACAGTCTACGGTCTTGTGCAAGTCATTGGGTACGTTGACAATGGATCCTTTTGTCCCTAACTGGTAATCAACACCTAGTTCTCGTATTTGCATGAAAGTGGTTCTAACAGCCACCATTCGCTCTTCGGTAGGGTTCAATTCTCTTCGGTAGGGTTCAATTCTACTCATTTCAAAATTAAGTTTAAAGAAGAAAATATAGTATATATTTACTACCACCTTAAATATAAAAATAAAATTTTACGCCAAATGCATAAAAGTTGGCAGACATGATTTCAGAAGAAAAAAAATTTGTTTGAAAATTCCCGTTTAATTGGATATTTCTTGCAGTTAATTAAAATTCCTGGATAAAAACGGCATTTTTCAGATTGACTTACCATCAAGAAAAAACATTTATAAACAATGTAAAAAAAAAATGTAAAATTATTTCATTTCGAACATTCAATAACTGAGAAAATAGTAAATATGGAAGAATAAACATATTTCTTATAAACTTTAACTTTAGTTTCGATACTGATTGGAATACTCCTGATTGGTTGAAAGAAATGACGTTTCTCATCAATGACTATAAACATGTGTGTTCTTATAAGGATCTCGCATTCAACTCGAGCAACTAATAACGATCCCGAAGTGTAATTGCTGATGTCAAAATGTTAGACATATTAAAAGTATAAAAATATATATAAATTAAGTATTAGCCTTATTAATTATAATCCAGTATAAAATTATTACCTTGCTCATATCCATTTTCGGGCCAATCTAAGGTAACTAACAAATCAAACGCGCTTCAGTACTGTAGTAAAAACGCGCCATAAAGAGACCCCTCTATTTACTCTTCTAACCTCTTCTATGCTTCCATTTCATTTTAGTGTACTGAAATCTGACAAACTTATTAAGTAAAAATTTTAAATCGTTTTTTGAAAGATTCCGGAACTTGTAAGTTCATTTGAATTTGCTACTCGCTTTATGGATTACATTTTGAATTTTATTCAGTATTTTCTTGCATTTTATTTTCTATTTTTTTGCTTGATATGCTTTATTTCGTATATTTTTTTACTTAATATGTTCTATTTTTGTTTCAATTTTTCTGGATGCTCCCAGTTTGCCTTAGTTATATTAATACAATGTAAGTAAGAACTCGTTTTTGCGGATATAATCGCGTGACCTGCTGACGAGATTATAAGTTTTCCTTATTTTGTTTTCAGGTATTTTAATACATATGTTTTCTTTCTTAAATAATTTTAAAAAAAAATATTTTTATAAATTTTTCTCTTTTTCTTTATTATATTATTTTCCATATTTGCTCTTTATTTTGAATTTATAATTTTTTCTAATAAATCAAAATTACTTTTTTCCCTACAAATCTCCTACAAACTTTTTTCGAGTTCTTTCTTTCTATTTTTTTTAAATACGAAAGACTTGATTATTAGCTATTTGAAACTGTTCTGACATTCTCTCTATTCAATCCCATTGTCCTTTTGTCTGTCAGAGGGGATTTCTCCCCTGAGTCAAAATCTGAATGGTGGTGGGATGAGATGTTGTTTTTTCTCTACAAAGCAACGGAAAGGTGGTTAAAGGACGAATGTAAACTTTAATTGTTAAAGCAAAACAGTTTGAATTGGCGCGTGGAATATTTTCCAGCTAACTTCAATCTTTGAATCTTGAAACAATCCAACAATTTAAAGAACGTCACAGCAAACAACTGGTTAGGTAATCTTTTCTCTTTTTTCTTTTTACCTTATTTCGGTGTCTTGCAAGATGTTCATGAGACGAAAAATTTTCTGGAAGCTCTGAATTCTATTTCTAACTGTTGTTTTTGTTGTTGACGTATGCCATTAAGGCAGAGGGGGTGCGATTGTTCCTATTTTCCAGTGGCGCCATCTATGGTCAAGAATTCGACTTCTGCCACACCCATGCNTAAGTTTATAAAAGAAAAAATAGTATATATTTACTACCACTTTAAATATGAAAACAAAATCTTCCGGAAAATCCAGAAGAGTTGGCAGGTATGTAATCCAATAATTTAAAGAACGTTACAGCAAACAACTGGTTAGGTAATCTTTTCTCTTTTTACCTTATATCGGTGTCTTGCAAGATGTTCATAAGGCGAAAAATTTTCTGGAAGCTCTGAATTTTATTTCTAACTGTTGTTGTTGTTGTTGTTGGCGTATGCCATGAAGGCAGAGGGGGTGCGATTGTTCTTGTTTTCCAGTGGCGCCATCTATGGTCAAGAATTCGACCTCTGCCACACCCATACGTAACACCCGTTTATAGGATGAACCCATTCACACATCCATTCATTCATCCACAGATCGTAATTTTGACCTGAATCAGAGAACGATCAATCTCCAATTCATTACCCCCAGAGGTATTGATTTGTTATGGGAACATGGAGGAGACTTTGACACTCGACAGATTTAACGTGCATCAGTCACTATTTACTACACGGAGAGTCTTCGGCCGGCAGGGATCGAACCCACGACCATTTGGACATGGGCCCAGTGCCCTACCAACCAGGCTATCCCGGCCCTCATTCCTAACTATCATTCCTACTACAAAACGACTGAAATGCATAAACTGGAACATCGGTTCTTCTGAGTAAAATTGCGTGGTTGAAATAGTTTTGAAGTCTATGACGCGTATATCGCTGCAGCATACATCGTCATTACTTTTTAATTCCTTAAATATCTGATTTATATCTGAATTAAGTGATAAAAATGAGTAAAAAATATCGGGGGATATACCCACAACTGATCAAGAGTTTCAAAGCATAAAAACTCTGAAACAATATTTGCAAATGTAAATCAAAAAGCCAATTTGTGAACAATAGTAAGTTTTGAGAAGGATATTGATGAAATTGTATGTAAAAACAAAAAACAGGTGAAGCTTACACATTTTTGCTAATAGTTTTCCTTTAAGTGTCATTTTTTTGAAAAATATGCTTATATTTTTTTACGTTTTGCCACATATCTAACACTAGTCCGACGGAAAACGTAAACTCGGGGTTTCATTACATTTATGAATGTAAAAAAAATTATTAAAAATCAGGAAAACAAAATAAAGAAAAGATAGAATATTTTCATCAGCTCACACGACTATATCCGCAAAAAGGAGTGCTTTCTAATATTGTATCAATATAGCCAAACTAAAGTATATCAATACAATAGCGTGAGGAGCACCCAAAGCAATTGAAACGAAAATAGAACACATTAAGTAAAAAATATCGACGACATAAAACATATTAATCAAAAAACAGGAAATAAAATTTAAAGAAAATACAGAACAAAATACAAAATGAAATCCATAAAGCGAGTAGCGAATCTAAACGAACTTAAACGTACCGGAATCTTTCAAGAATGATTTAAAATATCTTCGTAATAAGATTGCCAGAATACAAAATATGAAAACAGTAGCGTTGGTGGTGCGTTCTTACTGCAGTTACTGAAGCGCGTTTCATTTGTTAGTTTCCTTGGGTTGGCCCGAAAATGGTGCGCAAGGTAGTAATATTAAACTGGATAATTTAAAATTATAATTAATAATGTTGATACTATTTAATTATACGATTTTAATAATTTTTGAAAAATAAATAATTATTTAAAAGAGGAACATGATTTGTTTGTTTTGCACCTATTTTTCCCGGCTCTAAATTATTATCACTATTCAGATTCAAAAAAATAGGCTCAGAGAACAACGTCCAACTAAACGAAATTAGAAAAACAAATTAAAAACGGAAACAAAATAAAAACGAAAGTAAGATTGTAGTAGACAATAAGACTTATTAATTTTCCTAATTTTTTCTGTTATCTTTCTTTTCTTTTTCTCTCTATTATGCTATATATATATAAATATATATATATTAGAGTTGGTAAGGTTTAGGACAGAATTGATTAATCCACAATTTAAATTGTCCTGTCTGAAACCCCTTTGTCAACTGTCACAACTATAAAAAAAATAAAAGGTTAATTTTTGAACAAGAAACAAAATGAAGAGAAAATTTTGTTTTATTAAAAAGTTTATTATTACTTTTAATATTGCATTATCTATCCTTATGCAAAAATATATTTTATCAGTATTAAAAGCATATTTATNATATCTATATTTATATATATATTAATGCCACAGCCAGGCCTAGGCCCTAGTCTTCTCAAGGATTTTCTTCTATCCTGAACTTTTCTTAGCAAGGGTTCTTAGCATGTTACTAAAATTTCTGAAAGCTTTGTTTTTCATTTAACTGTCAACCACTCCATAATACATATAGATCAAATTATTACAACCAGGAAAGAATAATTTAAACGTGGCTTAAGTTTCTCAAAATTGCTGAGAAATAACTAAATCAAGTTTTTATTTGATAATTGCAAGCATAATCCCAACAAAAGTTTTGCCCTAATTTGTTTCATTCAAATTAAAAAATTAGTTTGCAGTTTAAAATATCGAAAAAATTTATATCAGTTTTGCTACCACTTTTGTACCAAAAGTTAATTAAGGAAACGTTCATGATGTTAGCTACCACTAAATTATTAAAAAATTTTAATTTGATCATTACAGATTCTACTGAATGGCTTCAAACATATACGTGTTAGACATTTACAGAGATGCCAACTTGCTCCGGACAGCAAATAAATATTTTAAAGTGGTAGTTAATCAATTGTGATTCTTGGTTTATTTAATTCAATTTAGTAGATTTTCATCCACCACTATTTCGAAATAATTCGTAGGCTTATATAATTCCCCACTTCATACAAATTATGCCTTTCCATTCGTTGTTGTCTTTCTATACCATAGAAATTATGTCTTTCTATGCAGTCAATGAAAATGCAGATAAATTAGCCGAAGGTGCCAGAAATCTCAATATTAATGACTGTAATGTCTCCATCCAAAATGCAATTGCTAAATCTAAACTAAGAGAAAAACAAATTCCAACGAAACACATGATTTGTAATATAAATGCAGATGGATCCACAACAGAAACTATAGCCAGGCTGAGAACCAATCACCACAGAGGCATGAAGATCGACAAGAGAGGGCAGGAAAGCATACAGGAATTGTGAAAATTGTCCAGATACGCAGCTGACACCATGCCACATATTTGAGTGTCCAGCAATGAGTGCTAATCTGAGAGAAATAGGAGTCTTGCCGTCATTGATGACGATAATATCAAGCAAATCGCAGAAGCAGTATAACCAAGACGCATGGAAACATTTAATTCGGCTATGTCATAGACACGACATAAAAAAAAAATCATTGATGCTTTAATGCATGATGGTAGTTCAAAATGAATAATAAAATACAGAAAAAAATGTTAAATTTCAACCACTTTTTATATTTTTGGAGCATGTATTATCACGATCAGGGTGTTCGAACTTGTGACTCAAGTATAAAAAAGTGGCAGAAATTTATTCCGTTATTATTCAATTTTTAAATCTATTTATTCATTTGTAATTACCGAAATGTATTAGTATTATCAATATTGCATGATTAAAACTAAAATTTTGTAATAATTCATTTTTAATAATTTATTGAAATTAATAAGTAAGGATATTTCGCAAAATTTAATCTTTTTAACCCTTTAACGGGCCCTTTATTTCTAATAAAGGTAAATTAAAGTATTTTTGGAATTCAAATTGTTTTAAGAACAGTAATTGATATTAAAAAAACTAATTTAGTTTATAAAAATGTCATTTTTTTGTGGTGGTAAATATATTTAACATGACCTATTAGGAACTTACTGATTTTTGTTTTTCTTTATTTATGAAATAAATTTCTTAAGTGCATAAAACTTCAAAAGGAATTATGTAATTTATAACTTTTATACGTTTTTTAAAAGTGACAAATGGTTACCAATTTTATTCAAACTCACTTTAACCCCTTGGGGACGGGTGATTCAGAAAAGCATTCGTACAAAATCAGAATCAAGTTGCAATTAAATAAAAAACGGTAACTTAAATGTAGTCGTTACTAATTTGACAGACTTACTTTGCTTTTATTTTAATTATTGTTAGTTTAATCATATATATAATCAATGTTAATTCAAAGTATAATTAAATAGTTTTATTTTGAACAAAGTAATGGTGAATTAAATAAATCAAAAAATTATAACTCCGCCTACAAATAAACTGCTAAAGAAATACTTTGATTACCAGTTTTATCTTCTTACCCTGATTGATACGGTTTTTTGCTGTCACGTATTTGTGACAGTCGGCGCGAAAGGGTTAAGAAAGCTGAAGTTATTGAAAAATGGGAACCTAAATTAAAAGTGGTAAAACGTGGTGGTAAGTATACTTACCACGGCCTTCAAAAGGGTTAATTGATTTTTGCTTTTTATTGGTTACTATTTTTTTACATTTTTAGGAGCATGTAATATTAATTTTGTATATTAAATATTTTTTTATCTGTGTCAGCTTTTGGCCCATCTCGGGTTTATTATTCATTTACTGATTCCAATGTCTGGATATACTAAGTTTCTCTAGTTCTCTAAGGTATTTTAAATTCAATGCAATAATTTCTATTCAGTATTTATATGAAAACTAACTTAACTAAATTAGGTTAACTTAATGAGATGGGTATCATCTTTAGATTTTAACAACATATCCAACTGATTTCAAGTTGTAAATGTTGAGAAAAATGTTGTCTTCTTCACATGATTTTCCTACGATATTCGCCCAATGAATGAGATAGTCCACTCACTGTTTTGTTGACGTCATTAGCACATGCGCACAAGTAGTAAAGATTGCCGCGCGTTTCTCCGCCTTTAAATTCGACTTCACTCCAAAGACAGTGATAGAGGGGAAAAGTACGCCAAACAGGCGCTTATTCACATTTGGCATCAACTGATGTGATTTACAATCATCCATTGAGTGTTGTAATTTTTATATTCGGGATACAGACTGTTTTTTGCACGTTTTCGGAATACAGACTGTTTTTTGTACTGGTTTCAGGATACAGACTGTTCCAAAGGAGTTAATCTAGTTAAATAAAAATTGGATTTTATATTAATTTAAGTATGAGCAACAGTTTATAAATTTGAATGTCAGTTATATTTTTATGTGAAGCGTTCGTAATCTGATGTTAAGCGTAAAACTTTGTACAATTCGAAATCATTTTGGAATATATGTCACGCCAAAATATTTAAATTATTACAATACAATTTTATCAAATTAAACTTTAAAAAAAAAAACCACGATCTCTCTCTCAATTCAAACTATATCTAACAATGAACAATAAATTTTTTACCTACCCTATAACATTTTAAGACCCAGGTTTGTAATGAATGAAGATTAGTCATTTTTTCCAAAGGAATGTTTTTATTTAATAAAAGGTTCTAGAAACTTTGTAAGATAATCCAAAAAGTATTTTTTTTCACTCCTGTGACAAAGTTACATGAAAATTTTCTATAAATTGAAATTTGCATCACAAAGATAGATTATTTTCGCATCAAGACAATGATTCATAAACAAATGCTAAATCAATCAAGGACGTATTTGTATGGATTTAAAATAGTGTGCTAAGCGAGATAACATTATTCTCGTGAAAAGTCATCATGGTTTCTTCAAACGGTTAGAAATTTCGTGGTAGAGAACACATTGTTCTTGATTTGATACAAAAATGTGTCAACAATCAATTCATTGCCTTTATTGTTTGGTGATTTGGATGGCATTTACGAACGCAGAAATCATTCCAGGTAAGAAATATATTATTATGGCTTTCTTTAGTAAATAGTTTTTGTTTTTTCCATTAAATTATTTACATGTATCAGTATAAGTGTTAAATTTTTGTTATTACAAAAGCAATTATGTATACACAATACATATAAATCAAATGTTACCGATAAAGTATAAAATAACATAGCTACAACAATCTTAACATTATGTTTTCTTGTTAGTGATACAACAAGAATTAATTTTTTTTACTTAAATTATATATTACTTTTTTTAATTTATAACACATACAATAGTAAATTTATTACGAAACTATTACAAAAGCAATGACATGTACACAATACTGATGAATCGACAATTACCGTAAAATGACATTGCTATAACTAACTCAATTTTATGCTTTTTAGTACTTTTTTAATTTAAGACATCTAAGATAGTAAATTTATTTTAAAGAACACTTCGTATAATGTTGTGAAAGTATGACAAGTGTTAATTAATAATTCTTTCTGATTATGTAATATTACCGTTATAAGAATTATTTGCATTAATGTACAAAAAAATAATGCACTCATGATACTTTGAAGTGAAAATGTTAAACTTCAGTATAGTTGTAAAAGTAATGCAGGAAATTTACATTTCATAAATCTATATAAAAGCAGGCTTTTAAGCGACTAAAAATGCAAATTAATGTTTTTTTTTATTGATTTTTAATATTCTTTTTGGCAATCTTAGCTTCACATTATAAATAATAACCAAAACATGAAAAAGTGAAAATAAATAAATTTAACTACATGGATTGAAGTTTTAACACAAATTATGGAACAGCAAATTTTTAATTAGAAACTAAATTCATATTCAAACTTGCATTCTCAGTACTCTTTAATCAAATAATTTTTAGTTATTTGTCACATTCTTTATCATTTTTAATTTGATGAATTTGTGCCTGAATAGCTTGATGATAATCAGTTGGGTTTTTTTTTTCCACCACCAAGTTCATTTAGATAAATATTTTCTTTAAATGACATAGAAATCTCTCTAATAGATTAGTCTCACACAGAAACGGGAATTTCGACGCATCCAACATTAAGCATATTTATTTTTGAAGAAAGATTAGCATATAATCTTTTACAACAATAAATTTATCAAATATATCAGTGCGTAAAGCAAAAAGGTTTTAAGGGTGACTTACATGAATTAATTATTCGGTTAAGGAATTTCTTTTGACTTATTGATGGCTTTGTCTCTCAACGAAATGATGGTTTATAAATATAAAACAAAAATCATATTCATGTTATAATAGGTATAAGGTTTTTTTCTATAAAAAAATACCTTAAAACCTTAATCTCTCACAGTAAAATCTCTAATAGTTAGAAGGTTTTTTTTCCATTAAAATAAATTTGAATGTGAAAATATATATTTCTTGCGCCATATTTATGTTTTAATTATGATTAATTTTTTATCTTTAACAGCAGTAAATTTGTACGTTAAAACATAAAATCATTATCAATATGCTTAAAAGTTTTATTTAGATTAATTTTATTAATCGACAGATTTAAAATAAATTTTAATAACTCTTAAAAATTATTTAACACTGAGAGTTAAAAGAATCAGCAAAATTGCAGAGACATAGGAGATAAGTGAAAGAAAAAAGAACAAGAAACTGCGGTTGTTCGATAGGTATTGCTTGACTAAAGAATCTTTTTCGAAATGCTACGTCATAGATTCGCAAGATGGCGAATTTTTGCTTACTTGAATTAGCAATAATATATGATTAAAACGTTCTTCAAGAAATATCAAATATGCTAAATAGTAAGAAGTACTTAAATCTCGGCAGAGCCGTGGTGGCTCAGGGGATAGAGCTTTCGCCTTCCAATCAGATGACCCGGGTTCGAATCATAGCGATGACCGGTCGATTCAAATTCCGCATCCGGCTTGCACTGATTACAGACCTGACGTAAAGTATCCTCAGTGGGTTTTCGTGGTTTTTCTTTTTATGCAACGCAAATGCGAGTTAGTTTAATCAAAAATCCTCTATGGAGGCAAATGTTTCCTAATATTTGATCCAGGAGTTTCTTTGTCTTCTGCATTGGGTTCAAAGCTACGGAGTTCAACATTAGTAATCGTAAACCCGAAATTGGGTCGTTTGTTCAACGAAGGATAGAAAATCGAGAATGAAAGTTCGGCAATACATAAATTCGAGCCTCACAAAATAACTGAAGAACTGAAAGTTCTCTTTTTTTCTTCTCTTTTCCCCTTTATTATTTTAACGTATTTTTCACGCTTTGGCCACTTATGTTTTAATCTTCAAGTAGATTAACACTGCTTACTTGACCCTAGCGAATCTCATAAAGTAATAGATATTTTAATAATTAAGACGTACCACTATTTTATAATTTCATTACAAAGGGTGATACAAGTACATTCTTACTATGTCGTAACAAAATTCTGATTGAACATTTTGTATGAAACTTATTTTGTCGAATTACATAGGGGACGTAGATGAATGTCTACTAGTTTGTACGATCGTTAAAAACGATTTTTATTATTCGTGGAAGCATTTATGATTTTATTTTATTCAATTCTAGTTTTTAAAAGTTTCAAAATAAAAAAGTATTTTACTTACTATTTCAAATCAGTAATTCAACTGTAAGTAGATGAGACATATTAGTTAATAGGTTTATGGTTTAAGAGTGGGAATAACCCATTCCATATTTAAAATTTAAGAATAACGCTAGGGTCCAAATTTTTTGGTGCATTTGTACAAGTACTTGATCTTGCCTAATTCGGGTGTGGGGGTTTTAGACATGGCTGAAAGCTCTTATATAGCAAGACGGAAAAGAGCAAAAACTGGTACGAAAAACATTTCATTCTGTCATTTTCTTCAAGAAAAATAAAATATTTGTAACTATCAAGATTTATTTTATACTTTAAGCATATATATAAAACTGCTCCTTTTCANCAGGCCATATGGCTAGATTCTTAAGTTCTGATAAAAGTTTTATGAGAGATCCATTTGCTTTAAAAATTTCTACTTTGGTTCGCTACCACTAGAAAGAATTATTTTCAAAATTCTCATAAGTTGGAGGGTATGAAGTACTTGATCTTGCTTAATTCGGGTGTGGGCTGAAAGCTCTTATATAGCAAGACGGAAAAGAGCAAAACTGGTACGAAAAACATTTCATTCTGTCATTTTCTTCAAGAAAAATAAAATATTTGTAACTATCAAGATTTATTTTATGCTTTAAGCATATATATATAAAACTGCTCCTTTTCCAAGATAAAGCATGTATTGTTGAATAGTTTAAAAAAAGAATAAGTAAACTCTTCCCGAAAACTAGCTATAACTGAAATGGTTTTACTACCAGCCTTTCTTTTTTTTCCGTCTCGTTTTCAACCCTGGTTTTAGATCTAAAATTGGTTTCGTTCGGAAAGCTACAGATTTTTTTTTCGAAACTGTACTTCCCGTTTAGTTTAATTTTTTGGAAAAGGCCAATGGCTGGTGTATTTAGCTGTCCAAGTTTCATAAAAACAACAACAGTTTAATTTTTGTTTTACTGTACGAGTTTATAAAGAATGCACAGGTTTATATTCATAGATATACAATTGTCACTCCCTTGAAAATGACACATAAGACAATAAATCTTAAAGCACCGAATCATAAATTGATATGGATTTTCACCTTTTTGAATCACTTCCAACGTGAAAGCGAAATAGCGACTCTTAGTACTTCACTTGAGTGAATTTTAAAAAATCCTAGTGAGAAATTCCAATTCAAACTGTAGCTTTGCAGATATGCAAAGGGATCCAGTGAAGGGTTAACTTTTCGAAAATGCTATTTTACTATCATTTTGTAAACTCTTTCTAAGTAACAAGTTGGCAGCCGTACAGGAGAAACGCAAGACTTCTAAAATGTTTAAGTGACGATAAATTTCAAAACATTCGAAACAAGCATTGACTTCACTTCGTGAGACTTTGCCAACGATGAACACACTGTTGATACTTTTCTATGTTATGTAAAAGAATACATTTTATATTTAAAGGCTCTAATGTCGTTTGTTATCAGATGCTGATATGTTCCACTACCTTTTCTCTAGAAAGTAAATAATACCAAATCGTGCCTACCGAAATAATTTTGCGTCATCGAAATTGAGATTGAAAACTTTGAAAATATATTTTGAATCTTTAGACTAAAGAAGCTCATTTATTTACTTTGTAACATTTAAGTCGCTAACAGTTTCACAAATTTTCCTTGAAAGGAAGAAATATTTTAAAGTGAAGGGCCTTTTTGAAAATTAAAATGAAATCTGCATGGCTAATAGCTTGATTAGGAAGTCCTTATCGATCATCTAAGAAGGGCCTGCGGGTCTTAAAGTATTTCGAGTAAAGGATAACAGAACCGGGTTCGTAAAGTGAAGTTTTCGCATTTTAGTTCGTTAACCTTTTAATCTTTGAAGGGGACCTCATTAAGATGATAACTTTAAGAGAGTTTAATTACTTTTCATTAACGAGCAACGGAAATTAAATGCAAATTTTTCCCGCCCAAAAAGTCAAGTGTATTTCGAAATCAATTATCCTATTTCCTAATTCCTTTCATTGCTAGTAAACTTTTAAGGAATAATTCCTATCTGAGTTCTAAATAATCTTATATGAAAGGCTAACGTAATACGACTATCTTTAGCTTTTAATCCTTTGCTCGGAGAAAACAAAACATTCTTTCGTTCAGAAGTAATTAAATTAAACAAACAACATCCGCATTGATTTAATATAAATGTTCTTTCAAGAAGCAGTAGTTTATCGAATTTCAAGCTTAGTTTAAATAAGTGCGCTCCCTTGTTTCTACCAGTTTGGATAACTATTTTATTTTGATATTTTATGTCTGGCACGTATTTAGAACCTTTAAAGGAATGTAAAAAATACAGTGGAAGTTTAATTTCTATCTGATTAAGAGTTGAACATTAAATACAAAAGTATGTATAATCAGGGCTGCCAACTTTTATTATGTCTGACACTTATTTTAAACCTTTAAAGGAATGTAAAAAATACAGTGGAAGTTTAACTTCTATCTGATTCAGAGTTGAACATTAAATACAGAAGTATATATATTCAGGGCTGCCAACTTTTTACACTTTTTGTTAAAATTTATTCTAGTAGTAGTTAAATTCATGTTTGAATTATTTTTTATTCATTTAAACTTATTTTCCACACCACAACATATAAAAGTTCATCTGTAACGCCACTTTGTTCTAGCTCCATCATGGTGAGGCCTTTAAAATGTAGTCAAAAAAACTAAAAATTCAAAAAAACTTTGGTTTTTAAATGTTTACCACGCTATAATATATATTTCATAAAGCACAGTAGCTGGCTGGCCTATATATTTAACACAATTTCATCTTTACTCAATACCAGTTTTGACGGTTTTCCCATAGGATTTCACAGTTACGGAAAGATAAATAGTTAAATGTGTATATTTTCGAATATAAAATTTTAACGTTTACGTATGCAAAATAATTTATATATTGTCGTTGGTTGGTTGGTTGGTGTCGTATCCTCTATTGAATCATATTTCATGGTGTGCTTGAATAGTTTTTGTTATTTCTATGGCATTAAAAGAATACAAATCCTCTTCTTTGGGGTAGATTAAGAGGTGAAGGCCTGCAGCGCAGTTAAAAACATGATATATATATTGTCGTTGTAAAAGTAAATAGAATGTGAATATTGATTAAAATCCAGTTGTACTTTTATTTCGCTATTATTAACGTATTTATTAAAAGCGCATTTATTAAAATTTATTTTATTTATTTATTAAAAGCGCATTATAATCATTATATATTTATAAACAAAATGATCATTTTCATGAACTTTTAAGAAAAAGTTAACTTTAAAGGAGATCACGAATGAAGAACGGTTTGAAAAGCTGATTCTGAGAAAAAACGGATTCGTACACAGCGATGCCTATATATACTATGTAACAACTAGGGAGTCTGCCGGTCACGAAAGTTTACGTAGTCTTTATTATAAATTCGATGATTTTCGGGTCAAATGATATAACTCGATTTTTCTGGCGAATCTGATATTGAGGAATTGGAACTAGTTCTTTAGAAAAAAGTGGTAATTAACAGATCCCTTGAAAGAAAATTTTTGTTTGAGATGGTAGACACTCTTATTACACCCCTTGGGGGGGACTAATTTTTAATGAGTCACTCACTGATTCGTCACACTCACTGATTCGTCGAGTCTATGTTGTCCTATGTTCTCAGGTCATAAGAGAATAAGCTTATGCTAGTTTGACATAGGGGAGAGGGGGGCACATGTGAACAGGGGGCACATGTGAACATGGTATGTTTTACCAATATGATTTGAAATAAAAAATCTCAAAAAATTTTCAATTGATGGCAGTACTAGTCCTACCTCTCTGAAAAACTTTCAGAGCAATGAGACATTTTGTTGGTCTATTCTGACAATTTCTTTGTATCAGCTGGTGTTGCATATATTATAATCGCTCGCTTCTCCAAGTGAAAGCATAATATGAATCAACTAATAAACTAAAATTAACTATTGCAGATCATTATATGAACATTCAGGTAAGCTTATGACAATTATTCTTTTTTTTTACTCAATTAAAAGTTCTTTATTTTTCAAGTTAGGTTTAAGAAGGATGATGGGGGCACTTGTGAACAAAACATCTGGGGCAGATGTGAACAGTTCACAAGTGCCCCTACATAGTATTAAGATTATTATCCTCATGATATTATAAGTTTAAAAAATATGTATGCATTTAAAATTATCATTATTTAATTTTCCATAATTAATTTATTAATTTTTCCTTTAAAAAATTTTTTTTTTATTAAATGGTTGATCGCGCATCACGCATATTAACTGATACACCTGAGAAAATAGAATTGTTAAAGCTACAAATGAAAAGATAGAAAAAATGAAAAAAAAAAAATGAAAGAGTATTAGAGAAGAAAGAAAAAGGCCCATTACAACACCCGTGGAACATGAAGTTGCGAAAAACCCAATTACGGATAAATTATTGTACAGCTGAAAAATTATTTTCTTATTGACAGTACTGTTGTACAATTTAAATTCACATAGTAAGCTACAACCCCCTCAGTATAATGCGTATCTATATCTGTTATATTAAAGATTTTTTTTCTTTGAAATATGATGATTGCTTTGTGTTTTTAATCTTGTTCATATGTGCCCCAGGCCTGTTCACATGTGCCCCCAATAGGGGCACATGTGAACAATTGAAGTCATTTTTCTAAAATATTATAAAGTAAAGAAATATTTTATTGAAAAATCTCAAAAAATTCCACAAGACAAAGAAAATACTATTTAAAGAAATGGACTTTTTTACTACGAAAAATTGATGATATTTTTTGAAAAGTGAAGAAATATAAAAATTTGTTCACATGTGCCCCCCTCTCCCCTATCTGAAAAAAGTGGTGAACTGTATAAACCTACGAATTGTTTAGAAATAGTGGTGTATATGAATCTACTAAATTGAATTTATTAAGCCAAGAATCACAATTAATAAACTACCACTTGAAAATATTTATTCGTTGTCCTGAGCAAGTTGGCATCTCTGTGTATCACATAAACAAAACTATTTTTGTGTGTTCTATATTGCATTAATTTCTTCAAACTATTTTAGTAACGATAGGAATATAAAAAAATTAAAAATGTACTCGAATTATGTGTTTTTAATAATCTTGGCTTCGCTAGTCACCGCTGACCCCCAGTGCATTCAACGTGTTAAAAATGGGCATAAACTGTTCTTTCTAATCGATCTTCTATAATGAATAAATAGCAATCACTGAGGTTAGTGCAGCCTGTCTAAAAGCATTTTCTAGGGTTGGCAGCAATTTTAGTATTGACGTATCACAATTAACATGCCATAATTAAATAGTTTTAACAAATCACAAACCCAGATTAAACCCAGATATACATTATCAGTACATCTCCTTTGAATTACAGACAGGGAACACCAATGATCGCAGATCATGAAGTCACTTGACTTGATAGGTGGTGGAGCTGAGTACCTGTCCGCGTTGCGGACGTCTCACTTTTTCTTCTGAGGCACACATTAGTAAATAGGATTAATAAGTAGATATACTTGAGATTCATTCTGTTTCAAAAAATAATGGTTGCCAAAAAACGGTGGACGTTCATTAATTTCACACGTTTAGTGCTTTGCGACATATTTTGTATGAGCGTTGTGCTGGAAAGGTGGAAATAATTAGGACGAAAAGTTTTATTTTTCAACTTTCTTTTACGTCTTGTGACTTTACCGATCTCTGTGTATTAATCAGAAAAAGGTTTGAATACTTATCGTAAAATAGAAATAGCGTAATGGCCGGTACAGCCTGGTCGGTAGGGCGCTGGGCCCATGCCCGAGAGCTCGTGGGTTCGAACCCCGCCGACCGAAGACTCCCCGTGTAGTAAAGTGACTGATGCACATTAAATCTGTGGAGTTGCAAAAGTCCTCCATGTTCCTAGAACAAATCAATACCTCTGGGGATACTGGATAGGAGATCTCTGATTCAGGTCAAAATTACGATCTGTGGATGGATGTATGAATGGGTCCGCCCTACAAACGAGTGCGACGTTTGGTGTGGCAGAAATCGAATTCTTGGCCATAGATGGCTCTACTGCAAAACAAGAAACGCACACTCTGCCTTAAATTTGCTCGGCTTTCACCAAGCAGGCTTGCAAGCGGCATTAGAACCAACCAACCAACCAAATAACGTTTAGAACATCCTTCTTCTAATTTTTCCGCAATTTGATAAATTAATCCTTTTGCTTAGTTTTCTTCCTTTTTTGCTTATTTAGCAATAACATTTTGTGTAACATTAGTTATGACTCCTCTCTAACTAATTAGAATTGATTTTTTCTTATGACGTGAATATTTGCAGTGACACACATAGAAAAGCATTTTTTCCCCTTAAATTTTATCATCTTATCTCCATCTTATCATCTCTACTTTTCTGCACGAAGTTTCAACAGCCGCATTATACTGCCTATTTCTGGAATGAGATGCCATGAATCAGTCCCTCATGAACAACTACTCAGGAAACCACAACAAAAGGGGGAAAATAGGGAAGGATTCTTTATGAGACTTTGGGAATGATCCAGAATTCATTTGAATATGAATGCTAGTCGGATAAGATCTTCCAAATTGTCCCAACTTTCGAATGCAAAGCAGGGGAAGATGGAAGAAAGAAATGGAAACCATCTCTTGTGCTGCTGCGTATGAAAGTGAAGTGATATTTACTCTTTGAGTAGAGAAGTCCTCTTCTCGATTCTTCATGCTGTGGTATTTATTACTGAAGGTAGGGCCTCCTGCAGCTGAAAGCCTCCTCACGGTTTTTCATAGGTTGTCTGACCAGGCCACTATGAAGGTAAACCAGTTTACGAAAGAGCCATGTAATACAAAATCTGTTAAAGATTTGAAAGTGGTAGCAAATATATGTCAAAAAATTTGCGTCATTTAGGAATATGATTGGTTTGTCTTATTTACTTGTCAACCACTACAGATTAAATTCTGAAATATGTATGATAAATTTTTCTGAATTATTTTAAAAATAGAATCATGCACAACTGGTTCGCTATATAAATAATCTGGATAGACTATTTATAAAATTCCGTATAGAGACTTTCTGATGTAGGTGGTGATGGGCGATATCGGTATAATTGGCCAAACCTCTGATGATTTTAGTATTTTCCAACGAAATTCTAAAAAAATAAACGAAGGTAATCTATTATTTTTCTATTCTAATAGGAAAAATAAATGTCTTCTATTCTAATAGAAGATAATCTATTATTATCTATCAAAATTGATAATCGTGTAAATTGCGAACTGGTGAGCGAATTAGAACCTTTTTTTTGTATATTTTTAGAGTACATATTTTATAAAGTCTAGCATATTTCTCAAAAAACTTTNACGAGGATGATAAAGTTCCTCCAAATCACACAACAGTATTGAAAGCTTTAGACACTATTCGTGACTATTTATAATTTAATTTTGCTTCTGAAACTTCCCTTTATCCCATTTATATGAACTAGAGGAAACTGTTTTTAAAATACGTCGGCAAAAACAAATACAAACATGTATTAAGATTATTTTATAAGGAAATAAATTGTATTAAGGTATGTTAAATTTTTTCTTTGTATAATTATAGTACTAAATACCAAAGCAGTATAAATATTAACATTTAATCTTTAGAAACATATTTATTCATATTGTCACTGCAATTTACGTTGCGTTTTAGAATTTTGAAGTTTTTCACTTATGCGCCTCTTTCACTTATGCGCCTTTTTCTCTTGGCACCTTACACCGGTGCATAAGTGAGAGTTCACTGTAATTAAAAACACGGTGAATAACTACTAAGTAAATTTTGCTAATATTTGACTATTTTTTTTTTTTTTTTTGCTTTTGAAAGGTATAGCATGACCAATGTGCTGTAAAGTGGTGAATTATATAAGCCTACGAATTATTTAGAAATAGTGGTGGATATAAATCTACTAAATTGAATTTGTAATTCAAGAATCACAATTGAGAAACTACCACTTTAAAATATATATTTGCTGCCCGGAGCAAGTTGGCATCTCTGCCAAGTGCGTCCTTAGTGACATACTTTAGCTCTTTTATATTTTAAGAATAGCAGCTGCTAATCGTTTGAAAGCAATTAGTTTTACATTTCTAGTGGCTTGTAACATTTCATAAAATGTAGTGTCGCCAAATTGTCTATACTGTACTGGAAAGGGTAAAAGATATCGATAATGTATATATTACCGAAATCAAAAGAATGTCGACTTTCACCGGTGAATCTCAACAATCACAAAGTCGCTTTAGAGTATGTCCGAAATATTTGCTATATCCGGTATGATATTAATTTATTCTTTGATATTATTATATTAATTCGATATTTTAATATCTGCTAAGGATAGATTAGGAGAAAGATCAGTGGTTGGAGTACCCATTAAATGCATACTGGACCTTAAAAAAACATTGATGTACGGGATACCGAACAGTGGTACTGAACCTTGAAAAAACTTTCATGTAAGGCATACTGAGCAAATGCATACCGGGAAGAGACACTTAGCTAAACCTAGCGTATATTTCGGACATTTACCAAAGCAACTATGAGATTGTTAACATTCACCGGTAGAAGTCAGCAACCGCCAATTTCGGACATTTGCAGTAACACATATAGTTCAAGAAATTAATAATCAATGTCAAATGACTTTTTATTTTATTTTAAATAGAATCATTTAAGCTATTCTTGCAAAAATGCTCACAAAATAGCTAATTAAGTTATTTTTAATAATAATAAAATTTTCATTATTAACAATGCGAAATTTGATAGAGTTTTATTCTTTAAATACTTAAAGAATCTGTAATTTTCCATCAATTTGTACTTCAATAAAAAGTTTGAACCAAAATTAAACAAAGAAAAAAACTTGAGTAAAATATTGTTACATTATTTTTAAACTTCTTTAAAATGTAGCGCACGCACCCAATTATACTTCATCAAGGGGTGGAAGATGGAAAATAATCGTTTGCTCCAAAGTACTTAACCCTTGTAGGAATATTCTTCCAAAGTTTTCACCCTACCAACTTTCTCATAAATACCGAAACATATATCCCCATTTTCTTCTTCCATAATTGAAGTTGGCGAGGCTGGACACTTGAAGTAAGGAGAGGGTAAGATGATGAGGAAAGGTATATGCAGATGAGGTATTCATAATTGCAGTTCAACATTACTGAAGTGTAAAAGAGTATACTTTTTTTCCTTCCTTTCTCTAAAGATCCGGAATTTCGAGAATTTAATAAAAGTCTTGTTAGAATAAGGAATGAAGAAAGAAGAAGAAGAAAAAAAAAGGAAAAACGGAGTTTGTGATGAGATTCTCAAACTCTGATTGTGCTTGAAATTTTAATTTGGATCTTTAATGAAGTAAGCAGAGATTTTGAAGTTCGAACATCTTCTGCTGCGTGAGTCTAGAAATTTATTTCACATTTTTAAATGAAATATTAAATCATTCTCAGTAAAAAATTGTGTTTATAAAACTACTAGGGAGCTAAGCATCTACACGGTTTTTGTAGATAGTTTGATCAGACCTAAATGAAAAAAACACAAGTTTACGAAAGAAGCACTTAATAGAAAATCTAGTAAAAATAAAATAGTGGTAGTAAATATGTATCTAAAAATTTGTTTAATTTTTCAATTTGATTGGTGTGTCTTAGTTACTTGATAACCACTACATATTCAATTTTCAAATATATATATGATAAATTTCTCTCAATTACTTTTAAAAAAGAATTTGGAATTATGCTCACAACTAGTTCACTTTTTAATAGTAATTTCAACCTATTAACCGACGACCGGCGAGTGGAAGGGGATGGGAACTGTCCTTGCATCAGAAAGGTCCTGGGTTCGAATCCCGGGCAAGGCATGGATGTTTCTTTCTCTCTCTGTGTGTTCTATGTCCTTTCTCTGTGTGTTCTATGTCCTTTCTCCGTGTGTATGAATGTTACTCGCCCTATAAACGGGTTGTGGTTGTGTGAATGGCGTGGCAGAAATCGAATTCCTAGCCATAGATGGCGCCACTGAAAAACGGGAACAATCGCACCCCCACTGCCTAAACAGGCTTACGACAAAAAAAACCCTATTAACTTACAGCATCTTATTTCAAGGAAAGTTCTAAAACTGAAATATAAATAACGTTTAAGTTGGACTGTAAATCTTGTTTTTAAACCTTAAATACCGAGTGTTTTTTTTTCCAGGAATGGTTCAAAAATAAATTGCTATAATAATAGTAAAATAATAGTTTCTTAATATAATAATAATTTTTTAGCGTAACATAGTACTAATAGTTTCTTAAAATAATATGATAATTAGTTTTATGTTAGGACTTAAATGAAATTAAATGACAAATTTGTTGTATATACAGTTTGAGATATTATGTGACAATCCTTCATTGCCTAGCGTTTTCTTTTAAGTAATGATTATAGAAAAGGAATTATAAAAGCATAAACAATTATGTTTTCTGTTTAAGTTTGCATTTAATTTTATATCATAAAAAAATAGTTCACTTAAAATTATGGGAGATTTGTATGAGATGCTTTGTTTTCCTAAAAATAACTTTTTTTCTAATTTAATTTTTAACTTTAAAACTAGGATTGTATTGATTGAACACAAAAATTTACATTTAATTCCAATCAGCAATGCGCAAAGAACCTGAAACAATTTAAATATTCCAATAAAGTCTGTATTAATCGAAAAACACTTCTCTCCAATATCGAACGACACTGTGTTGCAAATACTGCAAAAGATATTTCAATAATCTTTCACAAATAATATTCGAACATTCCTTGAATGAATTCTTAATTCCCAATCATGGCTGCATTCAATATTAACATTCAAGTTATGAATACAATAATTATTGTACATCTGGCATCAGTAATTTGACTTTGTGTCACCGTAGGGACTTCTTATCACTCTCACTCCCCCCCCACAGACCCCCGTAACGAATTTCCTGCCTTCATTACCACCAAAACTCGTCGGAGGGTTAATTAGAGCGAACGCCACCCAGCAATCGGAGATTCTACTTTGTTTGCTTCATGGCCTAATTCAATTTGAAGCGTACCCCCTCTTTACCAACCCCCCAGGATCTTCTCTTGTGAAGTGCGAGAATCCGTGTCTAGAGCAAATGAGATTCATCCTGCCGGAAACGGATCGGGCTCTGAACTCCCGGACATTCCGGGAGATGGAAGCTCCGGAATGGCTGGCGGGAAACATACCCAGATTGCCTCTATAATTATCTATCATCTTCAGGAATTTCTGCTGGTCAACTGTATTGGGAATGCGAATTAAATAAATGCATCATATTTAAAATAAATATTAAAATTAAAATTTGCTTTATTTTGATCTTTGAGAAGTTAAAAGCTACATTCATAAAAATACGACAGAAATTAAAAATAGGTATCAGAAAATGTAAAGTATCATTATACTTGTACATTAAGACAATATAAAATTCTTGAGCTAATTATATAGACGGTCTGTTTAACTTACTTATGAAATCGATGATTTGTTTTTGAAATTTTATGGTTATGATAAAACCTCCGAGAAATTCGGAATAGTTAGCTGCTGTGGATGTGCATGATCGCAATGCTCTTGGCTTTTCTTGATGAAATTTTTGGATTTGCCCTCAGAGGGGTTGAAAAGAAAACTACGGTATAACAATAAAAAGTATTCAGAAGACCGGCCTGTGTAGGAGTCAGGGAACTGGCCTAACATCAGAAAGGTTCTGGGTTCGAACCCCGGCAAGACATGGATATTCTTCTTTCATTCTCTGTACTATCCGTCCTTACTGTGAGGGCAACGTTGACCCACCTAATATGGTACCCTTGAAAGAGTGGTCAACAAATTCTGCTCTTTAGATGCCTGTATGATGAAATGCCATTCTCCAGGTGGGCATTGGAAAAAAATAATAAAAAGCATTCAAACCAATGCAACTAAAGTCAGTGAGTAGGTGAGTAAGTTGAGCACGGAATAGGTGAGTAAGCTGATCACGGAATAGTTAAGCTGATCACGGAATAGTTAAGCTGATCACGGAATTGTAACTATTATCTAAAATATCTCACGTCCCGCAGTGGACTGATCGTTAAGACACGGCTCTCAGCAGGTCACCGAAGTCAAACATCACTGGCTGTGGTCAGTGTGCAGGGGGGTGACCACTTGGGTCAGTCTGTGTTGGGACCGAGGGTGTGCGGTATTGGTCCTCGTTAAACTGTTCTACCGTAAAGTGATCGACTTCGCTTGCAGGTCGTCGGGGTACCGAAGCGGGGGTGCCATCTCCTCTGCCGAGGATCAAAATTGTGATGCCATGTCTTCGAATCATCCTCATTGATGTTTTCCAGACCGTCGCCAATAGCCCATTGTGCAGCTCTAGTGTGACGTAAATGAACTACAACAACAACTAAAATATCTCACAGTAAAACAAGACTGTATTTGCGCAGTTATAAATTCGCATTCTGAGTGGAACTGTATTAATTACTGTAAGCAATGTTGCCGTAGAATGGTAATAATTCATTTTATGTGTAAAAATAAAACACAAAGTCATCAAATACAATTAATAAAAATGTGATTGATTGATGAATGATTGGTGAATGATTTGGAAAAATAATAAAGCTCATCTGCTAAAAATCAATAAAATATATTTAGTGAACAATATTATCAGTCTCTTTAAAAAATCATAAAATAAGTGCTCTACTTAAATGAAAAATGTTTCTTTATATTGTCAAAATTTTTTTTGCACTTCACTCATTTTATTTTTCGATTAAAATAAAAGTTTTCATATCCTGTTTCTGAATTTCAAAACATTTATAGTGAAAAAATATTAAACAAAGATGTATTGGAATATATAAAATAATTCTTCAGCTTTCTGTGAATATAATTAAGTATAGATCTTAAAACCAAATAACAAATATTTAGTCTTATTAAAGAAGCATTTTTTTTCTTATTCAAGATTATTATTTTTTTCATTTAATAACCTTCATTATATTTATGAAATTTCAGACCTTGTTCTTAAATAAAATTTTGAAAAAGAAAAAAACAATTATTTAATAATAAATAATAAAACTTAGCAGATGAACAATAGTAAGTTAAACCACTCCAATTATTTATTAATTATAATAATAATTATAATAAATATTATTAATTAAATTTTGCACTTAAATAATAATAAAGAAAGATTCTACATCTTAAAACTGCATTCTTTCTTATATTGATTACAAACTTTTAATTTAATATTTAAAAATAAAAATAAGTTTATTATAAAATCAAATTAAATAAATAGGCACTATTTTAAAATAAATAACTGGGCTATTTAGTTTACTTTAAATTTTAAAATTACGAATTTTGAAAGTCTTTTTCTACTAGAAAAGTTCATTCGATTTCCTCGTTGCTAAATTAGAAAAATTACATTTACTGTCTATTTACTTTCTTAAAGCCAGCTGGCTCATAAGGCCACGAGTCTTTTTTTTAAATGAATGAAAATAAGTAACTAATGAAAATAGGTAAGAAATAAGTAACTTCTTACTTATTTTCATTAGTTACTTATTTTTATGAAAATAAGTAACTAATTTTATTTTAGAATAGTTTTTGTTTCATTTCATTTTGCCTAGTGTTACCTAATCACGAAAATTTTAATTATACTAATACAAATTTTAATTATTTTTTAAATATTTTTTCAATACAATGAAACATATTCCAAAATATTTACATCTTTTAAAATTTAAAACTGTTCAATATGATATATTTCAATGAATAGAATGAAACAAAGGAAAATATTCGAAAATATTAAATAGTTACTTAACACTAGAAAGACTGAAACTTAGTATATACCTATATTGCTCAAAAGCAGTCAAAATGATTGCATTGTAAAAGAATAAATAATGTGTAAAGAAATTTGCTTAAAATTAGTTTTTAATATTTTTTGTATTATTTACAGTTATATAACAAGTTATTAGTAAATATTAACACCAAAAAAATTATATGTTGTTCATAAAATTGTTTCATTATATAAATCATTGAAATTAAAACCAGTCAAAATGACTTCCTTATTAGGCAATCTGGTGTTAATAAGAAAATTGTATTCAAATAGATGTCTCAGGTTGATTTAACATGGAAGATGTTGAACCACTCTTATCCATCTGATGAGCTATCTACAATCATTACAGTAGATTTCAGAGCGGAATTCTTTTATTTAAAATAAATAAAATTGTTGCTGCTCTAAGTTCTACGCCTGGAATTTTAAGCCTGATGTTCAGTAGAGTAGCTTTCGGTTCGGAATGCATCTATCTCATATCCATTTTTCAGTATAAGTTATTCATCTAACCAAGGCGTGCGAAGATTCTTGGCGAAATTCCAAGAGCAAAAAACGTCTGAAACCAGCCAAGAGTTAAGTGGTCCGTAATATGTTCCTAAAAGAAATATTTTTTTTTGCCATTAAAATGCAGTATAAGACATTCTAAATTTGCGTGATAGTTTGCGATCATACGCGTTTCTAGACTAAGCTTTATTTTAAAAGCTAAACACGTTCCTCCTGACATATACATAGTTCCTAAAGTTATTTCCGGGAGAATTGTTCTACCATATTTCAAAGTTTCATTTTAGAATTCGTTGAAAATTCCTTGCTGATTTTATTTAGCCTGGGACAACATTGTTTCTTTAATATAAATGGCTCTGAACACGTGTCGCTGTTTCTGTTATAAATAAATATTTTATATTCCTTCGTAATAAATAATGCCGTTTTTAGAATTAATTTATTGTTTAGAGTTTCGGTTCTTTAAAGTTTACATTTGGATATATTTTATTGAAGAAATGGTGCGCCGAGGGTTGCTCATAGCTGTATGAAAGTTTCATTGGACAATTTTGGCTGATCATTGATTTGATTAATCATCATTGTTAGAACTTCGAATAAAAAGTACAGTAGAGCCCCGAATATCCACGAAATTGGATAGCAAGCACTCTTCTGACTCTTCTATGCTTAATTAAACTTTCATTAAACTTTCGGAAGTAAGGTTTAATTATAAATTTATCGACAATGTTTACTTTAGGGTCTTTTAGCATATTGATGTTGGTTGTACCTCGAAATAAGTAAACTTTTTCTAGCGGGTAGGTAGTACAGTATTACACACAGCCACATCGAAATTTTAAATTTGATTTAACTCAACTTTTAAATTAAAATTTAATAAAAAAAAATAGTTTTCATGTTTTTCAAAGAACTTGTTAACATAACTAAAAATTTTTAATAAATAACTGTATAAATATGGCCATAGATAGAAATTCAGAAGTTCGATCTGCTAACAATATTAAAATTGGTCCCGAAAAAAAATTAAGTTGAGTTAAAATTGTTAAATATTGCTAACATTTAAGAATTTTATTGTACCTTTACCAACTCTAATTTATCTGTGTAATTATGGTCTTATATATTTCTTTAATCGTAAATTATCGAAAATCAAGAGCAAAATAAAAAAAATGGAAGAAGCAAAGTATGAATTTTACTACCACTTTAAATGTTCAAAAAATCTCCACTTTAAAATTCCGAAATCTGCATGAATAAAATCTAAGTTGACTATTTGCAAACTATAAGACATCTTAACTTTTAGGACTGTCAACTGATAAGTACGGCGGTAAGAACTTAATAACTATCACTCGGAGAAGTTATGTAAGTTTATCTTATACTTTATCCTTTCGCATTCAGAGTACTGCAAAATGCTATTTAAAATATCTGATGCAATATTACTTAATTAACAATTAATTATCATTATAAATGAGGAAACGAAATATTAAGATGCAAAAAAATTTAAATTTCAAAGTAGTGACTTTTGATGTCGTATAAGAGGTGACAACGGAGTGCTTAAGGTTAAAAGGCTGAGATGACTGATAAAAAGTTGAGCCACGATTACTCAGTGGTTAAGGCACTGGACTATCACTATAAAGAACTGGTGTTTGATTCCCAGTGGCGGCTTGAAGTCCAATCCGCTTCCAACCTGTCTGGATACCAACCTGCATGTGAAGTAAGGCGGGTCTGTGCTCAGTGCTGACCATATTGCCACTATCATGCTGTTGGAGCCGAAATTGTGGAGCCTTAACCTCTATGGCCCACAACAGGCTGTTGCGGGAATGCTTTACTTTAACTGATACAAAGTAGTAATTGATATGCTTTTTTGAATTATTTATAGTTGTAGAAAAATAACTTTGAGACTAAGTACATAATTGTTATAAATTCGGTAAATTGTAAAGTTGGCATCTTCAAGAGTTATTTGTGGTCATTGCCTTGATACTGAGCCTATAGACTGACAATGTATAAATATTACTCCAACTCTGCGGAAATTTATCGCGTTTTTATTTCGCTTCAGATTAGAAGCACAGTATGTATTTCAACGAAACTTGCTGTGTTAAAACACTGAAAAATATATGGTTCTTCATTATAGAGCCGAAAATATAGTATATCTTTCTATGTGGCATCATTTGGGGATTTTTCACGTTGCTTAGCTTAAACCATTCATTAAGTTAAAAAAATAGTCCCAAGATACTGAAGCGGTGATATATTACTTGATTAAATAATAAAATATACAGATACGAATAATATGCCTCAAAAATATGCAGATATGAAATAACAGTCGCAGATTTTAAAAACTCGCTATACTTTTAGCTCATAAGTTAAAATTCACAGCTGGCATGCTTCAAGCGATAAAATAATGGCAACCATTTTTTAAAACTTGTTAGACTTGCAGCTTATACGTTTAAATTCTAGCCTGTCAAGTCTTGAAAATGGACACTTATTTTTGAGCACTTGAAAAATGCGGAATGTTATTTTCAATCTGTATATTTTGAAGCAAAGGAAGGTTTTCTTTTAAAAAAGTATATATATATATATGTATGTAATATTCTAATGACTTTAAAATCTATTTTTAAGTCCGGAACTTGATGTACATTATTGTCTTAAATATAAAAAGTAACAGCTTATAAAAGGTATTACCATTTAATATAAGCATAAGATTGCTGCCAATTTTTTTTTTACTATTTGAATTACTGTTAAAAAATTGGAACCGCTGTATATTACCGAAATAAAATCTTTGTCTGGGAATGAAGAGCAAAATAAAAAAAAAGAAAAAAAAGCAAAGGAAAGAAGAAAAAAAAAAAAGCTTAATCCCAAAATTATTTCTTCGAATTTAAAAGGTTTTTCAAAAATATAAACCTTCTAGTACACGGAAGCAAAACTAAATGCGAAATCATTTTAAAACCAGAGCAAGACTCAAAAGACTCAGGAAAAAAAAACATTATTACATTCGTAGTAAAAATAAATTCGCCTTTATCAAAAAACATAGTTTCATATAAGTCTTATACTTTGTAAATAGAAATCCTCAGAACAAGTTCAAATAGAGCGTGGAGAGCAAATAAGAAAACCTATTACACATGATCCTGAACATCCCAATAAACCTGTTAAACCTCCAGTCGGGGAAGAATTTAAGGGATTTGACCCATAAAATGTCTTTCGCATCGCGAACGAAAACGTTGTCTCAATTCCGCGGACGCGAAATTCCACGGATTTTTTTTCTCTCTGCTCTCATAGGTTCCATTTTACTTAAGAACCCCACTAGTTCTTATTCTTCCTCTAAAATCGTCTGCAATTGGAGGGATGGCGTTTCCATGGCAACGGGAAGAGCAGATTTATTGCACCGTGAGGGTATCTTTTTTCCTTTTGTTTCACGGTCTTTGTCATTTCGTCTTTTACCCGGGTAGAATATAGGTGGCTGTTTGAAGAAGGATAGATTGGAGAAAAGAAATGTAGGTAGGAATTTGGATTAAAAACAAACGTTGCAGCGAGGGTCTCGTTATCCGGAGTAATGAGGCGGTTCAAGAGAAAGAGATAAATAAAGATCATGTTTTCCCTTGGACCCCCCTTTTTTTAATGATCTGTCTCTAAAATCAATAGGGATATTTTTCAAAACTATTATTATTATTTTTTGTCATAATAAAGATTCATGATAAAGCAAAATAGAGAGAAGGAACTGTAACAAAATGTTTATGTCTAGACGCTTGGATTCAATCGTTATCATAAAACACTTTTTAATGATGTACTATTGCATTGAGTAAAAATTCATTGCATTTTTTTCTCTAAATTTTTTGGAGTCATATATTTATATAAAAGTTAATCAGTAATTTGTGTTCCTTTTTGTTCGATGAGCTTTATAATTCCTTGTTTGTAGAAGGACCAGACTTTATTTTCGAAAAACTGAACAAGGTGCTGATTTACAGCCTCATCTTGACTTAACGTTATTCCCCGCAAGAAGTTTTGAAGAGATCAAAACAAGTAGAAGTCTGACTGTGCTAGGTTTGGTGAGTATGGCGGTTAGGGCAACACAACCCATCCAAGCTCCAATATCTTTTGATGGGTCTCCAAAGATGTGTGTGTTCTCGTGTTGTCGTGATGGAACACAACTCCTTTACGATTGACAAGCTCAGGACGTTTTTGGATGGCAATTCCGTTCAAACTGTCCAATTGTCTACAGTACACGCCTGAATAAATTGTTCTACTCCTTGGTTAAGGCCCAATAAACGCCCCACACTCCCAATTCTATCACGAGATTCATAAGAGCGTAAACTTACTCTGATGAAGGCCTGATTTTGAAGTAATTGATGGCAAATCTTCACCTCATGACCGAAATCGTTTATGCACCACTTTGTTGTAAACAATCCACTTCTTACCCCTAGATATTATTCGTTTAAAAACAAAGTCGTTTTTTTCATGTTTCATGAGTGCATTGTGAAATGAATTCATGAATTCATGAGGAATCCGCATTTCGACCTTTCTTATGTATTCCAGTTTCTTCAGTTTCTTTTTTCGTTAACACTTTTTTGCATGATCTTGACATTTTTGTCCGCATCGCGTAACGTGGGTTTTACAGGATAAATGTCTTTATTTTGTCATCATCAATCCGGGTAGAACTTTCTGATCGAGAAGCATCTACTAAATAAAAATCACCAGCTCAGAATTTCTTGAACCAGTTTTGGTATTGAGTTTCTTGTAGACCATTGTAAATTTTACGCATTGTAAATTTTATGTCATTTTGACGTCATTATAAAGTTTACAAATTTTTTTTACAAGATTGACGTGCGTTTTTTCCTTTACGGGAGTAAAGCATTAAAATATGACGAAAATTCGCACTTTGATCTTCAATGTGCTGTCAAATCTCCAAAACTTAACGAAATATCTCAATTTGTTCTTTGAAATGAAGGTTAATCTTTCAACTATGAATGACATAAAAACTACTATTGCAAATGATTCAATTATTTCAAAAACTGAACTACTGCCATCTGTTACAAGATTTAAAAAAAAACATTTTACTCAATTCAATATATTCTAAACATCCGCGAATTCACATACCTTTTACGAGAATATTTTTTAATACTTGATTTGTCCATTAAATCTTCTCATTATTCGAGAAAACTTTCCGAATATGAGACACTCTTTTCAGAATTTAAATTAGAACATAACAAACTTTGCGATGTTCATCGTTATTATCATATATCTGATGCATATGTGATATGGTGTAGATCAGAGGTGTCAAACTCAATTTTGCAGAGGGCCATATATTAAATTTAGAATGTGTAGGCGGGCCAAAAAAATAAAATGTACTGAACTATTATAACATTTTATTTATCTAATTATATTGTATAAAAAATACGGTTGTTAAAAATCATATCAAAGTTATAAAAGATGGTAATTATTTTGAGCTCGAGAATCCAGATACCTGACTTCTCTTGTTCTCAGAATGCGTGCTGCATTCCTTTTTTATTCCGGATAGTTATCCAAACTCTTGAAATATTGTGCATAAAATGTAAGAGCGTTAACATCTTTAAATTTTTCTTTCAAAATACTGTCCGATTGAAGATTTATCAACTCCATTTGCAAATGAACTAGTGCCTGTGAAGCTTCAAAATTGAATGGATTGTTGAAAATTGGGAATTCCGTTTCATTTATTTTGTGGAAGTCTTCGAAACGATTGTTGAATTCCGTGATCAGATTTCGCAGAAGTTGAGAATACTGATCCAATTTTTTTAGGTTCACTGTGCCAAATGATTTTAAATGAGAGAAATTATCCAAAGTTTGATTGTTTTACCTGATTTTCCCACAACCTCAACTTTGTTTCAAAGGCATGAATACATTTGAGTGACAATCAGATTTTTACCCTGTAACTTTACATTCAGATCAGTCAAGTGTTAATTCATATCTACCAAAAAGGCACAATCAATCCACCAGTCATTGTCATAATCAATTGGGTTGCCTTTTTCTAACATGAAAGCTTGAATAGGGTCACGTAATGGAAAAAATCTTTCTAAAACTACTCCTCGACTGAGCCAACGAACTTCAGTGAAATAAGGGACATCAAAAAAATTTTCGTCCAAATCTTGTAAAAACTGCCTGAACTGTCGGTGATTTAGTCCTCTGCTCCTTATAAAATTTACTATTTTAATTATAGGTAGCATGACATGGTCCATTTTTAAATGCTTGGATGCCAATGATTCCTGATGAATTATACAGGGAAATCCCACAAAATTCCCTGATGTTTTCTGTTTTAATTTAGTTACAATGCCCGAATGATTGCCACCCATGGCAGGAGCGCCATCCGTAGTTGTGCTGTTAAGTATATTCCAGTCGAAGATTTCGCCTGTTGCTAAGAAAAGGCGTTACTGTCTATCTCTCTCGCTTGTCTATGCCCGCGATGCCCATGAAATTACTTATAAATGTAGTGTGCACATTTTAAAACCTCCGTAGAGGAATAGAGTGATGTCTAAAAGCTCTAAAAAACACGATTCTTCTTTCTGTGACATATCGCGATCGCTGACCGTATTGATACGAACTGGGGGCCGGATGCGGCCCGCGGGCCGTATCTTTGACATGACTGGTGTAGATCATTAAGGAATTCTGACGAATTTGCGTAACTTAAAGGCACAGTTGTGTCTTCATAAAAATATAAAAATGTTAATATGCGGGGGTTGGACAACATAAGAGCACTTCTAACACTATGTAAACAATCTTTCCTTTAGAGGCAAATGTGTGGATGATTTAACATGGTAAAACCGTTTGCCCAATTTAAAATATGTTGCTTAAAGCTTCAAGAAATTAGATCCTTTTTACCAATGCAGAATTTGCATCAACCCTAATGAGCGTAGGAAGTTACAATCTTTTTTTTTTGTCTTCCTCAATACCACTATAATTCAAAAAGCGTTCTAACATATATATTACAATACTATGAATTGAATTGTATAATAAACAGAAAGAAGTTTAGGACTTTCTCTCCGCATTTTAGTTGATACGAATCTGCACGGGTAAATATGACACCATTTCTAAAATCCGGCAAGGTTTAAGCTTGATTTTTTAAAGTGAGCTATATAAAATCTTCCATAGCATTTGTTAAATGCTGCTTACATAGAGTTAGTAGATAAGTGTCTCCATAGATTTGTCCAACCCCTATATTTGTAAAATCTAGAAAAGTTATCTTAACGTTAGATTATATAAATATAATGCAAAAATCTACTAAATACGCTAGCTCAAATTGTGATATTTTAGGGCCATGATTATTTATAAACCATTTTATGACAAATATAATGCATAAGACGTAACTAAGTATTCTTTCGTTTATAAATTTTAGTATGGTAAAAACAGGGCTGCCAACTTTCAACGCTTTTTGTACAACTTTATTCCAGTGGTAGCTATGTTTATGCTTCAAGGTATTTTTTTTAAATTCCTTTAAGTTTATTTTCCCCACCACTACGTTTAAATTATTTAAAAAGTCATATGCAACGCGATCGTGCTTGCAAAGCAGTTATCATCTCTGCAAATATGTTATATAAACCTAACGATGTTTGACGGTTTGACGCATTTTTCTTTGAAATATAGTTCTGAGTTCGAGAACAACAAAATCAATCTCAAATCTCATTTGCTATGAGATTTATCCTGCTCGCACGTCACATTAGATGAGTAAACTGTTAAAAAATGATAACTCTATTTTAGGAGACAAAGCTCCCTCGAAGTTGAGGCCACTGTCACAAAACGTTCGATTTTATGCGAATGTACTCAGTCATCGAGTCTTTTAGTAGTGAAATAACTCTTGTTTTCTAAAAATCGATTTTCGATCCTTTCTTTCTAATGTTCGAAAAAGAGATTCGATCGATCTTTATTACCTCATCCGTACTTTTTTTTCGAGAAAAGCTCCAGAACTTTAAAAGCACATCCTTGAACTCTGAAAAACCTATTTCATAGATTTTTCTCGCTGAAAAGAGAACGAGAAAAAAAAATTGAATAAGCGCCTTTTCAGTATCTGAATCGCATCTGCTTCAGCATGAAAGAAGATATTATCCATCTCAACAGCCATTTTTCAACAATGTTGGAAAATACTGATAAGAACTTCAGAGAATAAAAAGAAGATATAGCCTACGTTGTGTAGAAATGAAACCATATTAGCAAGTTATGAAAGAAACTAAAGATAGATTTTCCGAAAAGAAAACTTGTAGGTACTTAGTATAATGCATCTAAAATATTTTAGCAGATAAAGTGTGCTTTTAAAATAGTTTCTAATTTAGTCTAGATTTATATTCTGCTTTATCATGGTAGAACTTTTGCCTTTTCGTAATTGCGACAAAAATAAAACTTAACTTTTAACTTATTTTCATAGCAGTCGACTGTTCAAAAAATTGAAGAGATTGAAATATTATTTTTAAAATGGTTAAAAAATGTATGAGTTCAGATTTGATTCTTTGTTTAATAAAATTTCGTTTAATATAATATGTGTTTTCGTAATTACGACAAGAATGATACCTAACTTTTAACTTATTTTCATAGCTGTCGACTGTTCAAAAAATTGAAGAAACTTAAATATTATTTTTAAAATGGTTAAAAAATGTATGAGTTCAGATTTGATTCTTTGTTTAATAAAATTGTGTTTAATATAATTTGTATATTCGTAATTACGACAAAAAGGAAACCTAGTATTTAATATTCACAGCTGTCTACTGTTCAGAAAGATGAAGAGATTTAAGTAATATTTTTAAAATGGTTAAAATGGGCATGATTTAAGAATTGATTCTCTGTTTAATAAAATGGATTTAAAATGATTTTGACAATCATTATACAGAAATAATTTCATTCCCTAATTTTATCTTTGATCCATAAAACATTTATATCCACCACGATACATTTATAAAAAATTCATATAGGTATAAAATTAATAATTTTGCAGGAAATAGTTCATTTTAATTAAGTAATTAAAATAAAATATTGAGATTAAATGCTTAAATTATTTAAAATTTTTATGTAAGTGTAAGATTAGAAGTTATAAGATCTTTTTAACCTATTTTTTAGCAACTACCAACAAATAATAATGTTTCAAAAATAAACGTAAGACAATAATATATAAGATGTTTTCTTTCGGAATCTCTTAAGCCTTTATCAGCATTTTTAAAAAACAATTAAATAGAAAAATAAATAATAATAAATTTAATACAGCGTTGCCATCATGAACGAAGTATTTGACAAACTGGCAATAAAAAATAATTAAAAATAAGAATTTTTTTAAATAAAAAAGCTATTTTACCAACATATATAACCGTAACTTCCTTATTATTAGGCCTTGAATACATATGTAAAAATTAAGTTGAAAGTAAAACCTTAATGAGTATATATATATATATATATATATATATATATATATATAACGAGCGCACAAGTTGGCAGATATATTTATGCACCAATTTTGAATTCCAACAAATAACGAAAACATGGATGTCTTCGTGAGAGATGTATATTTGGATCTTACTGATTAGCAAAATGAGTTCCATAAATTAAACTCACGGAAAAGTTTAAACACCTTTGAAACATAAAGGAACATTAGAATTAAAAGAGAATTTTATCATTTTACGATCGCTCTTTAATAGCCCACAAATATAATATACAATGTTCTTTTTCAGTGTTGTTTGGGGCGTTTACCTACCTTTCTAATGTCTTAAGATTTGGCTTAACTGTCTACATTTTGGCGAAAAATCGTTAAGCCAAAAGAGCAGCGCATTATCTCCCATCTGAACTCATCTTTAAAAACATTTTCCGGATTCGAGAAATGATGGGACATTTGCACGAAGAGCGTTCCTTTTTGGAATGACGGTGCTTACAGTTTCCTATCTATTTTATTGTTTCTACTTTGCGGAAGTGTTCCCTCTCATGTGCTGAAAATGGAATAACGCTGTGAGAATAACACAAAAGTTGCACTTGCTATAATGCGCTATTTACTTTGATTCTTATGGTGAAACGTACATTTAATAACGTTGGAAAATTATATTAGCGATAAAAGATATAATGTTTAGAATCAAATCTTTCTTTTACGAATTTAGTGCTATACGACTGACTAAAACAGTAGTTATTTGCTGTCATAAACATCTATATGTAGCATTTTTATTTTCTTTGAATTTTAATAACTTTTATGCCATAAGTAACAGTTTAAACGCCAACATTCATATTACGACGTTTGGCAATATTCATAATATGGTGCAAATATTCATAATATGGTGCAAATATTCATAATATGTCTCCGATATTCATAATGTAAATTATATTTTGTAACCGTCGTTTAACAGCCGACCTAATTTTCGAGTTTATGACTACTAATGTTCAACTCCGTAGCCTTGTAATTTTGAATCCAATTTGGAAGAAAGAACTCCTTGGATTGAGTATTGGGAGAAATTTGTCTTAGTGAAGGACTTTTTAACGGAACTAACCCACATTTACGTCTTCCAAACCATGCTAGCTACACTAGCTACTAGGTTGAACCCTTTTGAAATGTATTCTAGCAAAAATTTTGAGAATTCAAATGAATTATTAAATCTTTAAAACTAATACCCCTTTAAAAAATTGAAATTTTTAATGAATAAGGTAATTTAGTAAAATTTTTAATTTGAAATAAATTACAAGATTAGAAAAACTTTCAGAAACAAAATAAGAACTATGCATTTAAGAAACATCATTTATTATAAACATCATTAACATCATCAAAAGCTAGTCTTTTATGCTTTAAAATCACTTATGTTTCTTCTCATTCACATCCGGAAAGTCCTGAGAATGGGTGCCCATTTTTGAGCACTTGAAACATATCCATACCCTCCAACTTATAAGGATTTTGAAAATAATTCTTTCTAGTGGTAGCGAACCAAAGTAGAAATTTTTAAAGCAAATGGATCTCTCATAAAACTTTTATCGGAACTTTAGAATCTAGCCATATGGCCTGCACTTTTATAAGTAATAGTGGATAAGTTACGCTAAAATTAATTTTTTTTAAATATTAAGACATTAATTTTGCTACCGTCAGAAAAGAAGATTTCTGAAACTACGGAAATTCCGTAGCAGTTGGAGGGTATGCATATCGACCTTTATTTCCGTCCGTATATCTTTGAAGCAAATGAAATTCTTTTAATCAAGTAACAAAATAACATCTTATATCTTTGTATTTCATTAAATGTTACATTGCCTGCTTTTAAAAAATTCTAATGTCACTGTAAACATTTAAATAATAATAAATTTAAATCTATTTGAATAATTAATTATTAAGAATTAAGAAATCTATTTGAATTAATTAGTGAGAAATCTATTTGAATTAATTAGTGAGAAATCTATTTGAATAATTAAGGAATGCAAGAAATATATCAAATAGCTAAGTTGCAAAACTATAAAAAAAAGCATATAACAGTTATTTCTTCAAGGACTTTCCGTTGTTTCAAAACAATAAAATAACAAATACTTTTATGAGTTATTACAAATTAAATCAAATATAATTGAGTTACTTTTTATTAACAATATTAAAATAATCCTCTTTCAATTATCTTTGAATCAGTTCAAAAAAAAAGTTGAAGCACTTAGCACAGTTTTTAATCGCGTTTATTAGTGATTAGAAAATAACAGAAATAATTTTTGCATGATATAAGTCCTAAATGGCTAAATTTAATAACGCTTAATTTTGTTAAAGTCAATTAACACATCACTTGAAAAATATAATCAAGTCTTCGAGAAACCAAAATTAGTTGTGGCGCCGTTGAATCTTCGGAAAATGGAAAAAGTTCTCCTAAATTATGCTTATTCTTTGGGAGAAGCCGAAGACGGGGGAGAATCTCGAAGAATTTGGCGACATTCCCTCTAAGTTCTCCTCCGGCTTTTCCATGTCAGTACCCTTCTTTAAGCCCATCCTTAGGAGACTTGGAAAGCCATACATATTCAAAAGGATTTCATGCCAAGAGAGATGTTGGCATGGTAAAATCAATTGAATATGTATGGTTTCGTCAAAGGATTCTAACCTAAAGCGAATGTTAAAATCAAGAAAACGCGAAAAATCGACCCGCAGTAAGAATAAATGCGAAAGAATGAAAGTCCCGTGTTTCAAAAACATCTTAAAAATGTAATTGCGGATCAAGACAGTTCGAAAGTAATTAAGAAAGTTATTTTTTATTTTAAGGAATTCTTTTAATCTTTTTCTTGTAATTATTTTTCAGTTGTAAATGTTGTTGGTAATTTGAAAGAATAATTAATTATTTAAATTTTAAAGTGATTTGAATGAAGACAAACGGTTTTAACGATACAAAACAAATATGCAAAGAAAATAAAGAATACAGACTTTGACATTTTGAGGTGTATAAGTATGTACCGCTTCGATCAACGGAAAGTAGTTGCATGTTACTGTGAATGACGAAAATTTGTGGTTGTTGACTTCCAGCCGCGAATGTTGATAAACACTTTGTTGTTGTTAGTCGCTTTGGTAAATGTCCAAAATATATGCTAGGTCTAGTTAAGTGCCAATTCCTGGTAAATATTTTTTAAGGAGAAGTTCTACTGCCCACTAGGCATTTTATCGGTAATCCGAACACTGATGTTTCTCCTAATCTATCCTCTGCAGATGTTGAATTGGTATTCTTTTTCTTTGCTCATTTGTACGCATGAATTATTTAAATACCTTAAACTAAAAGATTTCTGAAACAGCTCATTGTGGGCCTGGGTCATGCAGGTTAAGGCTCCACAAAATCATGACCAACGGCATGATTGGATTGTAGCAATAAAGGCATCGCACACAGGCCGCCTTTACTTTCCAGTGGGGTTCAAGACAGTATTGAGTATCTAACCTCAGTCCTTTCTAATGTCAGATCAGTGCTTTTTCCCAAGTAGTTTTCCTGGTAAAATGTATTAAATTAATAATCAAATAAAGCAGACATCTTAATTCCCGTTTTAACATTAGAATAAAAGCATCCAGCTGAATCGGGAGGAGTTGGCATTCATGCACTCATAACACTGTTTTAACCCATACCTTCTCGCTCCCGTGAAAATGACGGGTGAGGTTTCGCCCTCTATTTCTCGCTCCCGTGATATTGACGGGCTGGAGTGTTCAGTAGTAACGCATCAATAAGAATGAAACTAATTCATTTCTTCTGCCCGGAAAACATTTTATTTCACATTTTACACACCAGGTGGCAGTACCAGGATATTTTTTAAGGTAATTGCAGATAGTTTATTTTAAACTAGATGTTAGCACTAATCAAATACGTAATACAAACATAAAAGTCAAAAAAGGCACTTTTATGACCGTTTTCTTGAAAACTAACCGATCGTTAAGGGGTTAAAGATGTCTGCAATTTTTTCCTCGGCTACATTACGATCTTTGAAAGTTTTGAACAGCTTTTATAATTTTATGAATAAAACATAGTTTTTACATTTTAAAAATAACTGTATTTTCTACTATAACAATTCAATCATACGTTTACACGATCCAATAAGTAAGCATTTATGTCGTTTTCGAGTGGTTTCTTATCAATTTTTTTTCTAATTCATACAACTTTCATTACTAACAACTAATTTTTAAAGTCTCTTCCAAAAATCTGCTTTCCACCATTATAGTTTCAATTTCTTCTGCTTAATTTGTTTTGACATACCCTACAAAAGTTTAAGATGCCTTGTGATTTATTTGAGAATTTGAAGTTGACTTAAAAAAAAACTCCCAGGGTTTATAATCAAGGTGTATGAAGCTGCTTTATTCACACTTGAGGTGGTTTTGAGGGGGATACAAATCTACCCTTAAGGCAACCTACTTAGAAAAGTTGTTTTTGAGGTGCACAGGTAATTTTTTTAAACACTTCAAATAAATGAGAACATTTGAGGTATGAATAAATTCATCCGGCTGATTTCAACTTAATGTATTGCTGAGTCGAATTATGTATATAAGAGGTTGATTAAATGAGATGTAAATGAGGTTAAAATTAAGGTTTTTGATGAGGATAATTTTTGGGTCAAAAAATAATTTTCTACCACAGGTGAATTTTTTACACCTGTAAAACTCAAAACAACCACAAAGACACCTTAATTTTTGTAAGGAATTTAAGTTAACATATTTTTGATTACTATAAGTTTTTCAATACTTACCATATAACAATTAAATATTAATGAAATCTTGAGAAAAAAAAGTTAAATTCATTAAAGCAAGGAAGCTGAAAACTTTTAGTTTACATTTCACAATATTATTAGAACCAAAAATTAAACGTATCAGCTCACCAACTAAATTATCTAAAAAAAATATATCTTATAAAAATAACGAATTTAGTTAATTGAATTTTTTTTAAATACCTTTTTGCCTACTTCCTTTTTTGTTCAGACATTTAGAGCTTTAATTTCGCTGTGCAGTTAGAAAAACAAACTGGCGAGTCCAAATGGTAATAAATTGAATTAAAGGAGACAAGAGCTTTCAGTTTTCGGAGATATGCCAATACGACTTTTCACACATCTCATTGTTTGCTTTGGGGTATTAAATTATGTGCTGAGCAGAAAAAAATGGAAAGCCAAATGAATATTGAATTTGGAAGATTAGGAAAAGCATCATTCTCGTGTGATTAGTTTTTCTTGTGGAATTGATAAGTAATTTAATTGTAACCGTTACTGCCTTGGTATTTTGAATTAGTGGAACGGTAAAATAAGGTAAAATGAATAGTAAAAGCTCTTTTGCGACGTTCTGTCAAAATACTCTCATCCCGAGAATTTGTCGAGGGGATTTTGCAACGCTAATTCAATAAAAGAACATTTTGAGCAGTCTAAATGAATTTTTCTGTTTTTATTTTTGCGCCTTTTATTTTCAAATGGAGCTGCTATTTTCATTGAAATGTAATGTTATTTTTAGATGAAGTGTTAAGTAAATATATTTTCCTGTGCTGAAATAAGATTATCTGCGGTTTTATAGTTATTAGTTTTTGAAAAACTAAGTTTAATCAACTCGAAATGATATTATTTTAATTTCTATTAGCTTCTCCATCCGATACTCTTATATTTGGCATTTATACTTCTCATATTAATATCAATTCTTAAAATATTTAGTGCGATATTTGTTGGAAATTTTCCATATGTAAGAAAAGTTTTCCATTTAATTATATTTTGATGCATATTAATTCCTCTAACTCATCAAGTTTGTTTATTTATTATAGTTTTATTTATGATTATATATATATTCAAAGGATTCTAACCTAAAGCGAATGTTAAAATCAAGAAAACGCGAAAAATCGACCCGCAGTAAGAATAAATGCGAAAGAATGAAAGTCCCGTGTTTCAAAANAATGCGATATTTCTGAATAAAGAATAATTATCCTAAGATAAAAATTATTCTTTATATGTGTCGATATCGCAAAAAACCTTATGTTGTAAAAAATCATGAAATAAAAGAAAAATGTAAAAATAAATTAAACTTACCGGCGTGAATTAAAACGCGGTTTAGGTTTAAAAGTACAATAATAAAACAGTTAACAAAAATCGCGAAGATGCAAAATATTGGAAGTTGTACTTGTAGCTTGAATCGAATAAAATAAAATTAAAAAATATAAATATATTTGATCGAAGAAGAAGAAGAAAAAAAATTTTTTTATGTAAAATATTAGTGCTGCCATCTATGAGAAAAAATTAGTAAAAATGTAATAAAATTGAAAAAATAATAAAAACGTTCAACGGATTGATTAAATAAGCAGACCAAAAAAAAAAAAAATCATTCTTAGGGAAATTAATTTAAAAGTCAGTCTGTACAATTGGATAAGATACCATGAAATGAAATAGTTCTATAATGGAAACCGAAGCGGAGGCATTTACAAGCATGGTAGTGCCCTCAGGGAGGCATTACCACGAAGTCAGTGAGGGAGCAGTTTCTGCGGTTGGTGGTAAAATACCGCAAGCAACCATACCCTGACTGCCCTAAGAAAAATAAGGTGAAACTAAAAGCAAGTGACTTTGAATTATATACATTATTATATAATTTTAATTCTTGTTGCATCATGTATCTTAAATTGCATTGTATATATACGTTAATTTTTGATCTTTTCGATGATCGAGGACGTTTTTCCTTATTGAAAATAAAGGGAAAATTCAAAATTCGATTGTAAGCAGGACAAATGTACATTTTAGATCACCAAGACATTTTTGATCACCACTACCCATTATTTATTAATGGAAATATATTTGTACGAGAAATCTAGGTGACCAGAACTCTAGCGGTAGAATAAAATCTTAAACTAGAATATTCTAAACAGTGTTTCCATATGGGGCATACCTTCCAATATTTGAGGTTTCTGCGAAATATTTTTTCGAGCGGCCGAGAATTTAAGAAGTCAGTTCTTTACAAACATACTTAATTGCTGAAACTAAACTATACATTTGTTAGAATCATTTATGGGTAGTGTTAAATAAAAAAAAATTAACTCTAATTTAATAATATTAATTTAGCTACCACTGTTAAAAATAGTTTTTTTAAAACGATGCAAATTACATTGCAGTTGAACGGTCTTAAAAAAGCAGTCTAATGACAGCAAAGAATAAGATAAACATAAATCATATTTAATCATTTGAGATAACCACTGTATGTCATTTTGAAAAGAAAAGACGAGGAGTGGACAATAATTTGAAAGTACCGGTGGCTCTGAGGATAGAGCGCTTGCCTTCCTATCAGGTGAAGTGAGTTCGAATCCCAGCGATGGCTGGTGGATAGGAATTCTGCACCCGGCTAACACTAACCACAGTATTAACATAAAATATCCTCAAAGATAGACGGATCATGGGTTAGAGTTTCCTTACCGTCAGACTAACCGTGGTAGGTTATCTTGGTATTTCTCTTCATGTAACGCAAATGCGGGTTAGTTCCATAAAAGAATCCTCCCGTAGGCGAATTTCAAACAATACTTGATCCAGGAGTTCCCTTATCTCCGGAATTGGGCTCAAAATTACAAGGCTACATTGGTAACCGTAAACTCAAAATTGGATCTGCTGTTAAACTACGGATATAAAATAGAATAATTTACAAGCACTTCTATACAATTTCTATGTTAACAATCCGTTAAATCAGCAAATGTTTTGTCAGTATTATAAAGAACATGCTTGAAGCTTTTAGAAATTATGCATTTTTCAACCATGCAAAATTTACATCGACTAAAATGAGTGTAAGAAACGAAAAGCTTTTTTTTCCCTTTTCAATTTACCACTACAATAAAAAAAAGTATTTAAAAAAGCAGTCTGAACTTAAATTTTGCAGTATCAAAAAATAATTTTAAAATGCTGGTATCAAAACTAAGAAGTTATTAATTTCTTCTCCTCATCTTGATAGATTGAATTTTCGAATGCTTAAAAACAACACTACTTCTAAAAGCTTCAAAAATGATCACTCAAACTATGCCAATAATTTTGACATATAAAATGGCTCAAAACATTCGCTATGAAAAGAAATATTGTTTACATAGAGATAGAAAAAAAGCGTTTCCGCATTTTTGTCCAATCCGTATATAACTGCAGGAAAACTTTGCCCTATTAGACCTTTAAAGTTTTAATATATATATATATATATATATATATAGTGAT